>NC_089847.1:80706357-81015107 GCF_035609145.1 Eleutherodactylus coqui
CACCGAACCGAACCGGGATTGAGAGTCTTACGTCATCAGCTACGTCATGGGGGTGAGGAGGGAGGGGAGAAGGGGCAGTAGAAGAGGTTGGGGCAATTATCTGGTTATGGCAGGAGGGTATTCGATTCTGGCGTGTAATGGGCAGTTGTGGTGGCTGGTACAGGGTGGACTCCCATCCTGGATATGGAGAGGGGGCTTTAACCTGGCTGGGGGGGGGGGCAGAAATCTGTGCGGGTCCTGAAGTCTTGGCATGGCAGTGTCTGTGAGGCTGATACAGGGATGGAGAACTAATATGCTCACCCTGTGTGTGTGTATGTATAGTATGTAGGTGTATATAATATATTATTGGTTGCTATGGGCAAGACCCTCATTGTTGCACTGTGATACTTTCATTGTATAGTCTTATCTATATATCATATATTGAAAGTAGTGCAGTGCAGAAATGGGGGGGGTCTTGCACATAACAACCAACTAGGGTCCTGCCAGAATAGTTTCTGGAAGATAGAGCTTGGATCTTATTGTTTGCTATGTGCAAGACCCCAATTTTTGCACTGCCCTACTTTCATTATATATGATATATAGATATTAATATATAATAAAAGTATGGGGGTCTTGCCCATAGCAGCCAATAAGATCCAAGCTCTAGCTTCCAGAAACTATTCTGGCAGGACTCTATGGGTAACTCCAATCTTGTGTGCTAATCTGTTAGCGGGGTCCGCTGCCGTGGATGTGTCTGGTTTTGGGTTATGTGATTGGACCTGTCATCTCTGAGCAGCACCATTAAGTGTTGTTAGGGGTGGGGAAGCCGGGTGATGTGTGCTTTTATCTGGCGGCGTTTCCCTCTGAGTTCGGCGTGCGGCACGAAAATCTGACTCTTCAGAGTCCTGCGCTCTGCTATGTAATCTGTATGGGATAGCGCAGGACCTTGGATAGTGTCAGGTTTTCACCCCGCGCGTGGACTGCACTGGGGGTGCGGGTGAGTATAGGGCCTCTTTCCCACGGGCGACAGCAATATCGCTGCTACAAGATTGCTGCAATATCGCTGCTATGTACGTGTGATTTTGTAGCATCAGTGATGCTTCTTGTCTTGTGAAATGTCGCATCGCTGCGACCCACAATTTTGTCGCACGATAAAATTGTGAGAAATTTAATAGGAGTTTCTAATATTAAAAATGTATCGCATGGCACGGAAATCGCAAGTTCCAGCGATGCGTTAAACAAGGAGGCTCCATAGGGAAACCTGGGCTACAAAACATCGCAAATCATGGCGATATTCAGCATGCCGCAATTTTTTAAATATTTTTTTTCTAGCAACATCTCAGACAAAACATTGCTAATGTGAAGGTAACCATGGGCTTCACATACATGTGTTTTATAGCGCTATCGCATTGTCAGACAAATCGCACGATTTTGTAGCCCGTGTGAAAGCGGCCTAAAACTTACATCCGCGCACAGAGGTGGCAGGTTCTACTTAATGGTCTGTGTGCTTCTTCTCTGCAGCCGTAGGACAGATCCATGGTGGTTTGTATAGGAGTGCTCACTTGTAGGGTTCCTGTAGTTCGCTCTCCTCTTCTGTACCTCGTATTCCTCTCTACAGGGATGTTTGAACACCTTTCACCGCTTGGGCTACGTTCACACAGGGTGGATTTGCGATGGAAAATATCCAGATTTTCCGCAGTGGCAGATCCACAGCGCTTTCATGTACCTACTCCCCTTCTTCCTGCCCGTCTCTGCATCATGGCATGGAACACTCATGGGTCACAATGCCATGGCTAAAAGGCCAAGAGAGACTGCTGGGGAAGTGAGGAGAAGGTGGGCACTTTTTTTGTCCAGATCCGTATTTCAGCCATGTGTGAACAAGCCCTTAAAGGGTATTCCTAGCTCTGTTTTTCATGGCCGAGATGGGAAAGCCCGGAAATTCTGTTCCAGCCGCCAGTCAGAAAGAGACAAGCACTTAGCGCAGTACTGTGTTTGTAGCTGTCATTGAAGTGAATGGCAGCTACGGAAACAGCCTAGCGCAGCTCGCTACGTTGTTTACGTAACTTGGGGTAACAATGTAGTGCGCTGTGCTAGGATGTGTCCGTAATTCCCATTCACTTCAATGAGGGATACAGAACTGCCTAGGTGCTCAGCTACTTACGTGAACTCTGGCTGGGTGTCTAGAAGCCATGGCAGCGGTTTCCCTTCTCAGGTATGAAAAGCCAAGATGGGAATACCCCTTTAACCCCTTAAAGGCACGGCCTATTTTGGGCATAACGACACAATGATTTTTGGGGGATTTTCATCTCCACTTTTCAAAAGCCATAACTTTTTCATTTTTCCATCAACACGGCCGTATGAAGGCTTGTTTTTGCATGGAGAACTGTAATTTTTATTGATATTATTTTTGGGTGCATAGACTATATTGTAAAACGTGTATAATTTTTTTTTTATTATAGCTATTTTTATTTTGCCATTTGATTTTTTTTTTTTTTAACAGCGTTAATCATGCATCATAAATGACACAATACGTTTCCGCGGGTCGGTGTGATTACAACAATACCAAAATTCTTCCTTTCTTTTTTTTTTTGAGGGGGGGGGGGGGACCACTTTTCCACAATAAAAAAAACCCAACTTTTTTTTTTTTTTTGAAATTCTACTTCTTTCTAAATCGCTACATTCAAAGTCGTATAACTATTTTATTTTTCCTTGGATGGAGCTCTGTGAGGCCTTGTTTTCTGTGTGACGAACTGTGGTTTTTATGGGTACCATTTTGGGGTACAAACAGCTTTTTTTGATGACTTTTACTGCGTTTTTTATTGGGCAAAATGAAAAAAATAAGCATTTTGCCTCAGCTTTTTAGGTGTTTTTTTTACGCTTTTTGCCGTGCAGGATAAAAAGTATGTTCAACTTGTTTGAGTCGTTATGCATTCGACAATATCAAATATGTGGCATTTAAATTTTTTAACATTTTTTTTTTTTTATACACTAATGGGGGGAAACGCACAAAAACTGGGTTTAACAATTTTTTTAACA
Source organism: Eleutherodactylus coqui (assembly GCF_035609145.1). Lineage (NCBI taxonomy): Eukaryota > Metazoa > Chordata > Amphibia > Anura > Eleutherodactylidae > Eleutherodactylus > Eleutherodactylus coqui. The sequence continues at coordinate 80,709,373 of NC_089847.1, forward strand.
CTTTTTATTTCTCTGTAGGGTACCATACCGCCTATGATCGCTCTAATAAAGCATTGCAGGACTTCTGTCCTGTAATGCCTTATCGCTAGCAATAGCGATCAATAAGCAATGGCAAAGCAGGACGCCTTTGGCTGGCGTCCTGTTGCCATGGCAACCTGTCAGCCCTCCGTGATGTCATCGTGGAGGTCCAATGATGTCACAGAGGGAGCGCCACCAAAGATGGGATGAGGAAAGGGGGTGCCAGACTACTACAGAATAGGCACTAGAGCTCTGACCTAATAGAGCGGAGTTAAAAAGCAGCCAAGGAGCAAGCACAGAGGAAAAATAAACTAGCAGGTAATCCTTCCCTGTAGGCGTTAACTTGCATATAGCAATTTTGAGCTCTTGCTCAGAGGATCACTTTAAGGGTCCTTTCACACATAGACGCGGCGGCTTGTCACGATTTTACTTTAGTTTTCAGCCATGACTCCCTGCGGTCGACAGCGTGTCTTAGCGCACACCATCATTGTGATAGGGTGCACTAAACAGCCAAAGACAGAGACAGCGCTCAAAAATCGCGACGCTGGAAAGCGCCGTCCAGCATCGCAATCAACTGTGGCCCATTGATTTCAATGGGAGCAATATACCGTGGTGTTCAAAACGCCACGTCAATCACGGTAAAAACGCCCGTGTGAGAAAGCCCTTGGGGTGTCTTTACATGGGGCGGAAAGATGTGTAAAAATGCCATAACTCCATTTGGTACAACAATTCTGCATAAACCTTCTAGTGGTCCTGTGCGGGGCTTGTCCTGGGAATATGGACTGCCAGACGCTTTGTATGGCATCCTGTAACTTAGACTTGCCAATAAAATTGCCTGTGTTTGCTTGTATTAGGAAGGTAAGCGATGGCACAGATCTTTCTGGAATTTGTCACTGTACGTGAATAACAATGGCGCTATGGCGGTACTGCTACTTTGTATTGATGCTGAGCGCTTTTTACTAACTATATGTGTTTTCACTTGGTCTTCAGAGGAAATCTGTACGGGCAAAAGAGAAAAAGCAAAAGCGCCAGGAGGAGCGCGCTGCCATGGCTGCTGTGTGTGCCAAGGTGCAAGCGGCCAATCAAGTAAGCTGTGTGGCTTATAAAGTGTCTTTTACCTTTTTTTAAAAAATATATATTTTATTCCTTATCGCCTTACCTGGGACCTCTTTCTTAGCTTTGTTCCTTTACGATTCCTTTCTTCAGCTTGGTGACCCTCTTGGAGCCTTTCCAGTATTCAAAAAATTTGACAGAAATGGGTAAGATGTGATGTAGAGAAAACCAAATGTTTTTTTCTTAAACAAGTTTTGCCATTAAAATAAAACACTGGGAACTGCCCAAAATAAATTGGGTCCTATTCGCTTCTCCTTGGGCCTCGGGAAGCAGTTGACAACCTGGTGGTGGCATCTGGGTAGATGGGTGCGCAGAATCACTTAACTGCTGCAGCCAAACTCCTGGCATCATAAAATGTGCCCTAATGTCAGGAGTGTTGACGGTGATGCTAAGGCCTTTGATTATCCGTGGGGATCATGTGTGTTTCTGCCCGGCCTGTATACTCAGAAGCCACCACCGATGCCATTGCCAGCTGCGTTGAGGAGCCCAGGAAAGGCTAGTATATCCTTGTTTATTATTTTAGGCAGGACCCAGCTGGAAAACGGTATTCTTGTTTTAATGACAAATCCCTTTAAATCTGACATTTTTGCTGACTCTTATTCACCCTTTACATTCGTAGGTTGAATTTGACTATAGAGTGCTGCCGAGTAACGGATTTGGACCAGAAGACCATAGATTGGGCCTTTGAACTCACAAAAACGAATATGCAGCTTCTGTAAGGGTCTCTTATGTAATTATACGTCTCTATGGAAATATCTCCCTTAATATAGTGAATTTTATTACGTTCAGTATATGTGTACCTGTTGTAGCTTTTTTTTTTTTCTCTTGCTTACTCAATATTAACCCCTTCACGACAGAGTATATGAACTTGGCCCCTGGAGAATGTATGTAGCAGGCTCAAAATCTACATATCTGGTGTTAAACAGCTGTCACCAGCCAACAATGGCTGCGATCAGAGAGAGCTCGAATTGCAACCATTTAATCACTTAAGTGCCATGATCAATGTGTTGCCTGTGGCTGGTATACTACAATACAGAATACCTTATAATCAGTCGGGATCCAACCTTCGGGTCCCCCCACCGATCCTGAGAGTAATGAGGCAGCATAGCTGATTTAGTGCTGTCTCTCCTTCTAAAGGCGCATTTACAAAAGATGGCTTTTGAGCGATCATTTTGCATAAGCTGCTACTTGGTACTAATGCGTATTAGTACCAATTAGTAGCATGTGAGCTGCCAGAAGCTGTATTCAGGGAACAGACCACCCGCTACTTCCTGATTACATTCCCTTTGTTCTGCTGGCGGGCTGACAGCTGAGAACAGCTGATACAATGAAATCAGCTGTTCTTAGCAGTCCCCTGGCAGAACACAGCCTGGAGTCCATTTTATCAGCTCTTCTGCTGAAGGACTGTTTTCAAGCCGAACTGAAAGTTGTCATACGACTGAAAAATGGGCACATTTACACACCACGATTATCGCTCAAAAGATGGCTTTTGAGCGATAATCTTTGTCTAAATAGGCCTTCGGTCTTTCCTGCACATAGATGCATCTGCCCACACGGCCGTGCAAGGAACTGCAAATGGCCCCACTTGTTTTAGGCAAGACTCTGATCATATAGGGATGGCGTATCCTAGTGATGTGCTAGCACTTTATAAGATGGGGAAAAAACTTTAAAGTTGTTCTTACTTGTTTTTCTACATCTTTTCAGCTGAAGTGCACCCTATTTATGCCTCTTTAGAAAACTGTTATTTCTTATTTAGTTGCATTTTCCTCTGTCAGTCTAAGTTATGCGTAAATATGTCATCGTAGTTATGAACAAAGCGAATGGGGATGGAAAGAGAGAGAAAAACGAGAGGAGTTGACAGATGAACGTGCCTGGTACCTTATTGCCAGAGATGAACTTAGTATGCCTGTTGCTTTCGTGCACTTCAGATTTGACGTGGAGTGTGGCGATGAAGTGCTTTACTGGTAAGTTACATTTAAGGAGTTTTCCATGACTGAATCTTATCACATGTGAATCGAACATGTCCTAAAGACCAGCTTGTATTAAAACTGCTTCCCATCACTTTGGGGAAATAAAGATCCACAGCTGACAGCCGCGGCAGGGCATCGCGAAGTTTCTCCTATTTTCAGTTGGAGACCTCGCATCGTGTGTACCTAGCACGTGGCGCGATACTGCCGCCAGCACCATTGAAAACAATGGGCGATGTGAGGGCATGCCCAAAGATAGGACGTGCCACAATGTGTATGAGCTCATTCAAAAAAATGAGGTTCATATTCATGCGTCTCGCATTGCACAAATCTTGCCCAAGATTGTTGCTTACCAGTCTTTTTAGGGGTCTCCAACGTTTCTGCAATTTACCCTATGTTGTTAGGTACAGAGCTTCTGTAGGAACAAGGACGTTTCCTTAGCAGAAGAGCTATCCTCACAGCCGGCTCCAGTGCTCTCAGAGGCTGCAGGCCGACAGAGTGCATGCACTGTGATAACTATCTGCACAATTTATAGGATCTGTGTGTTTGTATCTGTGCACATATTGTAGTGGCTTTTCTAACCATTTCACCAGAATGTGTCTGAGTGTCTGAATCATCCTGCTAAAGCTGAGGGGCTGACATTCAGCTACTGCCTCCCTGCTGATTGAACCAGGCAAAGTGTTATACAGCATGGGAAGTAAGGGCAAGAAAGTGCAGGACAGTGTACTATTGGCAGAACGATGGGCTTGCTACACGTCCTTTCCCTGAAAGTGAACTGCAAACAGCAGGAAAATGGGGAAGACCACCGAAAAATCAGAACTTTAACATGAAACGGGGTGCAAATAGCAGCAAGTAAGAGAGTAAGGAGTATCTGGTGTAGTTTAGAAAACTGAGGTATGCTTTAGGACTCGGGAAGCTTTATGTTATAGCACCCTCTTGTGGTAGAGTGTACAAATGACTTTTTTTTTTTTTTCCCCCAAAACGAGTCAAGTCCATTTTTAAAGATTTTTGCGACTTATGATGCAGTACAACTTCTTTTTTCGTCTGTTCACGTGTCTACTACAATGTTTCAGCATTTTATAAAAGGCAACCCGTCCCTAGGTTTGTGCTGCTTGAATTACAGGTGGTGTGAACACGAGACATGTTTATAAGACACATATGCCTGCAATACATTATGAAATACAGTGGCGTTTCATAATAAACTTGCTCTGAAAATTCACTCTAAGGCTGTTTTCACACGGCTGAGATTTGCACATTGTGAGACAGACAAATATGAACCCCCTTCTTCTGATTGAGGTCATACACACGTGCGATTTATTTAGGTGAACACAGTGCAATGCGAGGTCTCCCATTGAAAACAATGGCTTCTTCCCTGAAGTGATGCAAGGCGGTTTTGATATAAAAACACCTTGCACCTACAGGGATATCGTATGTCAGCGAACGTGATTCCGCTCGCCAACATATAATATCCCCTCAGATACTAGACGGGTAGCGTGACTGTCCTTGTTGCCTATGGCAACCAATCACAGCGCAGCTTTCATTTTACCTCAGCAGTTTGAGAAATCAAAGCTGCATTGTGATTGGCTGTTATGGGTTACAAGGACCTCTTACTGTTTAGAAATTTTTGCTAAATGAAGACTGAGTTTCTCTGCATTGATGTATTTGAGGGTCATTAAACCTCAGTGTTTCAAATAGAGAAGATAATTTGTAGTAATCCTGTATATTTCACAAACTATAATAAAGCCCTAACTATTGAAAATAAAGTTATAAGGAGTGGTGCAGCATGTGCTAGTGTTAATGACAAGGTGTTGGACTGTGCAGAACAGCATACAGACCTCAGCAATTAAAGGGTTAAAAAGTCACTCTGCTCAGTAACTCCATGTGTCTTGTATTTTTCTCCTAGTTATGAGGTGCAGCTAGAAGTCCGTGTCCGCAGGAAAGGAGTGGGGAAATTCCTGGTACAGATCTTGCAGTTGATGGCAAATGGGTAAGTTTAATCCTGTTTTTCCCCGAAAGTAAGCCTTACTCTGGTTTTCAGGGGAAGCTTGAAATATAAGCCATCCCCCCAAAATAAGCCCTAGCTAATGTACGGGGGGGTTGGGGGGAGGGGGGGAGCATCAATCATCACCTGGCCCGTGGCATCTGAGTCCCACGCGATGATCCCCGGTGCTGTGGTCAGCTGCCGTGTCCTCTGCGTTGAGATCTCGTCTTCTTTCTGGTGACAGGGCTTTCGATACCCCGCCTCCAGCAAAGGGAGCGCTGTGAATGGATGGAGCGCCAGCCATTCTAGGAGAATGTTTGTTTGTTTTTAAGGATGCTATAATAAGTGTTTGTTTAATGTCATATGAGTGCTAGAAGAAATCTTGTGTATTTGGAACTACAGTTGGTAGACCAGCTGTCATTAGACAGCCGAGTCCCCGCTCCACGTGGTACGTGACACTCATGCCGGCCTTAGGCCTCATGTCCACTTGCATGCATGGATTCCATGTGCTAAATCCCACAGCGGAATCCAGCTGTGCCCGCTGACTTGGAGAGAAATACATTTTCTTACCTTTCTGGATCCAGCGTGGGTCTCCTCTGTGCCGTCCGGATCTTCTTTTTTCAGCACGGTGGATGCGTGCCAGTGATATGCCCGATGGATGCGTAGTGTAATTTATTTATTCATAGATATTTTTTTTTTTTTTTAAATCTGCTGCGGCTGTACCACGGATCGGACGGCTTCCATTGACTTCAATGGAAGCCGTCCCTACGGGATCTGCAGAAAAATGGAGCATGCCGGGACTTCTTTCCACGCGCGCGAACCATATGCGGGGGGGGGGTGAGAATCACATCCGCATGCTTTAAATTGTCTTGCGGATGCTAATGCCTCCCTAGTTGTGGATCTCCTGCGCGGGTGCCACAAATCAAATCCGCCCGTGGACAATTGGACCTTGTTGTGTCATAAAAAGATACATGCGTTGGAATAAGGTCTCTTGGTGACTGCCTTAAAAAGACATATTGCCAACCACTAATGGGTTAATGTTATGCAGTTCCTCATGATCTAATGACTGGCATAGCTGTGGCGTGTAACTTTGCAGATCTAGCGTTGTTCTGGACTTTCCCTCTAGTATCCTTGTTTCTGCATGTTTTGGACACCACCTTCTATTACCCGGCCATAGCAGTCATCACAAGGCCTTCAAAAAGGCCACACAGGCCGAACCGTCGCTGTCTTTCTTTTTCATCATCTGCACTGCATTATGGTGCCAAGCCTTCTGTTTTCTGGACCTGCTGTCACCTTGTGACATAAACCATAGCATTAGTACTGCGCATAAATATACTTTTCTGCTCTCTAAATTTGGGTACATTTAGTCCTAAAGTTATGTGAAAAACAATTGGCTCACAAAGTTTACATTTTGTTTGCAGCACACAAATGAAGAAAGTTGTCCTTACAGTCTTTAAACACAATCACGGTGCTTACCAGTTCTTCAGAGATGCTTTACAGTAAGTCCTTTTACTATTTTTGTCTTCACTGCCTGCCTCTCACCATCTAATATTTCTTCCTTCCCCCTCTTGCTCTAAGATTTGAGATAGATGAGACCTCTCCCAGTGTATCGGGCTGCTGTGGTGACGACTGCACATATGAGATTCTGAGCCGCAGAACAAAGTTTGGCGATGCCCCCCATTCCCATTCAGCACAGTGTGCTGGCTGCTGCCATTGAATAAAGATGTGGATTGATACCTGGGGACTGTGAAGGATCATAATGGACAAAATGTCTTTTATCTAATGGTTTTTTTGTTTTGTTCTTTTGTAATTTTTTTTTAATTTTTTTTTTAACTTGGTGATGATAAAATGCAGCACTATTGTGGACATGCGTGTAACATGTCTCTGTTAGTCCTTTTAGTGGTAAATAAATTCTTGTTTTGACTTCATAACGCTTCCGTTGATTTATATTCTAAGAGACGGGTAATTTGTTTTTTTTTCCTTTTATCTTAAAGGGGTTGACTCATAAAACAACTTTTAATCTCTGAGCTGCTGAGACCATCAACTGATGTGTTGGTAGAGGAAGATCCAACCAGTTGTGCGTCTTTCTGGTAGAGCCCATTTGACGTTGGGATTTCTCATTACCTAGTGATATTACAATGACCTGTTTAGATGCATTCACTAAACATTGAAAACCTCAACTAAAAAACACTTTAGCTCACACGTAGGATATTAACATAAGCCACTCTCAATGGTGTGATGTTACCAGCTGCAACCAATGGTTATAAGCCTTCAGGGACGTTATGATTGTAAGTCATTGCACCGATGGCTTGAAGCCATTTAGAAAAAAAATCTTGAGCATGGGAAATGATGTAGGGTTGGAGCCAAAGAGGGCCGTACGCTACATAGACAATGTATCCTACCTCCTGGTACTTCATTCTCATTTAAAAGGTCCACCAAGTCTTCAAAGTCTCACTAGTCCACATTAGCAAGACTGCTGCAGAAGGTTGCGCATTAAAGACTCTTAAGGACAAGCTTCCTGCAGAACAGTAGGGAATTTTAATAAAGACAGACTTATTCTGTGTATGCATGGTTATAGAACGCCCTTTGGCAAAACTGACCTCTCATCCTGCGTTAAAACCTGTAAAGACTATGTTCACGTGTTACTGATTTGCTACAGATCTGCAGCTGATTTCACACTTTCAACTTTAATCGGAGTGACATCTGCTGCAGCTCTTCCCCAAAATCCACAACAAAATGTAGCAAATTAGTGATGTGTGAACACACTCAGAGATTAATGATCTCCACAAAGTCACTTAAGGTAAGTAGTATTTGTGTTGTTTCTGACGAGTATCAGGTGGAGGAGCCCGATGTCCTGGTCCCCTTTTTCCTTTGACTTGCGTTCCCCTGTCTTGTGGGCTGTCATAGTTGTTTTTGACATTAAAAAAGGAAAAAAAAAATGTCTACTACTGTTGTCCCTACCTTCAATGTCATTATCATAAGAAACGAATCCCCTTAAATTGCCTGTGTTTCCAGATATAAATTGCATTCCTTGCATATAGTCTATTCTGTTCGACTGTTTCCTTCCCCCCCCCCCCCCCCCCCTGTAATTACATCACTTTTACATGGATCTAAGATATCCTTGCGTTTGCTTAGAAATGGCTGTACTTGCCTATTTAATAACAAATTGATTCCAAAGTGTGTATAATAAGTCTTTATTTAAATAGCACCAACATATTCTGCAGCGCCCACAAGACAGGGGGAGCAGAAACAAAACCACAGTTATTTGTAGTAAACGATGAAGACAGCAGGGGTGAGGGTCCTGCTCCAATGAGCTTACATACTACAGATAATGGGGTGGTACAGAAGGTAAAGGGGCTGGAGATGTGCCACAGTATGGTGAGGTGGAGAGTGTGGGATGCTATACACAGAGACAATAGTCACATTGAGCCATATAGGACCTGAATCGGTATGACTGCAGGGGGCAGTTGATGGTGGCTAGCAGGGATTGCAGTCAGTAGGACAGGGAGCATGTTTTTAGGCGGAGTACAGAGAGGTTTGGTTTAGGAGATATGGTATGCCTCTCTAAAGAGGTGCATTTTTAGAGTACGCCTTAAGTTTTGTGTGTCGGGGATAACCTGGATAGTTTGGGTTAGTGCGTTCCAGAGGACTGGTGCTGCTCTGAGTCTTGGAGACGGGAATGAGAGGTTTGGGTTAAAGGGGTGCCTAATCTGATTTAGTTAGTGGTGCGGACTGGCTGGTGGATTGAGATGAGAGAGTGCGTTGCTGTGGAGAGCTTTGTTGATGAAGGTAGTTAGTTTGAATTGGATTCTGTGTTTGACAGGTAGCCAGTGCAGTGACTGGCACAGGGTAGAGGCGTCCGAGTAGCAGCTGTTCAGGATGTTGAGCCTGGCTGCCACATTTAGGATGGTTTGGAAAGGGGAGAGTCTGGCGCAGGGGAGGCTGATCAGCAGCGAGTTGCGGTAATTAAGCTGAGAATGGATGAGGGCAACAGTGAGCGTTTTCAGCGTGTCCACGGTGAGAAAAGAGCGGATTCTTGAGGTGCAGGTGACACGTTCAGGCGAGATATTGGATGTAGGGCATAAAGGAGAGATCGGCATCCACTATAACACCAAGGCAGCGGGCGTGCTGTGGTGCCACATACTGAGATGGAGATGTCAGGATGAAGTCTGTTTAGTAGAAGGCAGAAACATGAGTAGGTCCGTTTTTGAGAGGTTCTGTTTTAGGTAGAGAAGACATAGTGTTAGAGATAGCAGACAGTTGATGACGTTCTGAAGGACCTGTGCTGTGATAAGAGTTGTATAACTGGGTGTCGTAAGCATAGAGCTGGTACTGAAAGCCAAATCTGATGGTTTGTCCCATGGGGTCTGTGTAGATGGAGAAGAGGAGAGGGCTGAGGATCTTTGCCTGTGGCAGCGATTGTTGATCATAATCAAGAAACATAGAAATAATGCATGAGCAGTGGGATATGCCAGCATAGGTGGAGCAAACCTAAAAGGAGTTTGTTCACAGAGCTGATTGATCACCAATTTCTTAAAACAATGGCCCACAATTAAAAAGGCAGTGCCATCAACCAGGTTGGACACCTCACCCTGATAGGTGTACCTAGGGTTAGGAGACCCAAGTGACTTGATTAGAAGGCCTTGTCTGTGGCACAACCTGGCGGTATTGATTTGCTGTAAAAGTACACATCGTGCACTGGAACACCGGCATCTTTGCAGCTATTTTGGTGCCTGATAACACACACGCTCTAAGACATTTTCTGATACCCTCATCAATTCTCCCTCTCTCTTTTACACGCCAGCTTAACTGATGAAGAGGCCTTCTATCTTGAAACACGTTTTATTGCTGGGATTTTACTACCAAAAAATTAGTACAGTCATTAGTTGTGCCATGAACCAGGTCATTTAAGGGTGCTAGTTTAGTGCTTTCCTGAAACTGCTGGGCAGTACTTGTGAGTGCAGGTGCTATCCAGGAGTTATGGATATTATCAATAAAGTCGTTAAATGCTGGGCGGACATTGTCGGGAAAATGTAAGTGTTCGTGCTCATGTAATAGCAACCTAAGGGCTGCTGTAACTTCCAAAGCTGGAAAACCTTTCAACACCGGCGCTCAGACTTGGGATCTTAACATAAGACCGGCCCAATGGCAAGGGTGGTACGACTGGATGCACCCAAAGGTTGAGGGGCTTCAGGATAAAAAGGCTCATTTATTACACATCAGTTATTTATAACATGTCTGTGTTGATGCTGTACATGAGGTAAAGGCCCCTGGTGCAAGCACTGGGTCTTATGGCGATGTCAAATCCTGCCAATTTTTTGGCAGACTGTATTTGAGTGGTTGTTTGCCATTGCTTTCCCCAGTCATCTTTTACCCCCCTCAACCCACCTTTCACTAAAATTTAGTGACTTTGTGAAAGGTGTGCTGTTACACCACTTTCCTAAAAAAGGGCATGGCTTGGCATCCCCGGACTGACACATTTATGTATAAGTTACTCCAGAAACTGGTGTAAATTGTACCAGAAATCTACGCGCAGCTCCAGCTTTCTGTAGGCACATGCGGTAGCTGAGATGTGCATCTTCATATATCGGCCGCGCATCGTGTGTTGACTGAGATGATCTAAAGAGGGGCGTGTGACATAATGGTTTTTATAATTCTCCCTCATACTGGCTTATGAATTTGACTAAAGTATTTCGATGTTTTGTGCACCTTACCTATTGTAAGGTGAGCTGTCAGTGGATGTTCAGAATAAAAAGATGGTACTAATCTTGTGTGAGAACGGTGCAGAATTAGTGGCAATATGATTTAGGTTTGTACATAAGCGTATGCTAATGGTAATTATATATATATATATATATATGTGTGTGTGTGTGTGTGTGTGTGTGTGTGTGTGTGTGTGTGTGTGTGTGTGTTCATAGATTCAAACTGTAACAAATCTAAATGTCAACCCCCTCCCTTGGAATTCATATGTAGTTCTAAATGTTTAATCTGCCCTACAGGGCTTAAGATATTACTACTTCAAAGTGTAGTGCTACCTAAAGTGATGCTACGCATGTGTAATTCTATTGCATCCCATCCTAAGGGCTCATGCTCGCTGAGCGAACATATATTAGGTCTTTGTGCCATCTGTATATTTCACGGACGGCACATGGACCCATTATAGTCAATTAGGTTATACACGGGCGGTCAGTTCATGTAAAACAACTTGCAGCATGTCCTATTCTGATCCTTATCACAGACTAGAATCGGGCATGCAATGTCTACTGCACTCGGCTCTTGCACAGTATACAGACGTCTATCCGTGTACTGTGCGATTCGAGTTGCGTCCGAAAATGTCTGCTACAATTGCCATAAACCCATGTGCTTGAGCCCTAACGCTTGATTCACACAAGCATGTGTATTTACGTGCACATTTGCATTGCGTTTTTGCAGAACTGGCATTGCGTATTTGTGCATGCAAGTGTGTGGTTTACTGTATTTCTTTGTGCATGCACATCATGTGCATTTGCACGCATAAAAAAACACAAGCTCGCTCCCAATCATTGCTATGGACAATTAAGTTAGTTCAATATGTGCTATTTTTTTTTTTTGGAATGCTTTTTTTGTTTGTTTTTTGTGTGACTGAAATGCACCCACAAAATATGTGCATGTGTGCCTATTATGTGCACAAATACATCTTGTATGCTATTGCTTGCTGTTCACCCTTAATTGCTAAGCTACACCTGGACTTGCAGCTAAGGCCTGGTAAGGATTGTCAGCTGCTCATGTATTGGTGTCGTTAGTGAGCTGCTAGCTCTAAGACAAACCCTTTACCTGGCCCAGCTGTCCAATATCTGCTACCTCCTCCTTTGTCCCCTAAGGATCAGCATATTGCCTGTATCAGGTGTGAGGCAGCTGCTTGTCTCCCTATGGTAGTAAACATGTTGGCCTTTATTTGCTGATGGGGATATCCATGTTACTGCCTTGTGATTTTGTGATATAATTGTTTTAAACAGACAAGTCCAAGACTCTCATATCTCACACAGCCTGAAACTTGCAACAAGTAAGACCTTTGAAATGTATTAAAAGTTTAGCTTTATTTGTAGGAATATGAGAAGATCTCTGTGATGGCTAGTGAACCATATGATGAATTGGACAATACAATAAGATAGGTAGTGAACTTAGAAGCATTTCCTGTGCACAATGGAAGGACCAGCCTCATCGTATTCTTGCTTGCTGATCCACATCTGTTGGAAGGTGGACAGAGAAGCCAGGATGGAACCACCGATCCAGACAGAGTATTTACGCTCAGGTGGTGCAATGATCTGGAGAAAAGGAAATTACCAAAGGCTATTAATTCATTGAGAGAGAACCTTTTGCAAGTAATTGAAGAATGCATATTGTATAGAAGCGCCTGGTCATCAATACAAGGAGGATAAAATGGTCTGACTAGTTGATACAACTTCTTATACCTTACTTAAAGGTCTTTTAATGTTTACGTTGTTTTGTTTTTCAATGGGTGTAATTGCTTTGTCAATGACTAGCATATTTTAATAACCCCATGTACTAAAGTATACAGAGTTTATGAACTTGGTATGGAGAGATAATAAAGCAAATGGGACAAGTACATGTATTATACACGTGTATTTAATACATATGCAATATGTGTGCTGTGATGATTACCTGTTTCCCCGAAAATGAGCCCTACCCGGATTTTGAGGGCAGGCTTGAAATATAAGCCCTACCCTCAAAATAAGACCAGGCTGCATTACATTAAAAAAATCAATACGTTACCTAGCAGGCTTGAACCACGTCCCTCCCGCTGCTCTCTGGGGCTGCAGCATGCTTCCTCAAGTCCTCGGCTGCCCACAGAAGAGCACTTCCTGGTTACGGGATTCATAAATCCTACCTCCAGGAAGCGATGGCTCTGATTTGGTTCTTGAGCGCTGCTCAGCCAATCAATGGAGCGCTTGATGAACCAATGTGATGGCTGTGATTGTTCACTTGAACGCTACATTGATTGGCTGAGCAGCGCTCAAGAACCAATCATAGCCATCGCATTGTGAAGGTAAAATGTATGAATTGGAAAAATCAATGCTGCGGCTTAGGGACATGGACTGGGCCTGCTAGGTAAATATAATAGAACATCCCCCCAAAATAAGACATAGTGCCTATTTGGAGCTTAACTATAAGACAAGGTCTAATTTTTGGGGAAATGCAGTACATATAGCAGTTTTCGAAACCTTACCTTGATCTTCATAGTGCTGGGTGCCAGGGCTGTGATTTCCTTCTGCATACGGTCAGCAATACCAGGGTACATGGTGCTACCACCAGACAGCACATTGTTGGCATACAGGTCCTTGCGGATATCAATATCGCACTTCATGATGGAGTTGTAGGTGGTCTCATGGATACCTGCAGATTCCATGCCTAGGGTGGATCAAAATCGGTAGTATGAGATCAAAAATATGGCAACAAACTAAAACTTAGCACAGCTGTAAGTGTGATGAACATAGCTGTCCTCTTACCGATGAAGGATGGCTGGAAGAGGGTTTCTGGGCAACGGAACCTTTCGTTTCCGATGGTGATAACTTGACCATCTGGAAGTTCATAGCTCTTTTCCAAAGAGGAAGAGGATGCAGCTGTTGCCATCTCATTCTCAAAGTCCAAAGCTACATATGCCAGCTTTTCCTTGATATCGCGAACAATTTCACGCTCAGCTGTAAGAAGAGGGATGGTACATGATTACAGTGTGAATTAGTAAACCCTTAAAATGATGACATGTAATCTAGTTAGAGGCAAAATGACTTTACCCATTGTTAATATCAATAGATTTTATAAACACTATTGTAAAATACACTACCCTACTAAAAAGAACTCTACATCTGAGCAAGAATAAAGTAGTTATTCATGTATGTTAATACAACCCCCAATTCCAAAAAAGTTGGAACTCTGTGTAAAATGTACAGAGATGTAAAAAAAATACAATGATTTGAAAATCTCATGTAATCCTATTCTATTCACAATAGAACTTAGAACACACATCTAAAAGTGAAAGGGATTGCATTTCATAAAAATAACTCATTTAGAAATCGATAGCCACAACCCATCTCACAAAAGTTGCGACAGGGGTATGTCTACCATTGTAAAAAGAAGAGGGGATGCTACACAACAGTCTGTAAACATCTAGGATGTGAGGAGTTTGGGAGAGAAATGTTAGCCCATCCTTGTGTGATGTTTTCTATTAGTGAGAGGTCTGGACTGCAGGCGGATAGTTCAGCACCCGGACTCTTCTCCCGAGAGGCCATGCTGTTGTGATGGATGCAGTATGTGGTTTAGCACTGTCTTACTGAAGTATACAAGGCCTTCCCTGGAAGAGATGTTGTCTGGATGGGAGCATGTGGTGTTCTAAAGCCTCTATATACTTCTCAGCATTGATAGCGCCTTTCAAGATGTGTAAGCTGCCCATGCCATAGCACTAATGCTACCCCATCCCACCAGAGATGTGGGCTTTTGAACTGTGTGCTGATGAGCTGGATGGTTTCTCTCCTCTCAAGTCCACTGGAACATTTTTCTGAAATTGTTTGACAGTTTTCAGACGCAGTTTTTCACGGATTGGTGAACCTCTGATCATCTTTGCTTCTGAGAAACCCTGCCTCTCATGCTCTTTTTATACATAGTCATGTGATTTATTAGAAAGTTAACTCTCCAGTTGTTTTTTATTAGTACCACTGACTTTTCCAGGTATTTATTAACCCTGTCCCAACTTTTTTTTAGATATATTGCTGCCATCAATTTGTAAAATAGTTAACTTTTTAAAATTAAATGGAAAAATATCTCACTATGTGTTCTATTGTAAATTTAAAACAGTTATATGATATTTCTGATTCATTGTACCTTTTTTTTCTTTTTCCTTGTAACATTTATTTACCTTTTTACACAGCGTCTAAACTTTTTTGGAATTGCAGTTGTACTTAATGGGGCCTCCCTTGGCTCTGACATCGGCTACTTTCCGTGATACACTTCAGCTGATATTTCCCTCTATTCATCCTGGAAACCTCTGGCGAGCTTTTTCAAAAACTATGCATTAGGCTGCCTACAATGGTGCAAGCAGCGACATCACTGGACAGTTGAGCTATGGAAGAATGTTCTATGGAGTGAGAAATTATGCTACTCCATCTTCAGATCAGATGGATGTACCTGGCTGGGAAGGATTCCTGGGGTATGCCTTTTGCCTAAGTGTATTGTGCCAATAGTTAAGTAGAGCAGAGGTTCTATTCTAGTCTGTTTTATGTGGCACGGTCTTAGTTCGTTGGTTGTAGTGGCAGGAACCATGAACACTGAGATGTGCCTTCACATTCTGGAAATGGTCGACAATACTTCCAACATGACAATTGAAGATATGGATGTTGCACAACTGAACTGGTCTGCAGAGAATCCTAAGTGAACATCTTTGGCGCGAACTGAAACACTGGGTCAGGAAATATGAACAGCGTCCATTTTCTTTGAGAGAATTTGCCAGACGTTTGCAGGATGAAGAGTGGGGGAGTACCAGCTGGAGTGTATCAGATGTTAGTAGAAAGTATGCAACGGAGAGTGTCCGATGTCATTAGGGCCAAAGGAGGCCCCTCTAAGTATTAACGTGTAAATACTACTTTGATTCTTGCTCAAGTATCCAATTACTTTTAGTAGGATAATGTACTTTGAGAATTGATTATAAATTATATTTTTAGAACTTAGCTAAAAGAGACTCTGTCACCTATTTTTAGCCCTATAAGCTAAAAGTGGGTGAAGCACTAAGTCTGGGGATATATACGTTATACTTACCTTCCCCGGTGTCAGCGCTGGAAGCTGCGTTCAATGCATTGAACAGCGCTGCTCAGTAGTCTAACCATTATAAAATTAGAACGGGTAGACTACTTACCGATCCATGCACTGAGCAGCGGCTTCTAGTGCTGATACTGGGGGAACAATGGGGGAGGTAAGTATAACACTTACATCTCCAGACTCAGCGGATCACATACGTTTAGCCCATAAACTTAGCTTAAAGGACTAAAAGTAGGCGAGAGTCTCTCTAAGGTTTGGTCTTTCATTATAGGGGTTTTCCAGCTCTTAAAAACTCATGACCTATCTGTTTCCTGCTTCATACAGAATAACAGCTGGCCCAGACCCCCACTGATCACATATTGTAAACCTATCCTGTAGATAGGTCATAAATTTTTAAGAACTTGAAAAACCCCTTTAAAATAAGCAGTCCTTACCAGTTGTGACAAAAGAGTAGCCTCTCTCAGTCAAGATCTTCATGAGGTAGTCAGTCAGGTCACGACCAGCCAGATCCAGACGCTGGATAGCATGGGGCAGGGCATAACCTTCATAGATTGGGACGTTGTGGGTGACACCGTCTCCAGAGTCAAGCACAATACCTGTTAAGAGAGTAAAATTATTAATTATACATATAAAGATGAATGAAATTTAGATAATTATGTATTTTGAATTGTACACTGTTATGTGCCCAGTAATATCCAATACTCAACTATTTTAAGTTCATATTGTGGCTCTCACCTGTGGTACGACCAGAGGCATACAGAGACAGCACAGCCTGGATGGCAACATACATTGCAGGGACGTTGAAGGTCTCAAACATGATCTGTGTCATCTTCTCACGGTTAGCCTTGGGGTTCAGGGGAGCCTCAGTGAGCAGAGTGGGGTGTTCCTCTGGGGCTACACGGAGTTCATTGTAGAAAGTGTGGTGCCAGATCTTTTCCATGTCATCCCAGTTGGTGATGATACCATGTTCAATTGGGTATTTAAGGGTCAAGATACCTCTCTTGCTCTGTGCCTCATCCCCAACGTAGGAATCTTTTTGACCCATACCAACCATGACACCCTGGGGAGTAAAAATGGATTTGTGAGAAGAAAATTACACATGCAAACATCTAATTGTTATGGAATGACTAATGACTGAGTAAAATATACTCTAGCTAAAAGGTTATTTTCAATTAAGCAAATCAGTCTGACTTCTCACTGGTTTGCTTGAATGCAGAAAATATATACAGATTCAGATTTGGATCTGGAAAGTTTATGGGAAGATACTAAAAACTGGAGGTTGAATGGAAGTTTCCCAATACTAAAGGCACACGGTTTTACTGTACATTGTACACCATGTGGTGAGACCTGACAAAACATTCACTCAGGGCAAATGTTTTCAACTCCAGGCATTGTTCTCGGATGACCAAAAATTTTAAAAAATGCATTTTTCCACATGGAACATCTTCATTTGAGATAAAAGGATTTATGTTGCTAATAGATGACAACTTGTGAAGTGAAAGTGGTGAAAGTACTGTTTATAACATTATATTTAAAAAATATTGGTTGCCAAGCCTGAGCATCAATCAAAAAGATTGCTTTACAGCTAGACTATATTTTATTTTATTATTAATCAAGTTTCACCTAAAAAAGTGAGCGATAATTGTAAAGGTCTAAAGATATTACCTGGTGGCGAGGACGTCCAACAATGGAGGGGAACACAGCACGGGGGGCATCATCTCCGGCAAAGCCAGCTTTCACCAGTCCGGAACCGTTGTCACACACTAAGGCGGTGGTCTCCTCGTCGTCGCACATGGTGGAGTTTGGAGAGAGGCTATTAACGGAGCAAAGAAGAAATACACTTAAGTAACAGCAGAGGCTTTGACACGATCAAATAATTATATTTCACCCTGGTCTGGCTGTTGCACCTGTTCTGCCTCCGGTCCCACCTGCTCCTTTAGCGCAGTTGTTCCTTACTGTTTTAACACAGCTGTTTTTCTCAAGAAGTAGTAGTTAAAACTTTGGCAAGAGCAGTATAAACCTAACTCCTTGCCATGCATTATTAATATTTTACAGAACGTTTAGGTGGGTAATATTTTAACCACAACGGAAGCTTATGTCATAAATTGAAAGGACGGTCGTAGGAAAATATGGGGATTTCTATATTTGACTTACTAGACTAGCATTTTTTATGTAGTTTATTGAGCCAAAGTCAGATGTGGATCGAGGTGGAAGATGTGTAAGTCCTTGCTTTTTATTTCCCACATCGTTTGTATCCAGTTATGGCTTTCACTCAAAAAACACTATCAAAAATTGCCACAAAAAACTGTGGAAATACCACCACTAGTGTGGTCTTACATCATTTCGAAGCTGCAGTTTTGAGCCAAAGTCAAACCTGTATTCAAAAGAAATGAGAGCTATAAAGAAAGGACTTCACCTTTCTGCTAAAGCCATTTAAGGCATTGGGTCAAAAACAGCATTTTTTTAATTGTTTTTTTTTTTTTAAACCTGTGTGTGAACCTGCCCTAAGAACTAGTCCATGTAGGGCAATTTTGATAGAGAAATAATTATTGTAACATCTGAAAGTATGTGAATCTGTTACTTAGTAGCAGAATAAAGGGATGCTCTGCAGTAGATGGGTTGGTGTCATACAGGACTTACCTTGCTGCAGCAGTGTTGGCAGAGATGTAGCTGTGAGCTGGAAAGTGCTATACACAGCCATGTATTTATATAGGTAGCCCCTGTAGTAGTGGTCAGGGAAACCCCACACTCACTCAGTACCATATTTGGAGAGAAGCCAGGACTGGCCAGCCTTGTGAGGTTCTGAGCTGGGGGTCTGAGTACTAACCATATATAGAGGGGGTCTCCCTCCCCCTAAGCCTGTATAGAGCTCACACTTACACATGACTATTCCTGGATAAAGAAGCCAAGAGGCTTTACTTAGAAAGTGCTGTGTGTGTATGGATAGAGATCTTCTGTATTGACAGATTTGCAGATAAGATTAACTGCTCTAGCAATAACAATTATTTAACAATTATAATTTACAAGCTAGCAGTGTAATTAACAGTAAGTATTCCACATTATTATAGTATTATGCAGGCCGCTGTATTTTATAAGTTCTGATAAAAGTTTTGATAGGCTTAATATCAAGCTATAAAGTATCAGTAACATCAATAGCCAATTGCACTATAATGTTCACTACGCAGTATGGTACCTTAAAACTAGATATCATGGGGGGACTTTATCTAGGCATTTGCAACAAAATTCTGGCAAAAAAAAAGTTGCACACTGCATTTGCATCATATTTTTGATGCAAATGCAGCAACTTCTTTTCATTTTTACACGCTACGCGAAAGGAAATGTGACCTTATGTGTCCTGAAAGATTTACTAAAATTTACACCCTAAATTAGCTTAAAGAATAGCGCTAATCTATGCCAGCTCATTGCCATCAGGAATATATTTCTCTATATTGACTGATGTTAATGTTGCACGTTTTAAACATTATTGTGTTAATGCTTGCATTTCTAAACTTTGCTTGTAATTTAATAAACCTTAAAGGGGTAAACCAACCCCTGTGTAGCTGCCGTAGTTCGTAATTGCAGGCGCAGCTTTCATTAAAATCAATGGTAGCTGCGCTTGCAATTATAAGCACAACTCCCATTGATTTTAATGACAGCTGAGCTTGTAATTATGAGTGCCGGCAGCTACATACAGATTAGTGCTTCTGCTTTGACTCTGGTGTATCCTGATGAGCAATGCCTGAAGAACCCCTTTAAAGGAATTCTATTTACCCTGCCTGCAGCTTCGGTCTAGCTGCGCAGTGCAGAGTCTGTAACCTTGACCTCTCCGCCAAGGTGAGAGATCAGCAGCCACAGACTCTGCCGCCACCACCAGGCTGGAGCTGCAGACGGGGTGAGTGTAAAGCCTGTAGGGATGCTGCCTGGCCAGAGGCCAATAGAAGGGGGTTGCTACTGCTGTCTGGCTGGGCAGCAACCCTGGGACTACTATGGGGGTCACTATTACTACTGGATTCACTGCTAATACTGCCACCATTATGGTGGCACTATTACTACTGGGGCAAATACGGGGGTCACTGCCACTACTGGGGCTACAATGGGTGCACTGCTATACTGCCACCACTATGGGGATACTATTACTATTGAGGGCCATTAGGGGAGTCACTATTACTACTGGGACCAATATGGGGGGCAATGTTACAGTACTGGTGCATCTTGTCTCCACCGGAAGAATGGGTGGAGACATGGTTTAGCCGGGTTGATATTGAGGTGACGCCCTCACGTGCTGATTGACTGATGCACACATGTAGTGGTCCCCGCTGTCAGTTTCTCCGCCGCCTTTCCATGTGTGGGCCGTTTCCCCGTCAGCCTTCCATGTCATCTCCCGAATCTGCTGTCAGTGTTTGCACAGGCGCAGTGCCATGTTGGCTGGCGGCTCGGCTGTTACCGCTGTCACTGTTTTCCCCGGTGGCTGTTCCCATGTCAGCTCCCGGATCCGGTGTTAGTCTCCCCGTTGGCCTAGCATCCGTGGTCCCGTACCCGCTGACACTGTCCTTGCGGCCGCACTCCCATCTCAGCTTCTGACTACGCTCTGCCTCTACCTGTCGTCCTGGCAGATGCGGTCGCGGGCCACCTGCCACTCTCTGCCTGAGAATGTTGCCACCAATCACCAGCAGCACGAGCGGTTGCAGCTCGTGAAGCGCTTTCTCTTCCTTGCCGGTGTATGTGGGTGGGGGTTGGAAGAGTCGGCAGCAGCGGGACGCGGAGGCAAAAAGGCGGGCCATAGGTATTCCTTGCCACTGCTGTGGGGTGCTCCAGGGGCCGGCACTACGAAGGGGAGTCCGATGGTAAGAAAATTAAACCACAAGGAAGGTCCGAATCCTGTGTGGCCTCCACCAGGACGTCAGCCAATCTGGAGCTTTGGGGGGTGAGAACAAGGCGTTACCTGTCACCCTGCAGGTTTTCACCCATATTTCTGGTGGAGATAAGATGCACCAGTACTCAATGTTACTACTGGGTCCACTATGGGGGTCACTATCACTACTGGGACAACTATGGGGTCACTGTTACTACTGCGGCCACTATAGCGGTCACTATTAGAGATTGTTCACATGGGCGTAAGCACATTTCAGTTGTGCAAATACGCTTACGCCAGCATTTTGCGGCTACTCCGGTATGTTTTTATGTGTGCAAATACACTGCATATTCGCGCACGCAAAAAAGGCTGATTTGGACCTTGATGAAAATGTATTTAACATCCCTGTTTTAAGAGATGTTATTAGTAGGTTAGTATGCCTTTAAGAGTTTCTCCAAGATAAGGTTAGTATTGTAGGCAAGTTTCACACAAGTGTATTATGGGTATATTCATGTGGCTGTGGCACAGACAAGTGTCCCACCCAAATTCGGGTCTACTGACCTGAACTCAGAGCATCATAGATCCCTATGCTAATCAGCTTATTGAAATAACAGCGGCACTCGGGTAAGCGCCACTCTCACTTTAGTCCATACCATGCACAGCGAGGTACATTCCTAACAGCGGAGGCTCTTTTATAGGTTTTCTTCCAATTGTATAGGCTAGTGTTTTTTTAAAAACGTGTTTGATATAGTTGTGATGAACTTTATATTTTGTAATAAAAACTGTGGGAAAGTTATCCTACTGATTTAGATCTATGTAAGGGCGCCTACCCACCAGCAATATGCGCCAGCCCCATTGAAAGCATAGAGAGTACATCACGGACTTCTGCCACAGCTGTGACAGCTATGGCAGGGGATTCCTTCATGAAGGAATCACCTGAAAATCATCCCTAGCTGAAAAATTTTTTTTTACTCACCTAAAGAGAGCCGTCCGGCTCTTCTCTACGGTCCTGGTAGTACTCTTCTGGAGGCAGGGGATTAAAAAATCCCCGCCCCCAGAAAGCGCTGGTCTGATTGGCTGACTTTTCAGTATGAATGGCTGAGCACTGCCTGTGATTTGCTGAGAGCTGTGACCAATCACAGGCAGCACTCAGCTGTCATTCAATGGCTAAGTGTTGCCTGTGATTGGCTGAGCGCTCAGCCAATCAGACCAACACTTTCTGGGGGCGGGGATTTTTCAATTCCTGGCCTTCAGAAGACAGAAGCCAGGGCCGGAGAGAAGAGCTAGAAGAGCTCTTCTAGGGGCGTAAAAATTTATTTTTTACCTTTTTTTTCAGCTAGGGATGATTTTCAGGGAAGGGCTTATATTTCAAGCCCTTCCCTGAAAATCATCGCTGCGGGGGTTGCCTGCAACCCACTGCTTTCGATGGGGGCCGCAGCAGTGCCGGCCCCATTGAAAGAAATGGCATAGCATTGCGGACTTCTGCCACAGCTGTGACAGCTATGGCAGAGGATTCCTTTATCCCTGCGGGGCTGAAGGAATCCCCTGCCATAGCTGTCACAGCTGTGGCAGAAGTCCGTGATGTACGTCCTATGTTTTCAATGGGGCTGCCGCCGGCCCCATTGAGAATAATGAGCGATATCGCAAAATTTTTTTAGCGCTGTAAGGCTTTAGTGTAAAAATCACAAATGAGTATGTAAACACTGAAAATCATTGGTTGTATCATCATGTGTTTTCACTCGCATCACAAGAAAACATATCGCCTGTGGGTAGGCGCCCTTAGTCTTAGGGCGGTTTCACATGGGCGATAAAACTGCGTGATTTTCACGCGATGCGAGAGCACATAGAAATGAAGAAATAAGAAATCCGTTCTTTTCAATGGTTTCCTTCACATTTGCGATGTTTTCACTCAAGCGATGTTGCATGAAAAAAAAATCCCGGCATGTCTTATCTTTCTGCGTTTTGCTCTTTTTTTATTGCTCATGTTTCACTATGGAGATTTCTTTTTATCGCATCGCAATGCACAAACTTGCGATTTTCATGTAATGCATTTTTAACATTAGAGAGTCCTATTGTCTTTTTCGCAAGAAAATTACTGGAGAAAATCGCAAGCGGCAGTGATGTTTTGGCGGGAAAAAGCAGCGCTAATGCTTAGACATTTCATGAGCAAAATTGGAGATTGCCACGATTTTCTCGCTGCAATATTGCAATCATCCATGTGAAACCGGCCTTATGCTGAAGACAGTCATCCTGGGTCTCAGTTTTTATTCAGGCCAGAGAATGAGAAATACATTTTGGGAGTAGGCGTTCTTACGATAACACTCACTAACTGCAAGTAGTTCATAGATAGCTACAAAGCAGGTAGCGTAGGAGCGAGGGACTGGGGGGCGGGAGATTAGGACAGGAAAGGGTTAAGCGACCGGAGGAGGTGGGAGGAGTTAATACAGGAAGAAGAGAGAGGGAGAAGGAGAGTGTGCCATTCCACGTGGAGTAAGAGAAGAAGGAAGACGTGGGAAGGAGGTCAGAAGACAATCAAGAAAGAAGTATGGACCAACTCGTGCTACAGATCAAGGAAGCTGTTGCCAGCCAGGGACCGGAGTGGCTGATGAGGATGGCCGCGGAGATCGGTGCCACGCCGTCGGGAGAAGCCGGGGCAGGAGAAGAGCAGCCGGCGCAGATGGCATCCAGCGCGCCCCGCGGAAGACCCCAGAGAAGGAGGATTCCCCCTACCAGGTTGAGCCCGAGCCCAGCCGTGAAGAAGGGGGCCCAGAACGCAAGCCCGAGACCTGCGCGTTCGAATGTCGGTGGCGGAGCGCGGCCGCAGCGATCGGCGGCGGGAGGCAGCATGGGCGCGACCGGAAGAAGCGCCGGAAGACCAGAAGAAACCCCCGAGGGACTTACCGGGACTTCAGCAGCGGCATCAGGAGCGGGTAAGTCCAGCGTGGGAAGGGTTTGCCCCGCGGCTGTCCAGCGTCAGGCGGAGAGAGAAGGGGGACGGCCTGCGCGCCGTGCCGGCGGCGGGCGGATGGATCCGCGGGCCGGAAGAAGTTCCGGCGCCGGGACTCCCGAGCGGAGGGAGACGAGCCCCAGCGGCAGCAGCGAGGCCAGCAACAGCGCAAGCGGCCGCAGCAGCGCGAGCGCAGGGCAAGGGGGGGGGTGGGGGATGAGGAGGAAGAGGCGCAGGGCGGGAAAGCAGAGGGGGGGAAGGGGGGGGGAGTCCAATTAGGCAGTATGGCCCCATTGTCGCCCCAGGGCTCATGCCCTAATATGAGGGGCAGCGGGACATACTCTAGAGACACCTCAAGCCGGCAAGGGGGAGGGGGAGTACAATTAGGCGGTATGGCCCCATTGTCGCCCCAGGGCTCATGCCCTAACATGAGGGGCAGCGGGATATGTTATAGAGACGCGCCAAGCCGGAAAGGGGCTTACGGGGTATGCAGGAAGGAGGGAGGGGGAGGAGGGGCAGCGAGCAGCGGTCATAGGTCGCCCCGGGGTTCTTTCCCTTTTGCAAAGGACAGTCGAGCACAAGCAGGCGAAGGCACTTCAGGCCGGCAAGGGGCTTACGGGGTGGAGCAAAGCGGACAGGTGAGACAGAGGAAGGGTAAGGGGGGAGGGGGAAGCTACCTGCCCGGTAGTCAAGGGGCCGGTAGCGGGACGGAGGGGGGGTTAGGCAGCAGGCGGGGGGTTGGCAGCATGGCGCGAGGAAGTTGGCGCAACGAAGCAAGAACAGATAGCTCGTCATCGGAGTCCGGTGAGCCTTGTACACGTCGGGAGGCGCCCCATTTCGCCAGAGGGTACAGGCGTTCGGAAGCGGTGGACAGGAGCGGTAGGCGCAGCGGCCATGGGACTTTGGTTTGCGCTTCGCAGCAGGCGTTACCATGTTCACCGGCTTCCTCCACAGATGAGAGGCGGGCCTCACGTACCGAAAGGCAGGGCGAGCGGGCCGCAGCCTCCAGGGCGTCCTATGGCTACAGCATGCGACCCCGTGGTGTCTCCCGTAATAGGGACAGGGTACGACACGCGGTGGCGAGTCCGGAAAGGAGCCAACCGGGACCGAGTCACCCGTCTTTCCCCTCGGCAGGGCCGGAGGACGAATTGGAGGGTGAGTCCCAATGTAATAGAGTGTGGGGTGATTCGTCGCCCAATAATGTGAATAATTTTATGGTAGCGCTGAGAGCGCTGGTGAACGAGTTTGACAAAGGTAAAGGTATGGTGACGAGTGTTAACCCGGGGAGTCCCGTGGTTGGTGATGTGGCTCACGCTGCCGGGTGCTCGCCAGTGGTGGCGACCGGAAAAGGCGAAGAGTCGGTAAAAGATGGTCTGCGTTTTTCAGACTCTTTATTTTGTGGCGTGGCCCCGCTGGGGGTGGGCCTCGCGGAGGACACAATTGAAAAAATTAAAAGTGGAGTATACGTGGACATTTGGTCGCTCCTATCGGTGGAGCATGTGTCGGTGGATAAGGAGCGCTTCACTGAACGGGACAAGAAACCCAAAATAGCTAAAACATTTAGCAATTGGCTACAAGCCATGTTGACCCTGGCTCACGTCATATGCCAGTACCAGCCGGGTAAAGGCCCGGAGCTACTGGTATATATTAACACTATTCATAGCGCTTACAAGCTGCACGGAGGTGCGGCATGGTGGCGCTATGACGAAGATTTTCGTCGAAGAATTTCGGGAACGAGTAATGTGAGTTGGGCGACAAAAGCGACGGATGCTTGGATCCAGTTGATCCTGGCACAAAAGCCGACGAAGCCCCTTTTTCAGAGCAATAGTACGGTTACTCGTGGGCAGCAGGCACCCGTTCCACATAAGCCCTCGGGTTCCTGCTGGGCATTTAATGAGGGTAACTGTCGGTTTCTTGCAGCATGTAAGTTCCGGCACGAGTGCTCCTTTTGCGGCGGTGCGCACGCAGCGGTACGATGTTTTCGGAGACAAAAGCAAAACTTGCCCGCGGCAACAGCGTTGCCCGGGGGCAACACCAGTGAACGCGCTGTTCCTGGAGGAGTGGTTAGACAAGTACCACAGGAGACGGGAAGCAAACCTTCTTAAAGAAGGTTTTAACACGGGTTTCGTCATTCCGCATCAACCGGGTTCGGCGTTAACGCTTAGCCGCAATTTAAAATCGGCGTATGATAATAAAGAGATGGTGATGGAGAAGCTGTTAAAGGAGGTAGAACTGGGTCGGATGGCGGGGCCTTTTCAGGAACCGCCATTTGAGAACTTACGCGTTTCACCTTTGGGCTTGGTACCAAAGAAGGAACCGGGTAAGTTCCGGCTTATCCATCACCTATCCTACCCGACGGGCGAGTCAGTCAACGACGGGATTTCCAAGGAGCAAACAGCTGTATCGTATACTTCTTTCGATAGGGCTGTCTGCCTAGTACGGCAGGCCGGAAAGGGGGCTCTGTTGGCAAAAGCCGATATCGAGTCCGCTTTTCGACTATTACCGGTGCATCCAGATTGTTTCCACTTGTTGGGCTGCCGTTTGGACGGCTTATATTTTGTGGATATGTGCTTACCGATGGGGTGTTCCATCTCTTGTTATTACTTTGAAGTGTTCAGTTCATTTCTGGACTGGATGCTTCGATATGAGACGGGCATCCGATCGGTGTTGCATTATCTGGATGATTTCCTTTTCGTCGGGCCATCAGATTCAGAGGTATGCGGGTTGTTATTGGCATCATTTCAGGATCTGATGGGAAAAGCGAGAGTACCGCTGTCACGCGAAAAAACGGTCGGTCCGGTGACATGTCTTACATTTTTAGGCATTGAAATCGATACCATGGCAATGGTATTTCGTTTACCGGACGAGAAAGTAGCGCGGTTGCGGCAAGAGGTTAAGTTGGTTGGCAGTTCTAAGAAAGTTACACTGCACCAGCTCCAAGTAATTATCGGCTTGCTAAATTTTGCGTGTCGGGTCATTCCGATGGGCCGCCCGTTTGCAAGGCGGCTGTCATTGGCGACAGTCGGGATTAAAGAGAAACACCACTTCGTCAGAGTGACAAAGGGTATGAAGGAGGACTTGCACACATGGCAAGTCTTTCTTCAAACGTTTAATGGTCAGGTGATTTGTCAAGCTGCGGAAGTTGCAAACGAGGAGCTGGGACTGATGTCGGATGCATCGGGCTCCTGTGGTTTCGGTGTAATTTTGGAGGACAGTTGGTGCAGTGCACCTTGACCCAGAGAATGGTTCGAAAGACGGTGGGTGAAGAACATAACACTGCTGGAGATTTTTCCGCTAATGGTGGCGGTGGAGATCTGGGGGCCGATTTTGGAAAACAGGAATATCTGCTTCTGGTCGGATAACCAGGCAGTAGTGACAGCGGTGAACAGGCAGACGTCCAGATCTCCCTTGGTTTTGGCAGTTTTACGCCATTTGGTCTTGCGATGCCTGCAGAGTAATATTAAGCTGAAGGCGAGATACGTACCCGGAGTAAACAATAACACGGCTGACGCTCTTTCTCGTTTCCAGATGGAGAGATTCAGGGAACTCCACCCGACAGCGGATGTCAAAGGGGTATGTTGCCCGGCGATCTTATGGGAGATAGTAGAAGAGAGCTCACGACTCTGATTCGCAACTCCGTTGCGGAATCGACGTGGAAGCGATATAATGCTATATGGAAAAGGTGGTTGATGGCAGCAGGGGGACAATTCCCTGAGGGAGCGCGGGCAAGAGCGGTGACGTTAGACGTTATAGCGGAGCTGCGGCGTCGCGGTGCATCGGCGAGCTCGGCGCGCAAGCACTTATCGGCCATTGCGTTTTTGTTGCGCCTGCACGGACGGCGTGATGTGACAAAGGAGTTTGTCTTCGGACAGATTCTTAAAGGTTGGAAAAAAGAAGGGTCGTCAAGAGACGACAGGCGGCCGATAACATTTGAGCTGTTAAAGGCGATGCTGAACGTTTTGGGAGCAGTGTGCAAAGATGAAAGCGAGGTGCTGCTCTTTCGGGTGGCGTTTTCGTTAGCGTTTTTCGCGGCATTGAGACTGAGTGAAATAGTGGCTCCCAGCTGTAGGAAGCTGGGGGGGTTGCGTTTCGAGGATGTTCTATGCGGTACAGATGATATAAAGCTATGCATCAAAAAGTCCAAGACTGATGTGTATGGCGCAGGCGAGTGGCTGCGCTTGACGGCGTTGGGGACAGCGGCGTGTCCTGTTGCGTTGCTGAGACAGTTTTTGTCACGGCACAGCGGAAAAGGACAACTATTGGCGCATGCTTCAGGAGCCCCACTGACCAAGTTCCAGTTTGGGGCGGTGATGCGCACATGCTTGAAGCGATTAGGTTTCGAGCCCAGCGAGTTTGGCACGCATTCTTTCAGGATCGGTGCAGCAACGTCAGCGTTTGCTTGCGGATTAAGAGGAGACGAGGTGAAGCGAGTTGGACGCTGGAGGTCGGAGGCGTACAAGTCGTACGTCCGACCAAATTTGAGAGTGTTATAGTTTAAGTTACATTGTGGTGTGCCGTTATGTGTTTATTTTGCAGGTTCGGAGTGGACGGTTTGGGTGGTGGGCCACTCTTTCATTCATTGGGCAGAGAAACGAGCGGGGACCCGGCCCATTGGCAGAAACCTGGGCCTGAAAGAGGTCCAGGTGAAATGGCACGGGGTAAGAGGTCTTCAATGGGCCAGGCTGCTACAAGAAATATTGTGTGTCAGCAGATGGTCCCAGGGGAAAGTGATACTGGTAATTCATGCGGGTGGGAACGACTTGGGCCGGGTAAGGGTAGCTGAGTTAGTAACGCTTATGAAGGAGGATATGTTGAGGTTCAAAAAATTTTTTGAGGACACCATTATAGTATGGTCCGATATAGTCGCCAGGAGAGTATGGAAAGAAGCAAGGGACGTGGAGGCTATCGACAGGGTAAGAAAAAATGTAAATTTTAAGATTTCTAAATTCGTTAAGTCAATAGGAGGGGTAGCCGTGAGGCACTGGGAGCTGGAGAAAAAGGTGCCAGGTATGTGGAGGAAGGATGGTGTCCATTTAAGTGATATAGGTATGGACACATTCCTATCGGGGTTGCAGGACGGGGTGGAGGCGGCTATGTCGCTGGCATGTGGGGGGCGGATGGCAGCGTAGGCATGCTGCATCCTTCATGGCGGTTTAGCGGTATTTCCATGCCAGCTGGAAGATTGAGGGTGCGTACAGGCCGTAAAGGGCTTTCTCACACCTCGAAAGGTTTAGAGCATTAGATGTTAGGAACAGGCGATAGGCATGGAAAGAAGGAAATAAGTTGATGTTATATACTAATATTAAATAAGCTGTGGCCTTCCCACATAATTTATGCCAGCATAGAGTGAAATACATGTCTTGAAGAATTTTGGTTAATAAAGAAGTTTTTGTTACTAAGAAGTAGTAACGTGTTTTATTGGAAGGGAGCGGGAAGTATGGGAAGTCCCCCCAGTCTAGATAGCTACAAAGCAGGTAGCGTAGGAGCGAGGGACTGGGGGGCGGGAGATTAGGACAGGAAAGGGTTAAGCGACCGGAGGAGGTGGGAGGAGTTAATACAGGAAGAAGAGAGAGGGAGAAGGAGAGTGTGCCATTCCACGTGGAGTAAGAGAAGAAGGAAGACGCCCACCCGCCCGCCCTCTGAGCTGAGGGGGGAATGGGAAGGGGTTTTCCGGGTTTGAGAGGTGTTAAGTTGTCACAGCAGTAGGCGGTTTAGCGGTATTTCCATGCCAGCTGGAAGATTGAGGGTGCGTACAGGCCGTAAAGGGCTTTCTCACGCCTCGAAAGGTTTAGAGCATTAGATGTTAGGAACAGGCGATAGGCATGGAAAGAAGGAAATAAGTTGATGTTATATACTAATATTAAATAAGCTGTGGCCTTCCCACATAATTTATGCCAGCATAGAGTGAAATACATGTCTTGAAGAATTTTGGTTAATAAAGAAGTTTTTGTTACTAAGAAGTAGTAACGTGTTTTATTGGAAGGGAGCGGGAAGTATGGGAAGTCCCCCCAGTCCTGACTACTTAGTCACATCTTTTTTTTATCAGGGAAAACTGGTAGATATGTATGTTGCTGTGTTCCAAAATTTTGCCACACAGTAATAATATCCTGTTTTTGCCCCATATAGTAATAATACCCACAATAGTGCCCCTTATAAACTAATAATGTCTCTTGTCCTTCTAGACAGTAATAATGCCCTGACTGTGTGTGCCTATAAAGTAATTCTACCTGTGTGCCCCTAAGAAATAAGGCCCTTTTTTGTCCCCAAGACAGTAATAATGCCCCCATGTGCCTTTTTGCAGGTGATAATGCTCCTGAAAAAGTAATGCCCCCTAAGTACCCCCCTTATAACATATTAATGCCCACAAGTTCTCCTCTTATAAAGTATTAATGGGTATTGGTGTATCTTGTCTCCATCAAAAGAATGGATGGCGACCCGAGATTGTCCTGGTGCAGTGCTAGGTACATCCACTGCTGCCAATTGGCTATCTGACATTCCTCCACAGATGTTACCATGCAGGGCGGCGCAGGGTCGCACGGTCAGCGCGCGCCGCTCCGGCGTCGGCTCTGACGTCGGGGCTCTCCCGCCAACATGGAGCGGCTGGTGTGTGGCGGCGTGAGCGTGTCCGCCCGTAGGGCGCCGCCCGCACTCCTCCACCGCTCTTGTGCAGTAGGGGGGGAGCTGGCTCCTCCCACACTCTGCCCCTGGGGCGGAGTCTTTTAGTTAAAAGGCTGGCAGTGTCCTGAGCTCACTGCCAGTTATTGGTTCTGCTAGCATCTAGTCAGTCCTGTCTGCAGCTAAGTCTCAGCTCAGCCTCTAGTTTGCCTGTCAGCTTCCATTTCCAGCTTTGCTTACTCTGCATGTTCTGTTGGTCATTTCCATCTGCCTTCTCTCTCGGCACTCTGTTCCCCCCATCAGTTAGTCACATCTTGTCAGTCGCCAGGTCCCTAGCCAGTGCAGGGACCGCCGTCCAGTTGTCTGCCTGGGGTTAGCCAGGGCCGAGGCAAGTAGGCAGGGACAGTGGGCTGCGGGAAGATCAGGGCACCCCACCTGGCGCTCGGGGGGGTCAGAGTGCCGTAACGCAATAACTGGCCCTTTAAAACAGGTTTTTTCATGAAGGCGATCAACTCTCTCGTGACCCAGCTGCAAGCCGTGGTCCAGGATTTGTCCACTCGCATGGCGGTCCAGGAGCAGCGGGGGTTGTCGCAAGGGCCGGACGCCTCAACCAGTCCGGAACCCAAGTGCCCTCTTCCCGAGGTATTCTCTGGGGAGAGGAACAAGTGTTTTGTTTTCCAACAGGCTTGTCGCCTGTTTTTTCGGATGCGTCCCCGTTCTTCCGGGTCAGAGGCTCAGAGGGTCGGGCTGATAATGTCCCTGCTGCGGGGCTCTGCCCAGACCTGGGCCTTTTCCATTCCCGAGGGTTCCCCTTGTCTGCAGGACGCGCTCTGAAGGACGTTTTTCTGCAGGGCCTCTCGGATGCGGTAAATGACCTGTTGATTTCTCATCCCGTTCCTGGGTCCTTAAAGGGGTTGTCTCGTGGCAAACATCAAAATTTTACATTAGCCCATTGCCCCTGTCACCCCCTGGCATAAAATACCAATTTAAAGCAGTTTTTAAACCGCTTGCTACTCACCGATCTGACGAAATATGAAGTTTTAAAAATCTTCTCCCTAAGATGGCCGCCGGTCCTTTCCCAGGGATGCACTGTGCTCTGTGCGGTCCATTGCCGATTCCAGCCTCCTGATTGGCTGGAATCGGCACACGTGACGGGGCGGAGCTACGATGACGACGCGGTGACCAGCTCTCCGACACGAGCGGCCCCATTCACCAGGCAGAAGCACGGACTGCGCAAGCGCGTCTAAAAACGCCAGAAGACATCAGAATTAGACGGAGCCATGGAGACGGGGACGCTAGCAACGGAGCAGGTAAGTAAATAACTTCTGTATGGCTCATATTTAATGCACGATGTACATTACAAAGTGCATTAATATGGCCATACAGAAGTGTATAACCCCACTTGCTGCTGCGAGACAACCCCTTTAAGGGAGGCTATGGAGCTAGCGGTAAAGGCAGATAGGAGGCTCAGGACTAGGAAGCAAGATAGACAGGCCCATAGAGTCAGGGAGGTCCTCTCTCCTGTTCCCTCTTCGTCCTTACCAACCGCTGGTCCCGAGCCGGTGGAGGTGGACCCGCTTGACCCCGAGGAGCGACGCCGGATTCGTTTGTTGCATCACCTCTGCCTCTACTGCGGGAAAGCTGGACATCGGGGATCACCTGCCCCCTGAGGCTTCAGCGCTCGCAGTCTGAATCGGCGGAACTCCGAGTCCTAGGCGACTGTAGGGAGGATCGCCTAGGACTTCAGGTACTTCCTAAGCTTCTGGTACCTTGTCAGGTGAGATTCCGGAATTTTTCCCGACCAGGGCAGGCATTTATTGACTCCGGAGCAGCCGCTAACCTGATAAGCCTGCGTTTTGTCAGACCCCTGATGGCTGAATTTGTGGCGCTGAAAACGCCAATTCATTTTACTAGTATTGATGCTACTTCTCTCTCTACAGGCCTGGTACGATGGAGGACCCCAGGATTACAGTTCACGGGGGGGATCCTCCACTCGGAAGAACTGTCTTTCCTAGTTATGGAAAAGATGTCAGTTGATGTGGTGATTGGTATGCCCTGGTTGGCACTGCACAATCCCCAATTTGATTGGTCCACCCGGGAATTGACTCATTGGGGATCATCCTGTCATAGTCACCTATCAACTATAGCCATATGCTCCGTAGATCCGATGCTTATTCCAGAGTATTTGTCAGACTTTCAGGATGTATTCTCCAAAAAACTGTCTGAGGCTCTGCTTCCCCATAGGGAGTGGGACTGTGGTATTGATCTAATTCCCGACAGTCCCATCCCTAAGGGAGCCATTTTCAATCTGTCGGGCCGTGAGCATGAGTCCCTCAAGTCCTATATCTCGGAGGCTCTGGCCAAACGACATATTCGGCCATCTAGGTCCCCTACCGGGGCAGGTCTCTTCTTTGTAGAAGGACGAGACATTGAGGCCTTGTGTGGACTATCGGGCCTTGAATAAAATCACAGTGAAGAACCAGTGCTCCTTGCCCCTAATTCCTGACTTGTTGAATCAGGTGGTAGGGGCCCACTGGTTCTCCAAACTGGACTTAAGGGGGGCTTACAATTTAATTCGCATTAGAGAGGGAGATGAATGGAAGACGGCGTTCAATACCCCGTTAGGACATTTTGAATGTCTGGTCATGCCTTTCGGACTCTGTAACGCCCCCGCTGTGTTTCAGGGTTTTATGAACGCGGTCTTCCACACCTTCCTGGGGGTATTTCTGGTCATCTATCTTGATGACATTCTGGTGTATTCTCCCGACTGGGATACACATGTGCGGCACCTGAGGTTGGTTCTGACCCGTTTGCGCGAGTACCAACTTTTTGTCAAGTTAGAGAAATGTACATTTGGTTCTAAAAAAGTAGCTTTCCTTGGTTATGTGATTTCACCCATGGAGATTCAGATGGAGTCTGATAAAGTAGCTGCAATCTCCCAATGGGTCAGACCAGACAACCTTAAGGCTCTCCAGCGGTTCTTGGGTTTTGCTAATTTTTACCGCAAATTCATTAGGAATTACTCGGTTATTGCTCAACCCTTGACCGATCTGACGGGGGGCCGACTTGGTAAAACGGTCGCCTGCAGCCCTTGAGGCCTTTAGTCATCTAAAGAGGGCATTTACGACTGCCCCGGTGCTAATACAGCCGGACGCATGACTACCCTTTTTCATTGAGGTAGATGCATCTGAGGTGGGGACAGGAGCAGTCTTGTCGCAGGAAGTCCATGGGAGATCTGGGTATAGCCCATGTGCGTTCTTCTCGCGGAAGTTTAATTCAGCAGAACGCAACTACGACGTGGGTAACCGTGAATTACTGGCTATCAAATGGGCTTTGAAAGAGTGGCGACACCATCTTGAGGGTGCTAGACACCCAATTACCGTGTATACTGATCACAAGAATCTGGTATATCTCGCCAATGCCAAAAGACTCACAGCTCGTCAAGCCAGGTGGGCGTTGTTCTTCGTCAGGTTTAATTTTGTCGTGACCTATATCCCAGGTGAGAAGAACGTGAAGGCGGATGCCCAGTCACGGAGTTTCGGGGTGCCGGAAAGTGAGACTATGACTCCCGAGAATATCTTGGCACCTGGTGTGGTGGTGGCAGCTGTAGAGTCTAACTTCCTCCCCCAAATACAGAATGCTCATCAGGACGCTCGTTCGGGGGTGCCGGAGGGCAGATGGTTTGTGCCAGAGACCTTACGTCTTCGAGTCATGGAGAAATCTCAAATTGAGGGTCCCATCCTTGAAGCTAGCGCCACATTACGTGGGTCCGTTTGTCATCACACGTGTGGTGAACCCGCTCGCCTACGAACTAGGTTTGCCAGCTACATGGAGGGTGCACAGGGTGTTCCATAAGTCTTTATTGAAACCTTTTGTCCCTTCTCTCTTGGCCACTCTGTTCCCCCCATCAGTTAGTCACATCTTGTCAGTCGCCAGGTCCCTAGCCAGTGCAGGGACCGCCGTCCAGTTGTCCGCCTGGGGTTAGCCAGGGTTGAGGCAAGTAGGCAGGGACAGTGGGGTGCGGGAAGATCAGGGCATCCCATCTGGCGCTCGGGGGGGTCAGAGTGCCGTAACAACAGATCTGTTCCTGGCCCCGCTCTCTGTCTGTGGCTGCGGCCCTGGCATCTTAGTTCCCTCACGGCTCCGTTGGTGACTGTCACACTCCCCTCCCAGCTCCTGTCAATGTCGTGGCCTCTGCCCCTTCTCCCTTTACGGCTCGTGTGCTGACAGTCACCGCCATGAGCTCCGATATCACTTGTCATGTGTTCTGCTGTCGCTAAAGCCAACCACACTGTGACCTGGTGGGGCCCGCTGTCTCTCTCCCCTGTCCCTGGCGGATGTCAGATCTACCTGTCCCCCTGTGGCTGTGAGATCTCCACCTTCCCCACCTGTCACAATACTCTCTCTCTCTTCCCGTCCCCCGCCGGCTGTGAGATCTCCTCGTCCCCCGCCACCTGTCACAGCGCTCTCTCTCTCTTCCCGTCCCCTGCCGGCTGTGAGATCTCCTCGTCCCCCACCGCCTGTCACAGTGCTTTCTCTCTCTTCCCGTCCCCCGCCGGCTGTGAGATCTCCCCGCCCTCCGCCACCTGTCACAACGCTCTCTCTCTTCCCATCCCTCACCAGCTGTGAGATCTCCCCGTCCCCCGACGCCTGTCACAACTCTCTCTCTTCCCGCCCCCCCCCCCCCCCCGCTGGCTATCAGGCGCTTTGTTCTGCGTCGCTCTGCCGCAGTGAGTCTCCTCGCCGACCTCGCATTAGGCCAGCAATCAGTGACGGCAGCGACGGTGACAAGACTTACAGCGCTGGAGCCGTAAGGTCTCATGTCCATTGGGAAAATCAGATCCGCTGCGGATTTGTAACGTGGATTTGGGCTGCAGATGCAGTGCGGATGAGCTTAAAATTGTATTTTATTGCATGCGGGTGGCATACGGATGCGGTTTTTTTCATGCGCGTATGTACGCGGATGCAATTTTTACGCTGGAGGTGTTTTGCCCACTTTACCCCACCTCCTAGTACTTTCTCCACCTCCCAGCCTTGAAATCCGCAGCAGATCTCCCGCACCCATTTAATTCACATTTAATATCCACAGCGGATCTCCCGCACCCATAGAGATCAATGGGGGCCATCCGGAGCGTGATCCGCACTTAAATGGAGCATGGCGTGTTTTTTTTCATGCACCAGAAATTTTTAAATCACTTTTAAATACCATCTGCGGGTATTTATCTACCCGCGGGTGTCCAATGCATCCCTATGGGGCGCGGATCCGCGTGCGGGAAAAACGCTGCGGATTTTAAATAACAATTATCCCGTGGACATGAGGCCGAAAGGGGACAAGGCCGAGCAGCAGAGAGGGGGTTAACAGAAGCCAGCAGGGGAGATTATGCCCACCCAATCTCAGCCCAGGAGGGCAGATTATGGCCACCCATTCTCCAGCCCAGCCAATCCAGTTGTGGGCATGCATCTTGTCTCCATCCTTTCTTATGGTGGAGACAAGATACAACAATACCATTTTAAGGTACCCCTTAAAAAGTAATATTGGTTTCCCATGAAGTAATAACGTCTACTGAGTGGATCCTTATAAAGTATTAATGTCCAGTAAGTGACCCCTTATAAAGTAATAATGTCCTTGCATGGCCCCCTTATAAAGTATTAATTGCCCTTGAGTAGCCCCTGAAAATGTAATGGCTTCTACGGACCCCCTAATAAAGTATTTATGCCTCCAAGCCCTCCTATTATAAAGTAATATTGCCCCCCATGAAGTAATAATGTCAACTAAGGGTCCCCATTATAAAGGATTAATGGCCCTTGAGTAGCCACGTTATGAAATAATAATGTCCCCTGAGTAGCCCAGAAACAAAATAAACTTTTTGTTCACCTGATGCACTGCCAAGTGCAGAATCCTCTTATTTTAGTCAGCTTCTCGGTGAGGGCAACACAATGAAGTGATGTCATCATGCTACCACCATCGGAACATTTATGTCCTTCCTGTCTGTAGTCCAGGCTGTAATTACCTTGGCCTCCAATGATAAGCTTTACTTGTGCTTTTCAAGAGTATTGGAGTTGAATGCCATGCCAGCCCTGTGGCATCAGGCAAAGGTCTGGGGCATATGCCCTGGATCTCTAGTCACACCCCAGCAGTAACCATAGTCTTGGCACACTGCAGGAGATGTGTACAGGCCCAATTTTTTCCACTGCAGGTGGACTATTTCCAGCTCTCTCTACTTCAGGGCTTCTTACCAGAACACACCACCGAGCAATTCAATTACCTGTTCCTGCTGTTCCAAACACCACTTCTCCTGCAACAGTGCCTTTCACTCTGAGCTAAAGATGGATAGCAGTTTGGCTCCCTCTTGTGGTGATGCACATTTCAAATGGACAATTCCGATTCATAAATTAAATCTTTAGTCTTTCTGACTTTTATAAGGTCTGTACAGAAAATGTATTGTTATAATTCTCATTAAAGATTTTGATTCTCTAAGCCACAATAGTTTTGGTGATGGCTAGTCTCTAAATCAAGCGTAGGCGGCGAGAATATATAGCAGAGTTGTATGCAGGTAATCAGAAAGACAACCCGTTGGATCACGTACATCAAGTAGAACAAGAACCAGGAATTCTAAAGAAAGAAGTCGCATAGGCCCTGAAACAACTACCAAACAGAAAAGCTCCAGGCATTGCTTACATACGAGACGAACTGCTCAAACCAGTGTCAGTCAAGATCTTAACCGACCTATGTCAACAGATCTGGAGCTCCAAATCGTGGCCCAAAGACTGGACAAGAGCTGTCTTCATCACACTATCAAAAAAAGGTGATGCTCAAGAATGTTCCAATTACCGCACTATCACCCTCATACCTCATGCAAGCAAAATTCTTTTAAAGATCATACAAAAACGCATTGCATTAATTGTTGAAGGGAACTGCTGGACGTTCAAGCTGGCTTCCGCAAAGTATGTGGCACCAGAGACCAAATCACGAACCTGCGATGGATCATGGAGTATCAAAATGACGTGTACATATTTCATCGACTACAGCAAAGTATTTGTTTGTGTTGAACATGACAAGCTTTGGAAGTGTCTGAAGCAAATGGGTGTCCCAGAACATATTGAACAGCTTATAAGGTCGCTTTACAACAACCAAGAAGCAGCAGTCAGGACAGCTTATGGAAACACAGATTGGTTCGGATTTGAGAAATGCGTATGCAAAGGCTGCATTCCATGACTAGTCCTTTTCAATCTGTATGCAGAGATGATCATGAGGCGATGCAATGTGGACAGATCAGAAATGGGAGTCAAAATCAGTGGCAGAAATGCCAACAACCTACGATATGCAGATGACCCCACCCTGCTTGCAGAAAGTGAAAGGGACCTGGAATACCTAATCCAAGGAGTGCAAAAGGAAAGCGAACGCATGGGACTGTACCTCAACAGCAAGAAAACTAAAGTCAAGACCAAGGTTGGCAACGGTATAGTCAACATAAAACTTAACAAAGAAGTCAAGTCAATTCAAGATTTCATCTTCCTTGAATCCAAAATCGATTGCAATGGGCAATCTGGACCTGAGATCAAGAGACGGATTGCCCTTGGTAGGAATGCAATGCAAGGAATGGAAAAGATCTGGAAAAGTAAGGACATTAGCATTGCAACAAAAACAGACTGGTCAATGCAATCGTCTTTCCCATAATGACGTATGGTTGCGAAAGTTGGATGCTTAGGAAAACAGACAGAAAGAAATTGATGCATTTGAACTCTGGTGCTGGAGGAGAATGCTACGGATACCTTGGACTGCCATGACAACGAACAAGGTAGCGTTAGATCGCATCAAACCGAAAATATCACTACAGGGCAAAATCATCAAACAGCGGCTCTTTTTTTTTGGGATACGTGATGCGAGCTAACTCACTGGAAAACGGTACTGATGCTTGGCAAGGTCAGTGGAAAGAGAAGATCAGGACGACAAAGAACATGGCTAGATATAATCAAGGCCACGAACATGTCAATTGCCGAACTGAAAGAAGCTGTGAAAGTCAGAAATGCGTGAAGAACATAAATCCATAGAGTGAATGAAGGTCGGATGTGACTGAATGGATAAACATCATCAGTCTCTAAGGAATCTCCCCATTCTTCAACTTTAACCCCCACAAGGATGTATGGACTTTCCCAGTCAGATGCCCAGTTCATGGTCCCCAGAATAGTCACTGATGGGTCACAGGTACACTGTAGCGAAGAATTTCTAGTGTAACTTAGTTAATTTTGTTCAGGAATTGCCAAGAAATGCGTGCAACAGCGTGTTCGTCAAGGCCAGCTGTTGCACCACCTGTGCATCACAACCTGTCTAGATGCATGTTGCACTTCTGACCCCTCAGTCTGGATCTTGTCCACATACCAGACTGTGTTTTCCTCTGCTGGCACGCTATGACGGAAATCCTCTGACCTGCCATGGCTTTGTCAACCATACACTTTGAAATCCAGGTGCATCACTTTCCTACAGACAGGGTTACCGTGGTCTCCATTGTCTCCCTGCTATGCAGAGAATAACTGGCTTGAGTAAACCCTTTGAGAGCGAGGCGATCCCATTACCAGCAACATTCAGGACTTTCTAGTCGCTTTTCAGAGAGTATTCAAGGAGCCATGTAGCGCCTCATATGTGACCATCCCTGCTATGCCTCTTCTAAGGTTCCAGCCATAGAACAGTACGCAATTCAGTTCCGTACCCTCGCTTCTGAGCTGTCATGAAATAATAAGGACCTTGTCACTACTTTCTGAAAGAGTCTTGATGGCCACAAAAATGACGAGTTAGCCTGCCATGACCTCTCAACTTGTTTGGATGTTCTGATCTGTCTTGCATCTCAGAATGACATCTGGTTCAGAGAGCATCAGAAGGAGTCACTCCAGGAACGAAAATTACCTCATCTGGCACCTTCTTTCCAGGGACCTCTTCAATCCCCAGCTTAAGTATCTTTTGAGAAGCCCATGCAGCTTGAAAGAATGAAGTTGTCTCAGGAAGAGCACCAAAGAAGACGGCACAAGCAACTTATTCTTCTGCCGTGGTGGCCAGGATCACTATGTACATGAGGCTCCGGACATGCAGGAAAAACTCCTGTGCCTGGGGCTAGTTCTAGAGGATGTTCTAGGCATAAGAGAGTCCTCTCCAAAAATTACTTTGCCTGGGATTGTGTCCTGTGGTCATTTCCACTTTCCAAACAGGCCTATCTGAACTCAGTTTCTGCGGGGAATTTTCTCTATTTGGTAGTGGTGGCCCTGTATCATATACTTTTGGTTCAACTAGAAAAGCTAGTCACCATCACCTCAGTGAATAGAGAACCTCTTCCTGACTAGTTCATTACTGTATGTCGCCGCTACGCTGATTCTTCAAGTCGGTGTCCTGGACTCAGAAGAAATCGTTTTCTATGTTCTGCCAAAATCAGTCGGTGCTAGGCCTATTCTGTCTACACAAACAAACTCTAGTGAATGATGTACAGGACAAATCACTTGTTGCCTGTCATATGGCTCCAGTATCACAAGTACTTTCCAGCCTGTCATCTTAGTATGCCAACTACACAGAGGTCTTCAGCAAGAAGGAAGAAGAGATTCTGCCAGCCCTTAGGCCTTATGACTGCCCTATTGACCAGCTCCCTGGCACTACCCCTCTTCAAGGTAATGTATACCCACTGTCTCTCTTAGAGGAACAAGCTATATTGGTGTAGGGAAAGAGAATCTGGAGAGGAGGATTATATGCAAATTTTCCTACCCAGCCATCGCTGGATTCTTCTTTGTAAAAATAAAGGATGGGTCACTCCATCCCTGTATACACTGTCGCGGTCTGAATACAATTACTGTGAAGAATAAGTATCCATTGCCTCTGATTAGCG
This sequence comes from Eleutherodactylus coqui, assembly GCF_035609145.1. Lineage (NCBI taxonomy): Eukaryota > Metazoa > Chordata > Amphibia > Anura > Eleutherodactylidae > Eleutherodactylus > Eleutherodactylus coqui. The sequence goes on from NC_089847.1 coordinate 80,749,538, forward strand.
AACAATTTGATAGAGTCTGTGGAGCCAGGGTTTTTGCAAATGTTTCACTAAATCAGACCTTCAAAGTGCAGACAATATGATCTGCATTAGAGAGGGTGATGAGTGAAGACAGCCTTTAGTACTTAAGATGGTCACTATGTGTATCTCGTCATGCCATTCAGTCTTCCAAGAATTTTTAAACAGTGCCTTCCAAGATCTGCTGTACATCTGTGTGATGGTCTATCTAGACAACATCTTGATCTTCTCCCTGCATCTGGCTATTGATGAGAAGCAGGTGCATATGGTTCTGCAATATCTGAGAGTGAATGGACTTTATCTTAAGCTGGAGAAGTGTCTATTCAAGAAAAACAAACTTAAACGTTATTAGGATACATTTTTTCTGAGTCTGGTCTCCACATGGGTCCCAATAAATTATCCTCAGTGGTTAACTGGTCTCATCCTCAAAGACTTATCAGTGGTTTCTTAAAGTGATTCACAATTTATAACAGACAATTAACTTCCCATTTTTTCTTGCTTGCTGCAGACATTTTTGTCTCACCAAAGAGGGCATAAATGCCAAAGAGTGGCCTCCACAGGCTGAATAAACTTTCCAGGGACTAAAGTAGGCCTTTAAATTTGCATCAGTTCTTCATAGCCCAGCCTTTGCGTGTGGAAGTTGACACATCTACACTGGGAACTAGAGCTGTTGTTTTCCAAGAGTTCAAAGTAGAAGAGTCTAGCTTGTAGGTTTTTCTCCAAGGCTTTTTCTTCTGCTGAAAGAAATAACTTGAACAGAGATCAGGAACTTCTCACTGTCAAAATGGCCCTTGAAAAGTTGAGGCATCTACGACAGGGAGACAGCCATCTGGTGACTTTTTACACAGACCACAAAACCTGCCTGAACCCTCAACGGGTTAGATGGTCCCTTGTCTTTGCCCACTTCAACTTTCTTCTGCATTTCTGTCCAGCAGGTGGCGCATCAACATTTCATCGATCCCTCATGGGTTGTCCAGGTAATGCCTCTTCAGTTAAAGGAAATTTCTCTAAACGGTCTTGTGAGACCCAATTTATCTGCTTGTTTGATTTAGTTAAAAACAAATCTTTCATAAAAAGATTAAACATAAAGGACATCTCTCTAGCAAAGGTTTTTGTTCCAGTTGACAAACAGAGACAGACTCTGGCCTGGAGATAGGACTCTGTCCTGGGCCTAGGATTCCGAAATGGCAGGACATCCAGAGATACGAAAAGTCAAGAACTTAAATCTCCCATCTACTACTTGTAGCCTACTGTACCAAAGGACATCCATGAATTTGTTCATGCTTACCAGATCTGTTTCAGGGACAAGTATTCACATCAAAGACCCACCAGACTTTTGTTCATTGCACTGAACTTCATTACTAACCTTCCCTGTTCCTCTGGTTGTTCCATTACCTGGGTGGTAATTGATTGGTTTTTGAAGATGGAACACTTTGTTTCCTTGTCTGGTCTTTCTTCTGTTGCCTTTCTTGCCTGTTTCTTTATGGAGCACATCATCCGCTTGCATGGCCCTCTGCAGCAAATGTTGTCTAACAGAAGACTGCAGCTCATGTCTAAATTCTGCAGAGCCTTCTGTGGTTTACAAGAAGTCAAGTTGGGCTTTTCTTCAACTTAGCCTCCCCAGCCCAACATCCCTTTTTTCACGTAGCAGGGAATTTCAGTTGCGGGATTTCAGTCACACATGTCCTATTATTTTAGGTGTGATTCTTTTGCCTGAACATTTCCATAGGAATCCATAGGTTTTATTACTTGCAATGTTTTTGTGCGTTTCACGCTCGTGTGAAAGAGCCCCAAGTTGCAAATAGACATTACCAGTTCGGTCATTTAAATTAGTAGACAAATTGCAATAAAACACTTAAAATAGCTTTCAGGTTTCACAGTGCGGTTAATTCAAACAGTTTATGACTTACAGAATGCTGCAATACATTTTCAAATACTACGGTCTCACAATCCAGAACACTTGGCAACTTACTCTCTAACACTGTTTTGACTTGGCAGTCTTTTCAGAATGAAATTCAGTCTTTCAACTACACAATACATTTTTCATGCAATCACAATCTTTTGGTAAAGCAATTTTAAGTCAGTCACTTTCACTTTCAACTCAAACAGCTTAAAAAATGCAGCTGGATATGACAGGAAAACAACACTGAAAATGTATCAATTTTCCCAAAAAATGCTGTATGTGTGTGAAACCACTCTAAGGCGATCCACACCCATTCAGAATCATTAGCCACCCGCAGGTAATTAAATACCCACGGACGTCATTTTTCCCCGGCGTGCGCGGGAAAACAACCGAAGCATGCTCCATTTTATGCGGTTTTCCTGCACGGGCAGCTCCCATGGCTTCCGTTGAAGCCAACCGGATCTGAGGCAAGTCCACAGCTGTCACTGCATCCGTACCGTGGGAAAGCAGGAGTTTAAAAAAAAATAAAAGAAGGCACGGCGCATGCGCGCGGCACATCGCAGGCGTCCCGAGCACATCCGCTGTGCAGAAGAAAGAAGATACGGCCACAAATGTTCCGGGAATTAGCTCTGCACCTGTCCCGCCTCTCCTCATTGAAAATAGTGCAGGGGGTGGAGAGGGGGCGGGAGCTCAGAGCACTGCTCCCGGCTCTTCCCGTCTCCTCCCCCTGCAGAGAGAGACGCCGTATAACGGCCGGCGTGAATACCCGGCAGATATACGGTCGTCTGAATGCTCCCTTAGGGTGTATTCACGTGGCAAATTGCGATCCATGGTCCCTATGGTTACATGCATTAAAAACAGATCATACTTGCATTATGTGAGTGCACCCAACACAATACAATCATGCTACAGCGGTTTGAACTTTACTACAAGCTGATAGAACAGTCAATTGCTGCTTAATGCACACAGTTTGGGAATAATAAAATACTCTCCATGCTCTATGGAATCCTTAGAAAGTTCGTACAATTACAAGTGTAACAAAGAATAGTATTCAGCTTGCTACACTAGCAGCAGGCCTGCTGGGTACCTAACAAATCACTATTGGTAAGTAAGGTTTTTAGCAAGGTAAGCCTCACTTACAACTTGATGCTGATGAACTCTGCAATGTCCAGACATCCTCCTGGGGTAGCAGGCTCAGTGCTTACGTGTTCTCTTCTGCAGATTATTGCACATTGAGTGTCAGCTTCCCCACACACCGTTGTACCTCTGTACCCTGTTTCCCTGAAAATAAGACATCCCTGAAAATAAGACATAGCATGATTTTCCAGAATTTTTGAGGATGCAAAATGATTTTTCAGGCTTTTTGAGGATGCTTGAAATATAAGCCCCACTCCAAAATTAAGCCCTGCTAACAGTTAATTTAAAAAGTCAATTTAAATAGTGTCCAGGCAGCTGTACATGTAAAAAAGTTAAACAAAAATTAATATAAGACACTGTCTTATTTTCGGGGAAACGCGGTAGGAGCTTCTCTGCTGCTGCAAGCAATCTCTGGTTCTCTGTTAGGAGTACTCAGCGTCCTCAAAGTAACAACAGTCTTGGTCACGATTCCTGCATTCTCTTCTGTGCCCCACAGCACCTCTGCTCATAGTATAGTCCCCACTCCTCCCTTGTGGTGCAGCTCCAATTTACTTTTTATAGTTCCTTAGAACTTTCTGGACCTTTCCTGGGGTAGGGATCCCTTCTCTGGGCCATCCAGTCCAAACCTACCATCATAAGGGGGGGCAAGGCTTAACACAGTGGCGTCAATGGAGGCAGCAGACCTGTTTGCCTTAGTAAGGGGGAAGCAGAGCCAGCATTCACCTCTTACACTGTGATAATTAGTGCAAAAAAATTTATACCCCAACATAACCTGATAGAATTGCCAACATTCGGAAATTATGTTCATGGTCTACCACTCAAGACCTCCAAGGGTAAGCTGTTAGCAGACCCATAGTTGGTGCAAATGTTTGCACGTAAAGTGAGCCCAATAACAGCTAATCACTGGGGGTCCTGAGTGGAGAACCCCCTCCAATTGTCTATTGATGACCTATCCTGAGGATAGGTCATTAATGGTTAAGTCCTGGAAAACCTCTTTAATAGTGCTCCAAAATCAATTATTATGGCATATTACTGATTTTCTGATTGGTGAGGGTCCAACTGAACTGCTGGGACCCCCATCAGTCCTGAGATTGGAAGAGGCCACAGTGCTTGTTTGCCCTTAAAAAGCTTTTCCCTGTACAGTGGCATTTCCAACTACCAGCTATGCTGTAAACTGCAACAGAGCCCCATTTACTTGAATGGAGCTGTGTCGTATTTCCCTGCACAGCTGTTGTTCACTATGAGATATTTATATCACACATTAGATGGTGTGAAAAACAAATGCTTTTTCCTTTTTGCGCCACTCTAAAAAAATGATTAAAGTCAATCACAGTTATTTTGTATGACTGAAAAATAAAATAATAATATTATATCACATTAATTCAGGAGCAGCAAATAGTTATTGCGTTAAAGCGATTTTCTAAGGAAATACCATTGATGACCTATCCTCAACATAGGTCATCAATAGTTGACTGGCTGTGGTCCTCCGATCGCGACTCTGGCTGATCAGCAGATTGAGCATCCACTGTTAGTGCCGCAATACAAAGGGGATAGAGCAAAAGCTGCTGCTTCGACTCCTGTGTCATGGCTGGCACTTATAACTACAGCAGCAGCTCCCATTGATTTTAATGAGAGCTGCATCTGCAATTACAGGCATCGTTTACTACACAGGGGTCAGAGCAGCAGCTTTCGCTCCACCCTCTGTGTATTGTGGCGTAATAGCTGGCACCCAAGTAGGTTCCAAGTGGCAAACCCCAGCCGATCACCTATTGATGACCTATCCTAAGGATAGGTCATCAGTTGTTAGGTTGTGCTGCTGGGACCTGTAGTACAATGGGTTTCCAGGAGCACACGTTCACAGGTGAGGGATAATTGAGCTGGCTGGGTGTGGCTTTCTCCAGCCAGCGAATCACCTCTGGTCTTCTGCTCATAAATACCAGGCCCTCTGGCTAGAGTGAGCTGGTTTTCCTCACTCCCCCTTGTGTTTGCATTCATGCTTGTTGCTCTGTGGGTGTTAGATGGTTGCCAGACATGTGGTTTGAACAGTCCTGTTCCGTTTTGTATGCATTCCATGCTGTGTTGGTGTGAACTGTGTCCTGTGCTTCTTGGATTGTTTACCACCTAGGACGTGTTAGGTTAATAGGTTCCAGCATTTTGCCGTCCCTATCGGGACGATCGCCGTGCATGCAGGCAGGTTTCCTGCTATAAGTTGTCTTGTTAGAGTAGGGACCTGTGAGATAACAAGGACCCTTGAAGTGGGCTTGCTGGATTTAGTATCTTGGCCAAAATATGAACCAATACCTCGTATTGTATCTATTCCATCTGTTTATACATGTGGGTATGTTTGGTGCGTGTTTTGGGCGTTTGTCAGTCTCTGTGTTATGTCTGTATTCTGTCCTATGTCTATTCCATCCATCCACTGGTTGCTGGATGCCCGGTTCTTGTTTGTTTGTCCTACCCGTCCGTTGGTGGGCGAACTTCCGAGCATTATCCTGTTCCCTTCGTCCGATTGGTAGGCAGACGTTAGGGCTAGAGATGAGCGAGCGTACTCGGAAAAGCACTACTCGCTCGAGTAATTTGCTTTATCCGAGTATCGCTGTGCTCATCCCTGAAGATTCGGGTGCCGCTGCGGCTGACAGGTGAGTCGCAGCGGGGAGCAGGGGAGAGCGGGCGGGAGAGAGGGAGAGAAAGATCTCCCCTCCGTTCCTCCCCGCTCTCCCCTGCAGCTCCCCGCTCCGTACCGGCACCCGAATCTTCAGGGACGAGCACAGCGATACTCGGATAAAGCAAATTACTCGAGCGAGTAGTGCTTTTCCGAGTACGCTCGCTCATCTCTAGTTAGGGCCTTATTTGTCTGTCTGTTCCTGCGTCTAGCCACCTGTACAGCAGACTGACACATCTGTCCTGAGTACCCCTGTACTCAGGACAAACCTCTTAGCTTGAAGTCAGTGAGGCAAACATGCGACACCCAAAGGATAGTGAACCAGCAATCCTTACAAAGTCCAATATAGAGAGATGAGGGCAGCAGACTTTGGTGCAATATAGTATCAAAAATTTATTTATTCCTCTGCGATATATAAAAGCATATGCATATTTATGCATGCATTTATGTTGCGCTTTTGTGGAATGGTATTGCATATCCAGACCAATTGGATGCAGATTTTGCCAAAAAAATCTTGTGCAGATTTCACTCATTTTATTGCAATGAATGAAATCACTGTAAAATCCATAATTTTTCAGCGACTAATAGAGTTTCAGTTCGCTCATTGTAGAATGGTCATGGTTCAGGAGCCGGATACCCAGCGGTCAAAACTTTTGACAAGTCCTTCTAACATGTTAAAGGTTTTTCAGGCTCTGTATGGCACTGTATCTATGGACATTGTATGGTAGTATTTTTATGGACACCATCTATATGGTACTGTTCATATCTAGGGACACTGTGTATCATTATTCTTTTGGACACTGTGTAGACCAAGAGTCTCCAACACACAGCCCATGGTTTGCATCTGGCCCATAGGCCAGCCACTGCACTTCATTATATACAGGGCCAGCCGCTCTCAGTGACAACTTAAGTACACGTGGCCAGTTCTGTGTACAAGAACCGCAGCAACCCTCCTGCCCAATTACTGACCTGCAAGGGAGAGGAGCCGGGAGGTGGACCCGTACAATGTTCAGCTGCTGCTTGCTATGGGCACGCCAGTCACTGGGGCGCCATGTCATTAGGGAGCCATGCTGTTGTCATAGTCTGAACCAGCAAGCCCCCTCTTTAGTACTCTCATCTCCAGTCCATGCTGGTCATGTGATAGGTTGCTGGCCTGGAGGCGTCAGACGTACTCAGCAGTGCAGCAGCAAGCTGCCTCCCTCTCTCCGACTACAGTCTCCCTCTTCGCCCGCACTGAAGCTAGGCCAGTAGTGTGAAACTCGAGCGGGTGGCCCAGTGCAATAGACAGTGACTACCCAGGCCAGACACTTAAAGGGGTTGTCCCGCGCTGAAACGGGTTTTTTTTTTTTTCAACCCCCCCCCCCCGTTCGGCGCGAGACAACCCTGATGCAGGGACGTACAGAAAGCTTACCGGAGCGCTTACCTTAATCCCCGCGCTCCGGTGACTTCTATACTTACCTGTGAAGATGGCCGCCGGAATCCTCTTCTTCCGTGGACCGCAGCTCTTCTGTGCGGTCCATTGCCGATTCCAGCCTCCTGATTGGCTGGAATCGGCACGTGACGGGGCGGAGCTACACGGAGCCGGCATCCTGCACGAAAGGCTCCATAGAAGAAAGCAGAAGACCCGGACTGCGCAAGCGCGGCTAATTTGGCCATCGGAGGGCGAAAATTAGTCGGCACCATGGAGACGAGGACGCCAGCAACGGAGCAGGTAAGTAAAAAACTTTTTATAACTTCTGTATGGCTCATAATTAATGCACAATGTATATTACAAAGTGCATTAATATGGCCATACAGAAGTGTATAGACCCACTTGCTGCCACGGGACAACCCCTTTAATGAGCTCAGTTTTGTTGTGCGTGTCTCAGATGGGCATTAGTTGATTCATTGAAACCAGAGAGTAGGTTCATTTGGTGGAATTTGCTGTGTGAATTTTACCTCTAAAAACTGCTGCAAAATCTGTGGATTTTAGCTGTGGTTTTTGCTGTGGATCTGCACATGGATTTAACGCTGTCACTGGGCAAAATCTGCGTGCGGAATACTGATGCATTTCTGCACGGATGGCTGCCAAGAAGTGACATGCTTTTTGGAGTAATATTCCAATGGCTACTGTTTGAAACTGGCAATATCAGTAGAAAATCATACGCAATATGAAAGGGGCTTTAGTAGGGCAGCATTGAAAAATTTGGAATGTTCCTCTGCATCTTGGTATGTTATACAGACTTGTCAGAAGATTGTGCAATCAGGGCTATGTATCCCCTACCACTTTGGGCCCTGAGATACTGCTCAATTATGGTCAGCCCATCATTATGTTACTAAAGTACCACCACTTCTTCATTTTAAGCATTGGTGGATATAGACTCTGGATAATACTATATTCTACCAAGTCTCAACGACATGTCTGATAATGTTTAGTTTTACACGCACCCAATACATATGAGCGGGTCGGAAAATAAAAAAAACCTAAAGTAGTGCAAGTTATCTCGCTTAAGTTTTCTATGTGAAAGAGGAATAGCTGCCACGGTCTTAGCTGAAATTGACTCTCATAGCTGTAAATACACTCTAAAGTGCTGCACACTCTATGCTTTATCAGCAGCTGTTAAACACTGCTGAACCTTTGCCAAAAAAGGAGCTAGAGAAAAAAGTTGTCACTACCCTATAGCATGATACAAGGTCTATCAGCAGAGGTCCGAATTAAGTTGTGTACATTAAGCCTCTATAGAGAAACTTTTTCATAGAGTGATTTACTTCACATGCAGCTGAACAGTGCCACTACAAGCTTGCATTCTCCCCTAGCAGTAATGCATCTGGGGCAGAACACATTCCCAATACATCATACAATGGGACACGCAACAATTTTTTTTTCAGTAAGTATCTGTAAGAACAAAACTCTGTATGAAGCCAAAGTCACATAAAGGTATGCGTGCATTATACCTAAAAAAGTATTCTTAAGCACTCTACAATTACCCCCTAGTCTTGCCTTAAACTCAATTAGTATAACTTCTCCCATGGTATGTATTGATTAGATATTCCATCAACTCCTGAATTCTCTGGAATCATCAATAGCTAAAATATAGAAGCTGCCCTTTGAGTTTCTTTCTGGAATAATGTCATTGCCGACCTAATACTGTATGAGAATTGCAACACAGCCCCAAATACTTGCATGGCGCAGTGCTGCAATTCCTGACATACATGTAGTGCCTGGCCAGGACTAGTGCTGTTTCTAAAAAGAAGACACCAGCTGTCAGACCCCCACCAATCAGACATTAACGGCATATCTATATATGACCATAGAATAAGGATTATTATTACTAGTGATCCGACTGATTTTACGATTCCTAATTGTTGCGTCAGTTCTGACTGAAATCTGTTACATTGGATGAAACACTTGTAGTTTGTTCTCCACATTGTGTTTTCTGATTAAAAAAGAAAATATGGAATAGTCATTGTATCGTCATCACGTTTTTCAGTCTGTGGCCGGCGCAGTTTATAAGACCCCAATGTGTATTGTGCACATTCCCCTTCAAACCTTTTTAGTCCTTGTTAACATTGTGACCGTTTCAGTTGCAATTTTCCGCTCGCGGAGGGAAAAATCACAGCATGTCCTATTCTAGTGCGGATTCTGCGCGAACGGCTTCCATTAAAGTCAGTGGAGGCCGTCCGATCCATAGTCCTTCCACAAGGAGGAGGGTCGCGAATTCCACGTCTTAGCTAGCAATGACGCAGAAAAATCAGCCGGTTTAAAAAAAAATGGCTCGTCGTGCGGACCATCCACAGCACAGAAGAAAAGAAGAAACAGCAGGTAAGTGTGGATGCTGACCGCGGGCAGGGTCTGAATCCACTGAGGGATTCCGCATGCAGAATCCGACCTGCTCGAGTGCATTCAGCCCTAAGGTATATGTGCATGTCAGATTAGTGCTCGGGGCAACCTCCAAGCCATAATGTGTCTCTATGAATCCGTCAGAGAAAATGTATTGGATTTTAGTGAGGCCACTTTCACACAGGACGCTTCCAAACACAGTAACATGCTTTCTAAAACGCCTATAAAAATCACGGTAAAACAATGTGTTTGAAACGCAGCGTTTTACCAACGCCGTATATGAGCAGCCTAATACTTTTGTACTTAGCAAAACATCTGACCATAGCTAAATGCAAAAAAACATATATCAGTCATCAAGAAGGTCAAATGTAAGCCCTGTAATAACTGACTACACAAAAAGTGCAAACCCAAAAGAAAAAAATGTGCTTAACGTCAACTTAATCAAAGATATTAAACATATTTCATATATCATGTGTATATAAATCATGGATACAATGCTAGTGTGTAAATATAATGCTTAACCCATTGTGGAGGATAAAAGTGGTCAGAAACCTCATGTACATTTTGGCTGAAAAGTTGAAGAAAAGTAGTTCAGGTTTCTGATCACTTCTATCCTCCACGATGGGTTAAGTATTCTTCAGGGAGCTGGGGTCCGGGTAACTGGGAGTCCCTGAACTTCCCGCAACCCCTGTCCCTACCTACTTGCCCCTCTAGGCTAGGCCCTAGGGCAGTGATGGCGAACCTTTTAGAGCCCAAGTGCCCAAACTGCAACTTAAAACCCACTTAGTTATCGCAAAGTGCCAACACGTCAGGGGGCGGGGCTTATCACGACGTATCATTGTACCCCCGTCATTCTAAAAAGGACAGGGCCGCATCTAAATAGGCAGCGTGCAGATTTGGACTCCTTTTTGGATGTGGAAATACTGCAGAATGTCCTGAGCGGAAATTTCTGTGGAAAATTCTGCAGCATTTCCGCATCCAAAAAGTAGTCAAAATCTGCACGCGGTTTATTTTGAAAGAGCCCTTGCCCATTTCCGCCACATGTAAACATACCCCAGCGGTAATAGTGACCCCCACATCACAGCTCCCCAGCGGTAATAGTGACCCCCCCCCCCCCACAGCGATAATAGTGACCCCCACCACACAGCAGCCCCAGCGGTAATAGTGACCTCCAACCCCCAGCGGTAATAGTGACACCCCCCCCCCAGCAGCCCCAGGGTTAAAAGTGACCCCCACCCCACAGTGGCCCCAGCGGTAATAGTGATCCCCACCCCACAGCGGCCCCAGCGGTAATAGTGACCCCCCACTGCGGCCCCAGCGGTAATAGTGACCCCAACCACACAGCAGCCCCAGCGGTAATAGTGACCCCCATCCCCCAGCGGTAATAGTGACACCCCCCCAGCAATAATAGTGACCCCCACCCCCCAGCGATAATAGTGACCCCCACCCCCCAGCGATAATAGTGACCATCACATCACAGCGGCCCCAGCGGTGATAGTGACCCCCACAGCGGCCCCAGTGGTGATAGTGACCCCCACCCCACAGCAGCCCCAGCGGTAATAGTGTCCCCCACCCCACAGCGATAATAGTGCCCCCCAGCGGCCCCCAGTGCATTATGGACACCGCCCAGCGGCCCCCAGTGCATTAGGGACACCCCCCAACGGCCCCCCAGTACAGTAGTGACACCCCCCAGCGGCCCCCCCAGTGCAGTAGTGACACCCCCCCCAGCGGCCCCCCCAGTGCAGTAGTGACACCCCCCAGCGCAGTAGTGACACTCCCCAGTGCAGTAGTGACACCCCCCAGTGCAGTAGTGACACTCCCCCAGCGGCCCCCCAGTGCCGTAGTGACACCCCACAGTGGCCCCCCAGTACAGTAGTGACACCCCACAGTGCCCCTCCCGAGACCCACATACCTCCTCCTCCTCTTCCCCCTCCTGGAAGCTCAGCTCCTCTTCTGGTCAGTGATGGTCCCGGCATGCATATTAACTTTTTCTTACCCACTTCTGCCTCAATAGGTAATTCCCAGCAACCTGATTGGTGAATCAGCCAACCCAAACAACCAATCAGGTTGCTGGGAATTGCTGATTGCTGCAGAAGTGGGGAAGAAAGTGTTAATATGCTCCCGGCACACACTCTGACACACACGCTGCTGGACGCCTCCCCCCTCCCGGCGGAACCAAGTAGTAGGAGACATCGGGGCAGGGGGGAAGAGGGATTCCAGCTGCACACTGAAGTCACAGTGTGTGCCGGGATCAGCGCGGCTAGGAGTGCCATTTGTGAATGTGGGCAGGGGAGCCGCGGCCCCTGCTGGTATTCACAAGTGGTGAGCGGCCGATGGAGCGTGTGCCAATAGGGAGGGCTCTGCGTGCCGCCTCTGGCACGCGTGCCATAGGTTTGCCACCACTGCCCTAGGGCGACAACTGGGTAAAAGTCCCTAGACTCTCTAGGGATGCATGGCAGAGTCAGACGCACAGACAAATACAAGAACAAACAAACACAAAGACAGGTCAGGCAATCCGGGTTGGCAATGGGAGACAACATGGTAAAAGGGGTCAGGCGAACGCAAAGTCAGGTCTGGAGCAAGAAAATCAAAGCAGGAGATCAATACAAGGAAACACGGCTGTAGCTGGAGATCAAACATACACTGGCAACCATTGACAGGAACTGAGACGTTTAAATGCTGTCAGAACTCCCGCCACCAGCAGCTGATTGGGGCGGGGAGCCTGACAGCAGCAGGAGCCAAAACCCGGACGCTGGAAGAACAGCCCCCGACGCCCGCTAAAGACAGGCAGGCGCGCCCGGAGTCATGGAAATGGGAACATGAGGCGGTAACATGCCGCGTCCCCAGCAACCGGGCTAACTAGGTGCACGCCCCCTGTGTATGAGAGCGCGCGCCCGGACCTGGCTTACCGAATCACAGCGACCAGGAGAGGTCACAAAGACCGGGGCTCACCTGCGGCACACTCCCGCAGCCCGGGTACTAGGACCGGTAGTGCGGCTCTCAGACCCCCAGAGCCGCTGGACCTGACAGTATTATTTTTATGGACTGTTTATGCACTGGCACTGTGATGGCTTAGGTTAGGTATATTGCAGCATCTACAGGCGGTGGACAAAAATATGGAAACCGTACAAAATGCATGCCTTAAATTACATGGGATTATGAATCATATTTCAATAAGACATGTAGATACTGATTTTAAGTAGAGGTAATATAACACAGATGCTGCCGGACAGAAGTGAACATCTGCCCGAGCAACTAGGTTCCATTGGTCAGAGGTTTGAGTTACTCAGCTGCTGTTAACAGCTGGCTCCCCAAACCCCCCATCCAGAGCAGGGCAAGAGGTGAAGCAAACACTAATTAGGTGGGAAAATTCTCAGGCAAGCTGGGGTAAAAAGGGCAGCTCAATGCTAATGATTAAAATCCCATGCATTTTGTACAGTGTTTCCATATTTTTATCTGCCCCTTGCAAATTATTAGACAGAGGATAGTGGCTCCCTCTGTCACCTCATAATTCCACTGCACACTCAATCCCAGGGTGATGACTTGTTGCCAGGGGCATAGCTAAAGGCTCATGGGCCCGGGGGGCAAAAGTTTATCTCCCCCCACCCCCCACCACAAACTTCTCTTAACCCCTAAACTCAAAGGAGTAATTTGAAGTTCCTGGGCTCCAGTGCAAAACCCGTAACAAGGCCCCCAACTATAATGCTTTATTCATAGTACTGGGCTCCCTATATGGAGAAGAGAGGCCTTATGGGCCACTTAAGGCTTCTGGGCCCGGGTTGAACCGCACCCCCTGCACCCCCTATAGTTAAAGTAGTGCTCATTGTCAACAAAATCACTGCCATTCAATATTAATTCTGCTATCAAAAAAAACAAACAGCACTAACAGGAAGCATAAAAAGATTGTCAAGGATAGATTAAAGTTAAAGGGGTTGTCCCGCGCCGAAACGGGTTTTTTTTTTCAATAGCCCCCCCGTTCGGCGCGAGACAAACCCGATGCAGGGATAAAAAAAAACTAAACGGGTAGTACTTACCCGAATCCCCGCGCTCCGGTGACTTCTTACTTACCTTGTGAAGATGGCCGCCGGGATCTTCACCCTCGGTGGACCGCAGGTCTTCTGTGCGGTCCATTGCCGATTCCAGCCTCCTGATTGGCTGGAATCGGCACACGTGACGGGGCGGAGCTACGAGGAGCCGCTCTCTGGCACGAGCGGCCCCATTCAGAAGGGAGAAGACCGGACTGCGCAAGCGCGTCTAATCGGGCGATTAGACGCTGAAGATTAGATGGCACCATGGAGACGGGGACGCCAGCAACGGAACAGGTAAGTGAATAACTTCTGTATGGCTCATAATTAATGCACAATGTACATTACAAAGTGCATTAATATGGCCATACAGAAGTGTATAACCCCACTTTGTTTTGCGGGACAACCCCTTTAACTTTTACTATGATGCCTAAAATATCCACAATTCACAAAAGCTCTCAAAAGAAATAACCTTTAGCATTGCCATAATATGAATCAATCATAGAGCTGTAGAAGGAAGGATACAGGAAGGATAAATTACCCTGATAAGTCCCTAAACAACCCTATCGTCACCTAAACCTATATGGGGTATGCGTGCTGGAACCTTGCCTTGATGGCACTCTGTAACACCCAAAGCTATTAGGGTAAATTGATAGTAATGAGCACCATCTGAAAAAGTCAGATAATCAACTAAACAAGAACAATTATATAAGCAGATGAGAAACGCTCCATTCTATATAATAGGCAAAGGTGCAAAGTCAAGAAATCAGTACAGGCGGTAATCAATGTAAATAAGAAAATACATACATTTATCATAAAAAGGCTACATTCATAGTCAGTTATTCAAACAGATATAAAACGGCTCCAATCAGTAATCCAGATGGATACAAAAAGGCTCCAGCTTGTTTCTATCAGACAGTCAATCAGCCAATAGAATCCAAATGGAGAAGGAATAGCCATATTATCATGATAATGATTTCTTAGGTAATGGAAGTCAGGCTTCCTACAGTAGTGTAGTGGCCCAGTACATACTTTCCTGCCCCCCCTCCCCTCATAATGTCTTGATGCACTGTGCAAAATGTCTTGTCATTCTGTTGTGTATATTGCACAGCTACAGTGTGTGATGGGTTAATGTCTACAAAATATCAGCTGTCTGCCTGTGAATCTATCAATTCTATCCTGTCACGTGGTATGAGAGACAGTATAAATGAGAGTACTTGTGAGTGGGAAAGGGTTCATCTTCCATCTGCGTCTTCAATCGGTCTTCCACCTAACACAGAGGCACATGGGGGCACCTTTAGCCCTCATGTGTTGAAGATGGAAGAAGAGGACAGGTTTCCCAAGTGCAAGGATCTGCATGGATTGTAAGTGAGCCCCAAAGAGAGAGTGAGCAGATAGCCAGTTCAGTCTTTTAAGGCCTAGGGCAGAGGTTCACAATTGTCTGTTTTGCACACCCGCGCATCCTGAAATCTGCGACCGCCGGTGGAAGTACTTGCCTGACAAAGAGTCTGTGGAGTGTTCCTACCCCTATCCTCCTCTGGAGTGTTCCCTGTCCAGGAGCGGTGCCTGAAAGATAACTTAAATCTGCAGGACCGATATCATCCTGAGTTTCCTCCCTGACCTCAAATCTTCTGTCTTGCCTGCACTAGTGTGTCTTTTGAATTCGTGCTTTGTATTGCTGAAGTTTTCCAGTAAAGTTATTTCCAGGCCCTGAAGTGGCCCAGCGCTGCCCTGGCCTTGGCTACGTGTGTCCCTCCGGGAAGGAGCGTGGTAATTGCCACCATGACAAGCCAACACTTTACTCTCCCAGCTCCTCAACGTACGTCATGTGCCCAGGGTCACCCTATTGACATCTAAGGGCTCATTCACACAGGCGTTGCACTTTTTGGCCACCCGCATAGCGGCCAAAAATTGCATGAAAGAGAGAAAGCTGCGACCAAGTCACAGCTAAATCCCGCTTTTTCTCACCCAATTAGATGGCCGGGTGCATTGTATATATGCCACAGCCCAGAATTCTGTTGGCTGGGTAGAGAGAGTTTAGTGATGCGAAACTGTTTCCTCCTCCCTTTGCCGGTAGCTCCTATAGGCTTCTATGGGAGTTGCCGGCTGATCGTGGCCAAAAGATAGGACAGGGCTAATCTTTTCCGGCCACACATAAAAGCGGTCGGCTGGAATCCGCATTGTATGTGTTATCTTTTCCGTGCCGGAAAATCGCCCATCTGAACAAATGCATTGAAATCCAATGCTTCAGATTGCCGCGACAAATCGTTCGTGAGACTAAGACCTACGAGTGTGCAATTGTTTAAATCGGA
The DNA here is from genome assembly GCF_035609145.1 of Eleutherodactylus coqui. Taxonomy (NCBI): domain Eukaryota; kingdom Metazoa; phylum Chordata; class Amphibia; order Anura; family Eleutherodactylidae; genus Eleutherodactylus; species Eleutherodactylus coqui. Next base: position 80,765,412 of record NC_089847.1, read on the forward strand.
GGATCATGCTGACATATCAAGTTGCCATTAGTTGAAATCACAAAAGAATAAATCACTACACCAAGAATACTTGCATGCTTATTTTCACAAAGATGTGTTCGTCCCTCTATGATACAAGGTGGGACACGGAAAAGAATTCCGCCTCCGTTCCTGGCACCACACTCTTATGAAGCCTGTCTAAAAGAATATCTGTCTTTGTTGCCCATAGCAACCAATCACAGCACAGCTTTCACTTTACCTCAGCAGTAAAAGAAATTAAAGCTGTGCTGTGATTGGTTACTATGGGCAACAAAGACAGATATTCTTTTAGACAACTTTTATAAATCTGTTCTTCCTGCAACAGTGAATAGTTATTGTGGAAGACTAGGTGCAAAGCAGATCAATTAAGGAAATGCAGGAGGTCTTCGCCGACAAGTACCTAGCAACAAAACCACCTGCTAAATGTTGTAGTCAGAGTCTTGTTCAGAAATGGCGCCAAACCGGGTCTGTCGCAAACATGAAGAAACAGAGGCTTCTGTCAGTCCGGACATCCAAAGTCATCCGTGACATTTTGCAGCAGATTGATAATAGCCCTCGAATATCAACTCTGAGACTGTCTCAGCATGTTGGTAAATGACATGACGGTGAGTGCTGAAATCTCGGAACCCGAGACCGTACCAAACAGCGTGTGCAGGAACTGAAAGAGCTTGACAAAGTTAACATGTAAATTACTGTATGCGGTTGCTGACTATGATTGTTAGAGGACTTTTGGACCTATTGCTGTACTTTATGAAGGACGAAGAGTGGTTTCATGTATCAGGTCACATGAATTTACAGAATACGAGGTAGTGGTCTACTGAAATACCCCATCAGACTCAAGAAACACTACTGCACGACCAGAAAATCGGCGTTTCGTGCTCAGGGTCAGGACCACGAATAGTGGGCCCCATTTTCTTCAAATCAACCGTGAATACTGCAGTTTATCTAGACATGTTTGGACAGTTCTATGACCAACTAACACCAGAAGAAAGAATGTACTGCTTATTCCAACAATATGGGGCAACATGTCACATCTACTGTGACTCATTGGCATGGGTTCACGAACTTTATACAGAAGAGCAAACTGTAAGCACGGGGTTGTGGCCACTATGTTTCACTGACTAGTCCACATGTTATTTTTATTTGTGGGGAGATTTAAAGGAGAAAATGTATGCCAATATTATGCATACCCTTGATAACTGAAGGAAAACATCACAAACATGATCAAAAGCATCACTGTTGAAGAGCTGCAGGCAGTATCAACCAACAAGTTGCAATGGGCCCAGAGGTGCATAGAAGAGAACAGAGACCACTTTTAGCATCTATTGTAACATGTGGGTAAATCAATTAAGCCGTTTATGGAGCAGTGCCGTCGCTCACCCGCTCTGGGGTGTGTGGCAGGTCACCGTCACCTTCTGTGTGGTGTGCTTTTCTCCTCTGCTCACTCCCAGGCTGCAGTCCATAGGGCTAGCACGTGCTCCCACCACCTCTGTTACAGGGCCGGCGTGCACTCCTTAATCGTTTCCCAGCCAATCACCTGCACTCCTTTGCTATATTAGGCATCCTCCCCCCTATGAAGGATGCCTAAACAATTGGTCTCATACCATTGTGACAAAGCCTCTTGATGATCCTGACTTCTGTGCTCCCTGACTTTGGCCCTGTTTCGGGACTATGCTTTGCTTGCTGCCCACCCTGACCTATTAGCCTTAACTGTGTTTATGCACCTCTCCGGCCAACCTTAACTCAAGCCTGTCTCAACTCTATGCATCAGTTCAGACCTTCAGGTACCACACCTCGGCCTGATGCAGTGTCAGCTGCCACACAACCGGGACTATCTGTGCGTGTAACGGCCTGGGAACCCCCCACCAAAGCTGGTATCCTGCTTGGAGGGGGTTAAGTATAAAATCAGCTGCCACTTCAGTTACCCAAAACCAAACTGGTGTGTAGCAAGGTGCACCTACATGTGTCTGTCTGACAAAGGTTTCGGAAAAACCAATCTCCTTGCTCATTCTTCCTGTCATAGTATTTCAGAGGCATGCTACTTTTCTGTGGCCCACCGTGTATCGATACCACGTGGGCTTAAATCCTGTACATGCTCATAAGCCACCTTACCCAATCATATATAGAAGTGCTTACCAATTCAAAATGCACATGCACTAAAATCTGGTGCATGTTTAATGCCAAAATATCAATATTAAGCAACCACGGTATCATAAGCATGCCTGTGCTCAGATGTAGCAAACAGTGCATGCTAATGGGAGAGCCGAGGATGTATCCTGCTCCGTTCATAGATAGCAGCGCTGCAAAATAAAAACACACTTGTTATTTTTCATTCAGCCAGCAGAACTGACGAGAAGAAGTGAGATTGCATAAACTGTCAGAAAAGTTCACAATCTGATAAATGTTCAAATGCTGCCCCGTATAATAGCCTGAACAACGCAGGATGGAGTATATGTAAATTGATGAAGAAAGGCCCGTGAATAATCAATAAAAATCAAAGAGCCATTTTAGACTTTTGATACAAAATAAATCTGCACTATTATGTGCTGATGTATGACAGATTACACAAATTATCAGATAGCCAAATACTGATCAGAAAAGGAAAACAAATCGAGGCAGAAGAAAGAGAATACAGGACAGTGAACAAAGACACATCACAGAAAATGGAAATAAAAAAATACATTTTACTTCAAGAAGCAGATAAAGGACATACATTCATTAAAGGAGATGTCTCGAGGAAGCAGTGATTTTTTTTTTGCCCAGTCCCCCTAATTAAACATACATTACTAATTACCCCTGTAAATTACTTTCCTAGCTGGTTTCTACTTACCGTTCCAGCGTTTCAGCAACTTATAAAAGTTTCCCCAAGATGGCCGCCGGCTCTTTCCCCGTCGCTCGCTGCAGCCCGACGTGCGCGCTCCCGAGACGCTGCCAGCTGTGTCTCCATGGCAACCGGACGCCAAGCAGCCGCCGACCGGACGCCCCGCAGCCGCCGACCAGTCACCCACCGCCAGGCAGAAGGTAACCGGCGCAGCCCCCCCCCCCCCCCCCAGCGACAGCCCCCCCGGCCTAGCGCTAGTTCCCCCATCACAGCGGCAGCCCCCCCGGCGCAGCGACAGCCCCCCCCATCACAGCGGCAGCCCCCCCGGCGCAGCGACAGCCCCCCCCCGGCCTAGCGCTAGTTCCCCCATCACATCGGCAGCCCCCCCGGCGCAGCGACAGCCCCCCCCAGCCTAGCGCTAGTTCCCCCATCACATCGGCAGCCCCCCCGGCGCAGCGACAGCCCCCCCCGGCCTAGCGCTAGTTCCCCCATCACATCGGCAGCCCCCCCGGCGCAGCGACAGCCCCCCCCGGCCTAGCGCTAGTTCCCCCATCACAGCGACAGCCCCCCCCGGCGCAGCGCTAGTTCCCCCGGCGCCAGCCCGGCGCAGCGGCAGCCCCCCCCCCGACCCATCACTTACCTGGGACGCTTCTCGGGGCTGCTGGGCTGGGCTTCTCCGCTGGGCAGCTCCAGTTTCTGCACCTTCCTCTAACAGAGGAAGGTAAAGAATGGCCGCTCCAGCGCGCTCCCGAGCAGTGACAGCTCGTCTGCGCATGCGCAGAAGAGCTGTAGCGGGGAGCACACTGAAGCGGCTCGTGCTGAATGGAGAAGACCGGACTGCGCAAGCGCGTCTAAAAAAGCAAGCTGCCGGCGAATTTAGACGGAACCATGGAGACGAGGACGCTAGCAACGGAGCAGGTAAGTGGAATAACTTCTGTATGGCTCATATTTAATGCACGATGTATATTACAAAGTGCATTAATATGGCCATACGGAAGTGTATAACCCCACTTGGTTTCGCGAGACCACCCCTTTAAGTCCTCTTGGTCCCATAGACCGGATGCAGTATATCGACCGTTGTTCCTTTTTGAAGAAGTTTTTTATTAAAATTTCCTTTCCTTATAGAAAGTCTAACAAAATCAAGATCTGAGAACCTGGACATACTTGCATCACCGTTATATACCTCTTCAACGGGTCTGGCCGTTGGGGGCTCTTTCACGCTGACATGCTTTTAGCGCAGTATAGGCGTGTGAAAAGATTGCGTCTATTAGAACCAATGGTTTCCTATAGAAGCGTTCAGATGAAAGAATTTTAGACGTGCAAAAACACACGCTTTCACACACAACCAATATACGCTGCCCATCTGATGCATTGGTTTACAATGCATCAGTTCAGATGGTCGTATTCCCACTGCGTAAAAGCGCCAGGCCGGCCAAGATAGTGCATTTGTCAGGGCACTTTTACGCCAGCCAAGAAAGATGGTTCTGGAACTCACTTCTCCCTAATACGGCAGCGGCTTCCATAGACTTCTATGGGAGCCTATGGGAGCTGCCAGAGAAGGGAGGTGGGAGTTAGTTTAGCAGCGTGACTGCTAAACCCCATCCCCGTTCCCTCTTCCTCATCGCCCTTTGCAATTGGACGGGGCTGGAGCGAGTTACTAGGCTCCCGCCCCATCCTATTGCTGGCAGCTGACAAGGGGCAGAAAGAGGGCGGGAGCTTAGTACTGTCTTCGCCCCGCTCGAGGGTATCTCGGGTTCGGTGTACACTCACTGGACCCGGGCCATCTGAACAGGCGTTAAAATTCAAGTTTTAATGCCCGTTCACACGATTTTCGGCTGCGCTGTGGTCGTGACACGGCCGTCTGAAAATCATCATGTTTGTGTAATAATATTACATGTTATAGCTCACTGATTACTACAGAGGGGTTGTTGATCCAGTGATTATTCTGATTGCCAGATTGGAGTCATGAAGGAATTTTTTCCCCCTAAAATGAGGAAAATTGTCTTCCACACCTTATTATTATTTTTTTTCCTTCCTCTGGATCAACATTGAGGGTAATAGGCTGAACTGGATAGACATCTATCTTTTTTCAGTGTTACACACTATGTTGTGTTCCTTTTATTTTCCACGTTGTTATTATGTTCTTCATGGTAGGTTTTGCCAACATAATCCATCAAACAATTGCAATCCCAATTCCAAATGTGTAAAAATGTGGATAAATATAAAGGAAAAAGGAATGCACTGATATGGAAATCTCACATAACCATATTGTATTCACGATAGAACATAGAGCACATATGTGAGGGTGGAAGGGAGACATTTTTCCATTGCATTTTTAAAAAATTAACTAATTTAGAAATTGGTAGCAGCAAGGCATCTCAAAAAAGTTAGGACACGGCCATGTCTACCATTGTGTAGCTTCTTTTTATAACAGTCTGTAAAGATTTGGGAAGTGCTACACGTCTTTTGGGACTGCCCGGTCCTGGCGAGCTTTTGGTCAGAGGTGTGGCAGATAACATCTAGAGTCACCCACTACTCGCTACCAAAATCCCCGGCGTTCTTCCTCCTGCATCACAGCGATATACCACTGGCGACCTACAAAAAATCGGTAGTATGTTCCCTAGTGAGTGCGGCAAGATCATGCATTCCTAAACTCTGGAGGCAGACAACCTCACCAACAATGGCGCTATGGCTCAATACAGTAAGAAGGATAATGGAGATGGAGGACCTCACTGCGGCACTAAAGGGCACACAGGACAGGTTCAGGAAAACATGGTATCATTGGATAGTGTTCCAGGAATCTGAGGAATATCGCTCGTTAATGGATCACTAAAAGACAGAAGCGAAACCTGACCACACAGCTTTATGCCACGCAACTTAATGATTGAGTTTTATTTATCCCTCCCCCAAATGTGTCCCCCCGGTTAACCCCCCTTGTGTCACGTCCGTCTAACTGGTTATGTTAGTTTATACTGTATAGAAAGAAAAGAAGCACAGTTGACGAATAGAAAGACAATGAGTCTTGAACGTCTCAATAAGTTAAGTCTCTCCTTTATTCACAACAAAGAAAAGCCGTTCTAATTCTTTGATATTGTAATATTCATAACGTTCGCAATGAACACACTATGTAAACTGTAATCAAATTATAATCTGTAAAAATAAAGAATTAAAAAAAAAAAAAAGATTTGGGAAGTAAAAAGGCCAATTGCTGGAGTATTGGGAGAGGAATGTTGTCTTATTCTTGTGCAATGTGGGATTCTAGCTGCTCACAGCCCTTGGTCTTCTTTGTGGGATTCTTCGTTTCATAGTACGCCCGATGTTTTCTATTGGTGAAAGGTCTGGACTGCAGACAAGTCAGTTTAGTACCAGGATTCTTCTGCAAAACCACGACGTTGTGATGGATGCTGTAAGTAGTTTGGCTGTTGCAGCGGTTCTGGGATCGCTTCCTTTCTAGTATTCTGCTACAGGTTTTGTATGTGTTTCTCTATCTTCTGGCTCTGGTGGGAGTGGTAATTAGATGAGATTTGTTTGGTCTCACATGTTGGTAATTTGCCCTGACTATTTAACCTGGCCTTGTGCTTTGCTCAGTGCTGCTTAATTTCAATCTTCCTCGGTCTGTGATACCGGTAGAAGTCACAGCTTGGTACTGGAGCTCCTGTTTGTCTGATTCTTTTCAAAGCTAATTACTGCGGTTATTATTCATTTTCCTCTCGTTTTCTGTGGTCTTTTCCTATCCCATGTAGGGTCTGCTAGTGGCCTATATACATGGTCAGGTTTGCCCTTGTCAGGGCGGGTTATCTGCGCACAGGCAGGTTCCTTTCCTGGGTAAGAGTCTTTAGGGACAGTGTTTTCCTTGTGGCGGTTTTCTTTATTGTTTACCACAGTTTGGTGTGCAGTTGCATAGTATTTCAGGTTTATGGATCCAGTGTGTCCCGCTTGGATGTGACATTAGCATTGTCCTATTGAAATATGCAAGGCCTTTCCTGAAAGAGATGTTGTCTGGATGGAGCATATGTTCTAAAACCTTTATATAATTCTCAGCAATTATAGTGCATTTTAAAATGTGTAAGCTGCCCATGTCACAGGCACTAATGCAATCCCACACCATCAGAGATGTAGACTTTTGAACTGTGCGCTGATGACAAGCTAGATGGTCTCTCTGCTCTTCAGTCGACAGGACACGGTATCTGTGGTTTCCAAAAAGAGTTTCAAATTTTGATTTACCTGACCACAGAACATTTTGCCTCAGTCCATTTTAAATGAGCTTTGGCCCACATAAGATGCTGGCATTTCTGGATTGTGTTAATATATGGCTTTCACTTGCATGATATAGCTTTAACTTGCAGTTGTGGATTGCACGGCAAACTGTGCTCACAGACAATGATTTCTGGAAGTAATCCTGAGCCCATGCAGTGATTTTCAGTACAGAATTATGCCTGTTTTTAACCCCTTAATGTTACAGGATGTACATTTAGGTCCTTTATGAAAGGTTATCGGGGGTCGATCGGGCTCCATACAATGCGGGTGTCAGCTGTTTCTTACAGCTGGCACCTGCCCACAACAACTCTGATAAGCAGCGCCACTAATCAGAGCTGTTAACCTTTTAAATACCGCCAGCAATTCAGACAGTGGCATTTAAATGCCCAGTCGATGTTCAGGCATCCTGCACTGCCCCCGGCGATAAGATTGCGGGTGGCCGAAAGGCCCCAAGGCTGCCATTGCAGATTGCCTGTCAGATCTCGGTATAATATAACACTATGGCATTACATCATACTGCAGTAGTGATCAAACAATCGCAAGTTCTTATACCCTCTGGGGACTAAAAAAATGTAAAAGTTAAATTAAAAACGTTGTATCAATTAGTAAAGAAAATAAAAGGTAATAAAAGTTATACCATATATATAATAAAAGAATCTAAATAATAAAACGCAAAAACCTACTTGGCATTGCTGCGTCCATAAAAATCCAATCTATCAAAATACCGTACTATTTATCCTGCACAGTGAGCGTCATAAAATTTTTTTGAAAAAAACACCAGAATTGCGCTTTTTTGGTCATCCCGTCTCAAAGATAAAATGTAGTAAAAAGCAATCAAAAAGTTGTATGTGCTCCAAAATGGTACCAATAGAAGCTACAGGACGTCCTGCAAAAAAATAAGCCCTCACACAACTCTGTTGATGGAAAAATGAAAAAGTTATGGTTGGTAGAAGATGGTGGCAGAAAATCATTTTTAAAAAATTAAATATCTTTGGAAAAAAAAAAATATATATATATAATTTTGGTATCATAGTAATCATACTGACCCACAGAATAAAGTTAGCATGTAATTTTGGTTGCAGTATGTATGCTGTAGAAAGATGGTGGAATAATGTTTTTTTTCGATTTCACTTCACTTAGAATTTTCTAAAAGTTTTTTAGTACATTATATGGTACATTAAATAGTACCATTGAAAAATACAACTTGTCCCACAAAAAAACAAGTCCTCAGACATCTACATCGATAGATAAATAAAAGTTATGATTTTTTTTAACCCTTTCCAATCCAATATGTATCCTGGTTTTCCTAGGGGGCTTACTCTTTTTCTGCCGTTATACAACAGCGCTATATGCTGGCTAAAGGCAGTACTGCATGAGGTGACGCATTGGATAGGCTCCAACAGCAGAGAGGCTGGCAATATACAGTAAGAGAACCCCGACGAACGTCTTCCAACTTCGGAGCTGTACAGCCTTAAATCATAATGTCTTCAGAGGTCAGACAGTGGATTGGAAAGGGTTAAAAGGGGGAGGGGAAAAAACGCAACTGGAGGGGGGAATATGGACCTGCAGCCTTGTCCCTTGTGCACATGAATTGCTCTAGATTCTCTGAATCTTTAGATGTTATGTACTGTAAATGGATGAATTTTCAAAGTCTTCGCAATTTTATGTTGAACATTTTTTAAATTGTTCCACAAGCTTTAGGTAGTTTTTTACAGATTGGTGAACCTCTGACCATCTTTGTTTCTGAGAGACTCTGCCTCTCTAACATTTTATACTCAGTCATGTGACTTAGTAGAAAATTGACCCTCCAGCTAGTTTTCATTAGTACATCTTACTTTTCCAGCTTTTTGTTACCCCTCTCCCAGCATTTGTGAGATGTATTGCTGACATCAATTTCAAAGGAGTTAATTAAAAAAAAATTAAATAGAAAAATGTCTAACTTTCAATTTCTGATATGTGTTCTATTGTGAATAAAATATGGTTAGTTGAGATTTCTAAATCATTCATTTTTTTCCTTTACATTTTACACAGCTTCCTAACTTTTTTAGAATTGGGGGTTGTACTCTGACACAAATAAACAATGCCTATTGACTGCCAGGTTTGTATAATCTTTTTAACCCTTTCCAATCCAATGTCGGGCCTGCCCTGACATCATCATTTTTCTCCACAGCTCCGATGTCGGGACAGGCCTGATACTGCAGTGCAGGGGTGCATCTGCACCTGATCATCAGACATATCGGGTGCAGATACACTCCTGCACTGGTCCTCATGAAAGACCCCCGAGGAGAAGGCAGAAAGGGTTTTATAACCCTTTCTGCCTTCTCCTTTACACATTACATAGCGCTCAATTAGCGCTATGTAATGCACAGAGATTTCGCCAGGCGATCATGTGACCGCCGGTTGTCACCTGACCCCAACTGTTACATGATCGCCGGGAGGCTGAAGGAAGAATGCGGAAGTATTACTTCCGCGTTCCGCCTGGCGATCATGTGACTGCTGGGTGCCACCTGACTCCAGCTGTCACGTGATCGTCGAGCCGGGAGGCTGAAGGGAGAATGTGGAAGTAATACTTCCGCATTCCCCCGACGGTGATGTGACCACTGGCATCCTCCTGAACTCTTTCAGATCAGGAGGGTGAAGGAAGAATTTATTTTTTCTCATCCATTCTCCCCAGCTCCAATTTATTTGAAGCTGGGGAGAATGGAAGAGAAAAAATAAATGGATTGGAAAGGGTTAAAAGAATTTGGATCCAATAACTGACCTCGGATTGCATTTAGTCCGACGCATAAAGGGACATGCAAGGAGTAGTGACTATGTATAAGTTCTTTTATATAGGTGACCACTGGGTGGTCAGCCACCACAAACTGTAAATACAGATCTGCTCTTAAAATCCCCAAGTGTTTCTTCAAAATACAAAATATCTCCATTGATCTACATAGATTCCCATTAATATAACCAAACCATGATCAGTTTTCTTCTTTTGAGGAAGTAAAACCAGTTGTACACAAAAATGCTATAAAGATATGTAAAAGGTGGAAAATGTTTAATAAAAAATACATTTAATTAAAAAAAGAATGAATGCTGCAAAGAAATCACAAACAATGCCAGAATAGCTGCCTTTGGTTCATCCTGCCCTCCGCCTGCCAAATGGAATAAAATGCTATGAAAAAGTTGCATGCATCCAAAAGTGCTTCCAATGAAAGCATCAAGTTATCCAGCAAAAAACAGCTTTGTCATTGGAAGTTATAAAAGGTTTGCCAGAATTGGATGTCTTGGTCACGTGAGACAACGCCAAGCTACAGAGGTTCCCTATCCCGCCTAGATCATCCATGGGCAATAGATGGGTTATTGATCAACTGGACAGACAATTTTGTGTATGTATTCCTCCCCTGCCTCTAATCCATAGAATACTCAAAGTCCTGGACTAACAGGCTGAAGTCATCTTGATTACTCTATTGTGTCTTTGCAGAGGATAGTTTTCACTAGTGTTTTCTCCATCAAGAGGCAAATACTGGAGGCTGCCAGTCCAGACAAACAACTTTCTCAGAGAGTTCACAAGCTTCCGTTAACAGCTTGGAGGCTCAGCAGGAGAACTTAAAACATGCAAGTCTGTCAGGTGAAGTAGTTCAAACACTGAGAGCCAGCAGAAGACCTGCTTTAATAGCAGTCTACAATAGAGGGTGGCGTATATAGAAGACCTGGGGTTATTCCGAAGAGTTTGTTGTAGATTCCCTGATTTTGGTCGTGTGTTTTGGGCCTTATGCTGCTCTCACTGTAGGCAGAATTAATTAGAGACAGACATGCTAATTTCAACGGTCAGTCACTTATGGGATAAAGTGCAGTGTTTTTTAAGAACTTACAGGTTGTTCCTGCAGCTCCCAGTAAGATTAGAGTTCAGCTTATTATTGAGGTGCTACTAGCCCCGCACAGCCTGGCAGCTCATAAATAAGATGGAATTATCTCTTACCGAGAGCTAGACACATGTTGTAAGTTCTTTAACCCCTTAATGGTGCAGGGTGTACATTTACGTACTGCAGCGTTGGGGTATATATGAAAAGAGAGATTGCAGGACGATCTCTCTTCATACAACGCGAGCGCCGCCTGCTTCTTACAGCCGACACGCGGCAGCAACATTAAAATCCGCACCAAATGGTACAGATTTTAGAGCAGAGTTGATGCTGATTTTTCTGCTGCAGAAAATCCACCATGTGTGAACATGCTATGACTAACTGTACTAATCTGTAGGAACATCATAAACAGGAAATTTATACCAAAAGATGAGAATAAAATCCAAATAGGTGTGAAATTCCCCTTTTTTTTCCATTCCTCTCCCCCCAAAAAATTACAATTTAAAAAAAAATATATTATATGTATCCCAAAGCGAAGTAAGTAAAATTTACAACTTGTCCTCAGAAAAACAAGCCCTTATATGGCTACTAAGAAATCGGAAATGGTCACACCATAAGAAAACCCCAGTGCTCCAGGATAAAGAAACAGCCAAATATAGTGAAAGGAACTTACTTTACAGGGGTGTCTCATAGAAAGAACACCCCTGATCCTGAAACACAGTTTAATCCCTCATAAGGGTTCCCCATGGCCAGATTGTATCCAGCAAAGATCCAATAGGTTATGTCCTTTGTTTTTTGCAAATAGAAAGGTGTTTTAGCCCCTTGAGGGCCTTTTTCAAGCATCAGATCCTGGAGCGCTGGGTTGTTTTTTTTTATGGTGTGACCATTTCCTATTTTTTATATGATCTCTGATTCTTCGATTTGGGGCCCCCATTGACGCTCTTCCTGTGTGGAAGCCCGGAAGAAGGATCAGAGGCTGCAGTGAATTCCTGGGCACCATGGTGCCCAGGATGTGAGCACTCAGTTCTGATGGTGACATGTGGCCTCTGATTGGCCACAGCGGTTACCTGACTTCTGGCGGCTGTCCGAGGTCAGGGTAAAGGATGGGGCAGTGGGAGCGGTTCAGCAGGGTCCCGTAGGGGGCTGAAGACAGGCGAGTATATTGTGTTTTTTTTATTCTATCACCTGCCCAGCCTTTAAAAAGATATATATATATATATAATTGTCACACAACCCCTTTTAAAGTGATTATGCCAAAAATCAAACTTATCCTCTATCCACGGGACTGGTGAAGGTCTGACCACTGAGGACCCCCCAATCATGTGAACGGGGGTCCTGCAGTAGACGGTACTGAAGCATTTCACTGGGAATGCCGCAGATCGCCGAGTTCATCCGCTCAGATATCTCAAGCAGTTCCATTGAAATGAATGGAGCAGCAGCGCGCACACTTCACCGCTGCTCTATTCACACTGGGGGACACAAACCCCCCATCCTCATGATGGTGGGGGTCCCAGAAGGCGGAGCCACATAGTTGCCCCCTGCCCTGTGGATGGGAGATAAGGTTCACCCTTTCACAACCTCTTTAAGGCGTTGTGACCACATTGGTACAAGGGTGACAGTTTACCATTATGGAGCTCTGGCCAAATAAGAAAACACCAAAACCTTAGACACTGAATAAATAAACTATAGCAATCTAGCTGGTATTTCTATTGCAGCACGGCGATAAGGAGCTGCTCCGTCCTACACGACAGCGCAGTCTCAGGCAGAGAACGCTCAGCACTGAGCTCCGACAAAATGGCGGACACTTTCCCTCTAGCGGTCGGTTTCCCTTTCCGGTCACGTGACGGCATGGTTACATAAAATTGCCGGAAAAGCCCTTTACGTTCTGCCGACCTTGTCGTGGGTGTTCGCACGTTGTGTAGCAGAGAGCAGCATGTCCTCCGCCGTGACTCGGCTCTTCCGGCTGCCCCGGGTAACGCGTGTCGTCTGCCGCAGGGGAATGTCATCTAACGGGACGCGTACAGAGATGAACGCCAGGGTGAGACGTCTGCTCTCTGATGGGGTCTGGGGGGAGTGGGCGGCCTTGTTTACAGACCACCGCAGGTAGAAACACGGGGGGCTAAGATGCTCCTTGCAGAACTCAGACAGCCTCTCGAGCTGAGATATTACTTCCCTAGTCTCGAGCTCTGTTCACACCCGCCTCGGGGGCTCCAGTGCCCTGCTGTTATGGGAGCAGGAGAGGTGACTCCCCAGGTGATCCGACCTATGGCTGAACCGGCCGGTGCCGAACAGACCTCACTGACTAGATTGGTCTCCATTCAGCTGTCCGGCATCCTGAAAGGTGAGGTCCTTCATGCAGGACTCTTCCTTCTGGCATTCTGTGCCGGATCTATGACCGAACCTCCGAAAGAAGGTTCCCAACACAGACATAAGTCATCAGAACCTCACTGAGTCTGTCTAGCACCCCTGTTGGTCAGCTGCCTGAAGGGGGCAGCACCGCTCCAGCAAGTGCTCTTGGCTCTTCACTGCATACCAGGCACCTCCCCAGTCATATCTTAGTGGTTGTGCCTGGTGTGGTAGGTCGAATTCATTCCTCTCAATGGGATTGAGCTGCACACGGGCTACATGATGAATGAACATGATGTTGCTCATCTTCAAACGGCTGATTGGCAGGAAGACTTCTGCTCCGACCTCTGTTCCATTGTGACGCTGACAACATGCATCTGCTCAGCTGATTGGTTGGGGTCCCTATAGGTTATCAATAGTAGTTCACTAGATAACCCCTTTAACAAAAAGTTGGCAATCCAATGATTTTCATGTTGGTTGAAAGTGAGTGACCAATTAAACTAATAGTGTGGTGGCTGTGCCTTTTAAGGCCCACTTACACGTAGCGATCACTCAAAAGCCATCTTGAGCGATAATTGATGTGTCTAAACGCGCGGCCATCGTGCACTGCTAGCTGATCGTTCATTTCAAGCCAGCCTAAAAATCATCCTGCAGTCTTATCAGGACCGCACGCTGAGTTCTCCATGGTTAGTGCTGCTAGTATTGTTTCCCGTCAGAGAACATAGGAGCTGAATGGAGATAAGAGCCCTAGGGTTATTAACTGCATTCAGCTAAAGGCCTCTTTTGCACGCTAATAAGCTATTAAGTAGCCATTTCCGTGTGGCTTGTTGACAGCGTGTGAACGAGAACTTTGCAAATCTTGTCCACTCGGCTGCTTAGTCTCAGGTTTATTAATACATGCGGAATTTTCATTTTGAAAGTCCACACGGAAATCCTACGCCAATTCCATCCCATGTGAACCCAGCCTTAGGGTCACTCCATGACAAGTGGCCTAATGGGCCCTGCTCGACCACCTTCCATTTTGCTGAAGTTTTTACCAAATGTTCCTCCACCACCTGTATGAAGTTCTGCACAGTTTCAGCTTGGTTGAGGCACTAGAGCCATCTGAACAAACACTGTAAAAAGTGGACTGCATGAGAGCAGCCTGACTAACGATGCATACTAATGCCCAGTGCCTATCAAGTAGTCAGAAGCTGGTGCAGCCATCATTGTTTCTCCTGGTCTGGAAGGTCCCATCAATATAGGGAATCATTACTGGTGGGCAGAGGAGCAAAGGGCTTAAGTAGGGACTCATCTCTTTATCCTAATGCTACCTCTCCAAGCAGTGGCACTTAAGTAAATGCCCTAACTGGAGTTTGAGAGCCCTGAATGCACCCCCCCCCTCTTAAAAAAAAAAAGACTGAGATCGGTTGTCATGGCAACTCAGGGCTGCCATGTATTTTTCCTACTTCATACCTACTTTCCTACTTCATGCCTTCCGCATGGAAATTCTGCCAGCAATCTTAAGCCCGAGTCTAACCAGCAAAGTGGATGAGATTTGCAAAAATCTCATCCACACACTGCGGCCAAGCCACGCTGAAAATGACATGCCGCACGGAATTCAAATCTGCAGCATGTCCATTGTATCAACCGATTCTGCGGCAGCCTCTCTATGGGGAGAGATGGCTGCAGCAGAATACAGGTAGCGAAGCAGCTTTAAAACGTGGGTGCCACTTGTTGCATAGCAGTGATTGGCATCTACAGACGTTCAGAAAGAGCCAAGTACTGCCAACCCTGACGGCAAGTGTGACCACTTTGTATTGGCAGACAGACCCTGTTTCCCTGATAGATGGGTATGCTGGGTAGGAAAGTCCATGTCCTGCGGGTTACCCCACACAACTGCTATAAACCTACCTTGTATGAACAGTACTGCATTCACTGTTGGGTTATGATGTAGCGTGGCATGTGGTGTCGTGGCCTCATCAGGATAGATGGGTTAAATATCTTTTGTTTTTCTTTCTACAGGATACGATTATTGGCTTGACGGCATTTATGGCCATCTTCCTGGGTCCATCGGGCTATATCCTCGCAAACCTGGAGGAGTATAAGAAGAGAGATTGATTCTGGACACTCCATTCCACATTACTGCATTCCACTTCCACCATTGTAGCAATATGCTGCTTCTAAACGCACATTCATGGTCTGTTACAATAAAACATGTTTACAGTTCCCAGTGATTGTTTGTTTACTAGAGAATGAGGCAAACGGTATATTCATGGTTCAGTTCACGCTTTGTTCACGTAGGCCTCATGGCCACAGGGAATCCAGCACTGCCTGCAGCCAGTGAGCTCTGCATCTCCCCAGCAGTAGCGTCCACGCGGATCCTTCCACTTCTGGCTTTGCTGTACTGCGCATAGTGTTCACGGCTCGCTGTCGGACATGCGCAGTACTGTTTTTTTGTTTTTTTTTTAAAAAAACCAAAAAACTGTGTTCCACAGATTTGTACAAAAAGAAAGCGTGCGTAATTTTGTTTTCTGGACTAAAAGTCCGCAAATCAAATCCGCATGTTTCAAGTCATTTGCAGACGCCCATGCATCTATAGGTGACTTGATTTGCGGAATTTGCAAATCAAATTTACCTGTGGACATCGGGCCTTACAAATCGGAGTGAAAACTTGGGCCTCATGTCCACGGGCTTTAAATCCGCAGCGTTTTTCCCACACGCGGATCCGCACCCCATAGGGATGCATTGGACACCCGCAGGTAGTTAAATACCCGCGGATGTCATTTTCTTGCCCGTCAGGCGTGGATCCGCGTGCGGGGGGAAAAAAATGGACATGCTCCATTTTCGTGCGGGTCTCCCGTGGGCTTCTATTGGAGCCTATGGAAGCCGTCCGGATCCAAGGGAGACCCGTACCAGAATTAAACTCGCCTGCTCTGAACGATGCAGTTCTTCCCTTCTTCGCAGCCGGATCTTCTTTTTTCGGCCCGGCGCATGCACGCTGCCGGCGCGCCGAGCACATCCGTCGGGCCAAAGAAAGAAGATAAAGCCGTGAAGGAAGGAAGATCCACATCGTCCAGAGCAGGTGAGTTTATTCTGATTTTTAGGCCTCGTCCGCGAGGCAGGAGGGACCCGCTGCGGATTCTACATGAAGAATCCGTAGCGGGCCTGATTTTCTCCATGGACATGAGGCCTTGATTTTACATTATGGATCTCTCATGCCCCTGTAATGACTGCTGTATGCACTAACACTGTTCCCACATTGTTGGTTAATCTGGCTTAATGGAATAAAGGAGTTGCAGGTTTGAGCCCTCTCTAACGTATTGACTCCTGAAGGGACTAGCTAGCTCTTATACAGCAAATACTAAATGTGACGTTATCTGCCTGCTGTATATTTTATTTTTTACTGGGCTACTGTGCATAGATACACTGCAGTCCAAGCCTCAGTAGCAGATCGGTCAGTGTTCTAGACTGACTGCTTGGGTTCCCGCTGCTCTCGCTTCTCCTGAAGGGTCTTATCAGCTAATTTATCACCACTACAGAGTTTTTGTGGTCATTAATTGGATGATAAAGTGCAAGATGGGAGAAGGCTGAAAACTGAGCAGGCAGTCCAACCTCACTGATCTCCTACTGAGACAGACTGCAGTGTCTGTTTACAGTGATGTGTAGCAGCTGCAGAAGATGTAGTACAGAATTTCTAATTAAACCTGACTTGGGGGGAAAAAATTCAGTACAAGATGCATGCATTTAACCCTTTCCAATCCACTGTCTGACGTCTGAAGACATTCTGACTGAAAGCTATACAGCTCCGATGTCAGACGTCCGGCAGGGTATTCTTACTGTGTACTACTGGTTGCTCTGTCAAGGGGCCTCTCCAGCATGTCCCATACTGCAGTACTGACTCTAGCCAGTAGATGGCACCATTGTATAATGGCAGAAAGCGAGCCCCCTAGGAAACCCTGAATCTAAAATTTGTTTGCAAAGGGTTAAAGGAAGAGAAAAGTTAGCTTTTTTTTTAAAGGTGTTGGCAGAGTTGTAGCTTCTTGGTAAGCCATTTTTGAGCTGCCACTTTCAGGCTGTGCTCCTATTGGTTGCAGCAACTGGTGTAAATGGTGGTACTGCTGACTATTAACAAGTACAGGAGTGGAGGACCAAGCTTCAGCATGGGACACAGACATCGTGAGTATGACCAGTTTACCTAGAAGCTACAACTTGGATAATGCCTTAATGTGCACTGGAGTAAGACCTGTCTAATTTACTAAGAGGAACACACCTTTTAACCCTTTCCAATCCACTGTCTGACCTCTGAAGACATTATGATTTAAGGCTGTACAGCTGCAATGTTGGAAGACATCCATCGGGGTTCTCTTACTGTATATTGCTAGCCTTTCTGCTGTCGGAGGCTATCCAATGTGTCACCTCATGCAGTACTGGCTTTAGCCAGCATGTAGCGCTGTTGTATAATGGCAGAAAAAGAGTAAGCCCCCTAGGAAAACCAGGATACAAATTGGATTGGAAAGGGTTAATACATTAGGTCAGTGATGGCAACCCTTTTAGAGACCAAGTGCCCAAACCTCAACCCAAAACCCACTTATTTAACGTAAAGTGCCAACATGTCATGGGGCGGGGCTTATCGCAACATATGATTTAACCCTCTTCACTCTAAAAAGGATAGGGCCGCTTCAAAATAGACAGTGTGCAGATTTTGACTGCTTTTTGGATGCGGAAATACTGCAGAATGTCCTCAGCTGAAAGTTTTGTCGCAAATGCTGCAGCATTTCCCCATCCAAAAAGCGGTCAAAATCTGCACCCGGTCTATTTTGAAACAGCCCTGCCCATTTCTGCCACCTGTAAACATACCCCAGTGGTAATAGTGGCCCCCCCCCCCTATGACTTATTCTCAGATACTGAAAATCTGTTGCATTCATCACAAGTCAGTAGTTTTGGGGACTAGTACATATACAAGCTCGTAGTTGTGCAAGCCCCATTCAGGCTTAAGCGATAAGTTTTAGAATCATCTGTAATCTCCCACATAGGGATGTTCCCTAATAGGCATTTACACAGCAGCCTTGGGGGGAGCCAACTGTAACCTAGCAGCTCATACAAGGTGCCTACGTGTTATAGCAAACTCCGTTATGCTAGCGCCAGAAGTGTATGACATGATGTCAAGGACCTTTCCAAAGTGGAAATAACAGCTAGGTCTCATTTGTATTTGTGTTGCTGTATTCTGTGGCTATGCAGTAATTGGAAAATACTGGGCCAGTGTCATCCTATGGAGTAGTTTTAACCTGATGCCTTGCATACATTACATCTTTCTAAGGCTGCCTGTCCCCGGGCTTTATTGAATTGCATTCCCCGTGGTGTTAATCGGGCCGTGGGATATACAATGCACCCTTTCCACCGGATGCCATGTTATAGTGTATTCACCATAAAAGCACAGGGAAAGACTTGGTAGGCAAGATGACAGATTTGTAGCAAACTGGAGTTACTGGCTGAATCCCAGTCCATGGATGCCATTCTTGTTTCTCTGCAGAAGGCATCTGTGAGGCTATTTTCACATGTAGCATCAATGCTGCAGATTTTCCACAGAGACAATCCACAGCAGCCTTCACAGTGCAAACAATGCGGGTGACATGTTAAAGGGAGTCTGTCACATCTGCACAGCGACATAAACAAAGGTGCTTATTAGGCAATGGGACAGGAGGCTGGGTGCTTAATTTATTTAAATACTTACCCACTCCCTGGATCCAGCTCATTCCATTCTAAGGCCTGATGTCCATGGGCAGAAACGGATTCCACATAGGGTAAATCCCACATGGACCACAGTAAAATGGAGCATGTTACAAAAAATTTTTTTTCATTTGCAAGTGGAAACTGTAATTCATTTCTGCTTGTGTGCATGAAAATTCATTTTACCACAGCATGCTATGGAGGGTTATGTAGATGCAGAAAAATGCTGTCTTCACAGAGAGTGTTCACAAGCCTTTATTGAATGAAGTCCTACATAAAAACAGTCAGACGTCTACACAGGACGCGCTTCCACTCCGTAAGGAGTCGTGATCAAAACTCCTTATGGAGTGGAAACGCGTCCTGTGTAGACGTCTGACTGTTTTTATGTAGGACTTCATTCAATAAAGGCTTGTAAAGACATCTTTTTTCTACATCTACTTACGTGTATGCTGCAACTGGACGGAGCGGTTAAAGCAGTCTGAAAGAGATCCCAAGCCGATGTATAATCTTTCCAAAGGAGGAGACACCTAGGCAGTGGGTGAGCAAAAACCTTTTTAATACATATTATAGAGGGTTATAGCTGCTGAATACGGAGCGGAATGCCTGCTCCGGATTCCGCCTATGCGAATGAGGTCTAAAGTTGGTGTGTGGCATGAAAAGCTGACTCTTTTCAGAGTCCCATGCGTGCGCTCCCTGCCCTAGACTTGTATAGGAGAGCACGAAAGAAGAGTCAGGTCTTCATACGATGCCTGAAACGTCAGAGGACCCTGCTGGATCCAAGGAGCCGGCGAGTATAAAGAAGACAATGCATCACCCGGCTCCCTGTCACGGTCCCCTACCAGCACCATAACTTAGTCCATAGTGCTGTGGGGAAGTGACAGGTTCCCTTTAACAAATATCCACATAGGGTGATAAAGATCCAGGCCGAGTTCTTGTGTGGTCTGCACTTTAAAGCTGCAGCATGTCCTTTTAGGCCAGCTTCACACGGCTGAGAAACTTGGGAGATTTTGACATTGCTAGATGCCCATATCTCAGGCGGATATGAACCCCATTCTTATGGAGTCATACACATGAGCGGCACAGTCCATAATTTTGTGTTCCCTGGTTTCAATGGGAACGTAAAACACATCGCACGGCGGGCAATGGGAAACCTGTGGACAATCCTTTAACGCCCTGAACGCCGTACTGAAGGACCGTCACTTCACAGAAGTGATGGAGGGCATTTTTGCCAGATAAACTTGCATCTTCGTGAAAAGGCACGCTGGTGAGCGTGGTATCGTGGACATGAGCACTAACTCTTGCTGATTTTGATGGAGATCTGCATGAAAATTCTCAATTTTTCGCTTCGTGTGAACATAGTCTAAGGCCATATCCACACAGCTACTCAGGTGGGGCAGAAATTACGGTGCGAAACTGACACCTAATCCACATCAAAAATCTGCGGCTGAACCTCAGAATTCTGCTGTGGATATGGATGTGGACCCCATCTGGATTTACCCCCTATTCAATGGGGCAAATCTGCATGTGGCCAAATCATATATAATGTAGATTTGACTCTTGTGGATAGAGGTGCTAAAACTGGTGGCTGAAACCACGTCTTAGGCTTCATTCACAGAGGCACGTCAATTTTCAGCCAGTCGTGTCACAGCTGCAACTCCCGTTTTAGCGCCCATTCAAAAAGCCGAGGCTGCAGCACATATACACCACCGCCCTGGGATACCGTCGGCCACGGGGTAAGAGTTTAGTTCTACTAAGCTCCCACCCTCTCTCTGCTTCTTGCCGTAGCTAGTCCCTCTCTGCTCCAGCCTATGGGAGCTGATGGCAAGGGGGAGGGGGCAGGACTTTAGCACACTAACATAGTAACATGAGGGGACAATACAAGGATCTCTCCCATGATCTGTTTATACCCAGGACTGTGACGGTAACAAAAGGGCATCCGCTACGTCTAGAAGAAAGCAGGTTTCATCGCCAACACAGAAAAGGGTTCTTTACTGTAAGAGCAGTGAGACTGTGGAACTCTCTGCCTGAGGATGAGGTGATGGCAAAATCCATAGAGGAGTTTAAAAGCGGACTAGATGTCTTTCTAGAGGTGAAGGATATTACAGGATATAAATCTTAGGTTAACTGTTAAGCCTCATGTCCACGGGCAAAATATGATTTTAAATCCGCAGCGGATCACCTGCATGCGGATCCGCATCCCATAGGGATGCATTGACCACCCGCGGGTAGATAAATACCTGCGGATGGTCAATAAAAGTGAATTTTAAAAAAATGGAGCATGAAAAAAAACGTGACATGCTCCATTTTCGTGCGGGTCTCCCGCGGGGACGGCTCCCGCAGGCTTCTATTGAAGCCTATGGAAGCCGTCTGGATCCGCGGGAGACCTAAAATAAGAATAACTTACCGGCAGCGGACCGGGCAGGTCTTCTCTTCTTCCCGGCCGGATCTTCTTTTTTTCAGCCCGGCGCATGCGTGCGGCACGCTGCCGGCGTGCCGAGTACATCCGCCGGCCGAAGGAAGAAGATCCGGACGTGAAGAAGAGAAGGCCTGCCCGGTCCGCTGCAGGTAAGTTTATTCTTATTTTCAGCCCTCATGTCCGCGGGGCAGGAGGGACCCGCTGCGGATTCTCCATGGAGAATCCATAGCGGGCCTGATTTTCCCCGTGGACATGAGGCCTTAATCCGGGTATACGGGCAGGTAGGAACTATTAGAGGTTGATCCAGGGATTAGTCTGATTGCCATTAGGAAATCGGGAAGGAAATTTTCCCCCAAAAGGGCTAATTGGCTCCTGCCTCTTGGGTTTTTTTGCCTTCCTCTGGATCAACAACATAGGAGGATAAACAGGCGGGACTAGATGGACATTGTCTTCATTCGGCCTTACGTACTATGTTACCATGTATGTTATTCCAGTCGAAGAGAGTTCTAGGACCATCTTTTCTGGCCGTCCGGAATGTGCACCATACGCACTATCTTTGCTGGCTGGCTGTTTTTACGCATCAGGAATACGCCCATCTGAACTGATGCGTTGGAAACTAATGCATCAGTTGGGTAGCATATATTGTCCGGTTGTGAAAACACGACCGATATACACTCATCTGAAAGAGCCCTTAGGGCCCTATTACACTGAGCTATTGGCCAAATGTTGAACTGTGTTCAAGAAAGATTATAATGGTTCAGTGTAAACAGCCGGTGATTGAATGATAATTTATCGTTTGTTTTATTCAGGCCTGTAAATCATCGTTCGCCTCAATGTAAAAGGTGATCCTTCAGTTGTTCGCAGGCTTTTCTAGAGTCCCTAACAGACAAACGGTGGCCTGAACCAGCTGCCATGGGTAAACTGTGTAATCGGACGTCATGTGAAGCCAACCGCTCATTCCGATTGTTAACCCTTTGCAATCCAATTTTGGATTCAGGGTTTCCTAGGGGGCTCTCTTTCTGCCATTATACAATGGCACCATCTGCTGGCTAGAGCCAGTACTGCGGTATGGGACATGCTGGAGAGGCCACCCCCCCCCCCCCCACCCCCCCCCCGACAGAGCGGCCAGTAATATACAGTAAGAATACCCGGCCGGACGTCTTCCGACATCAGAGCTATACAGGCTTCAATCAGAATGTCTTCAGACGTCAGACAGTGGATTGGAAAGGGTTAAATGTGAGAGCACCCTTGGGAAAATGGGCCCCTTTTTTCAGGCTTATATAAAAAATGGGTCTATGATTTATAAATTTTTCTGGTCAGTTTTTTCTCTCCATAGGAAAATGCCATTATAACTGCCCTACCCAGAAATGTGGCGCTTTTGGGGGGAAAAAACAAAAACAAAAAACCTTGTTTTACAACTTAACGTAGGGCTCGTCCCCACGAGTGATGTCACTGCGTGTTCCCGACACAACGCCTGTGGTAGATGGCGTCAGTGAAAGTGCATTGGTCTTCATTGATCTGTTCACTTTAGTGTATATACATTGCGTGAGAAAGATGTCAGCGCGCTGTATTTCACCGTGTGTTACGCACGTACAGCCCTGTTGTTCTCTAGGGGTTGTGTATACAACGCTGTGCCGTACGCTGTGTATGGGCGGTGTTACATACGTGATGCTGCTATGGGGCAGTGTGGGGAACTAAAAAAATACATTTTAAGAATTGTACCGCGCATGACAGCGCGTGAGATACGCGGTTTGGCGCAGTGTGCTAGCACAGACATGGCTGCGGTGACCGGCTGACGGTGGTATTTTACGCGTACGCCATAGGAATGAGCCTAAACTGAGAAAAAATGCATGGTTTGCATATCAGAGCCTTAATTAATGGCAAACAGTTGAATCTGCCCGCCATCCGCTGCGTTCACACAGACAGGGTTTATTTAGGTTTTCTGATGTGAGGATCGTGAAAGGCTTTAAGGATGGAGACAACTTTTCTTCTTCCTGACCCAGCAATCTCTGTTTAGGCGCCCCCTAATGGCTGAACATATGTCTCCCCTTCCCTACAACTAGAGCCCCCTTGGAGCCGTTGTCATGGTAACAGTGCCGTGGTCCGTGCACACCGCAGCTTCATACTTCCCGCTCCACCCCCCACTTCCGGCCTGCTTGGCCATATGAGGCCTGACTTCCGGTCTGGGGGCTCCCGGAAGTGATAGCAAGCTGGGACCGGAGGAAAGATGGCGGCCGAAGAATCTGATCGTCTGCAGAGCGAGTGCGACGGCGAGACGAGAGGTGATGCCCGGCCACTAATCTTGTATAGTACTGCGGAGAGCCGCAGCGGTACCGGCTGGGCGGGGGCAGCTCGGGGGTGTCGGCAGGATGGCCGCCGGCTCCCTGCATTGTTATGGAGAGACAGGAAGCCATATGGTGACGGTGTACACAGCGGGGGACGGGCGGGTGTGCTGTGGAGGGCTGAGCATAGACCTCACGCCATAACGGTGTGTGCCCCGCCGGTGAGGGTGCTGGGGGCCCCCCGGCCTGGTGCATGGTGGGGCCCGCCGGTGAGGGTGCTGGGGCCCCCGGCCTGGTGCATGGTGTGCCCCGCCGGTGAGGGTGCTGGGGGCCCCCCCGGCCTGGTGCTTGGTGGGGCCCGCCAGTGAGAGTTCTGTGGCCCCCCCGGCCTGGTGCTTGGTGGGGCCCGCCAGTGAGAGTGCTGTGGCCCCCCCGGCCTGGTGCTTGGTGGGGCCCGCCGGTGAGGGTGCTGGGGGCCCCCCGGCCTGGTGCTTGGTGGGGCCCGCCGGTGAGGGTGCTGGGGGCCCCCCGGCCTGGTGCATGGTGTGCCCCGCCGGTGAGGGTGCTGGGGGCCCCCGGCCTGGTGCATGGTGGGGCCCGCCAATGAGAGTGCTGGGGGCCCCTCAGCTGGGTTCTGCAGCTGCACTTGTGGCTCCCACCCTGCTATGGAGAGCAGCGTTACCTGGGAGGGGTCTTACATTTTACTTCTAATGTCCGTGGTGTTTTTAGGGTCGCCCCGTTCCAGGCCGTTGTGCGTGCCCGTCTCCTGATAAGCCGCCGGTTCTCTCTGCCATCCGCTCCTGAATCTGTGACTGTAGATGAACCCATTGACACCATCCCTTACAGGTGTGAGCGGGCATTGGGCGCTCTTACACAGGAGTGACCCGCTCGCCGGATGGAGGTGGAGCGGCCGGACAGCCTGCCCGCCTCCATTCCCAGCGAACAGGCCGCTGTGTGTAGCTGAGCGCCCGCCTGTTTACACGGCCGACAGCTTTTAGGGGAGCTGCAAACCAAGCGACTCCCACTCACCTGCCCTTCTATGTCCCGTGTGCACATGGGCGGACGGTCACCCATAATTGCCGTTTTCAGTGATTACTTGAGCGTCTTTCAGCCTCTAATAGCCGTACCTCCTTATAGGGCGTTTTCAGTCTATATATGGCGCCAACAGCGATCAATTCCCGGAGTGATCAGAATAACGGACAAGGTTTCTGGTGGCCATAAGCAATAGCTATACATGAGGGTGCTTGAACCGGTGGCGCTCGTGTAGGTGACCCTCGGGTCACATCAGATCTGTCTGTGCTGGCAGGATGCCCTGATGGAAGCCGGGGGCAGTGTAGCCATATGTTGTGTTCTGTACAGAACTGATTCTAGGCCGTGACACTATGCTGATCTGTCGACGACTATTATGGAAGCACCAGGTGAACGGGCCCCTATAGCGGAGTCCAGCGTGTGCATTGAGACCTGCACTGCTCTATAGAGGCGTCCATTATATTATACACATGTACATACCGCGTGGCACATATCTCTATCGGCATCCATCAGGGACTCCCCTCACGGTGTGCCCCCCAGCATATGCTGCAGTACAGATACGTCCTCGGGGGTACGGTCACATGTAGTGAAAGTGCAGTCGAACTTCTGGGGTAAAATCGCCAGTTACGCTTTAAAAAAGACCAGCAAAGTCTGCCCCGTGGCGAGCGCAGCGGTGTTGGCTTTTAATGCGGAGGTGCTGCGGAGTCTGCAGCATTTCCACCTTGCTTGAATGTACCCTACAGATGTATGACTGGGCTGTGTACAAAAGAAGAAAAAAAAATAAATTTTTGGATAAGAGGGCCCCCCCCCCCCCCCCCCCAGCAAATTTGGACGTATGGATTTTTGCCCATGAGAACACTGTGAAGATACGGGCAAAAAAGGGAATTCTAATTTTCAGACCACGAGAACGCTGCGTTCTTCACGGACCAAAACTGAAATGGGTTATGTGAATTAGCCCTAGTACCGGGTGCACGGGGCCTTATTTCCAGGCAGTGTGCTGGTTGTATAATGCTACTGACGACGTAAGGCCCAATGCACACGGGCGTGTCTGCACTGCAGGATCAGGAGCTCCGTATGCTGCAGCAAATACAGCCCATAGGACATGAATTCAAAAATGCATTTCCATGCCCACGAGTGGAAATCAACTGCAATATTCCGCTCGTGTGGTGGATATCGCAGCATGTCCTGTTCTAGTGTGAGCTTCGTAGAATCCATGTCATTCACCGGCCTGACAGCTCTGCACTGCGCATGTGTGCCAACCAGCACATCCGTAGGGCAGAAAGAAGACGCCGGACAGGTAAGCCGGTGGTCACGGCAGCGGCACAGGGCCGCATCCTGCTGTGAGGATCTCCCAGTTGGAATCCGATTCGGCCCAAAGCCCGGTTATAAGTTATGAGGCTGCATATATGGCATTTATCACACACCTGGTCCACATGGGGAAAAACTCACGGCGTGGCTTATTCCTATCCATTTTACAGACAAGATCTAGAACGTGTCATCCATATATATTAGACGGGTGTCCCTGTGCCATCCAAAGTGAGTTGTGCCAAGTCCCTTGGGTGTAACTCGCAGTTATACCCGTGTGTATCGGGCATCAGAGCGCTTTCATGTGCAACATAATTTTTTTTCTAGAAAGTGGATTTCAAATCTGCTGTGAAAACATCAGTCACCTGAACACGGTGGCATGGCTTCTCAATGAATGGGCCCCAGACCCGCCATGTGAACGTACCCTCACAGCCTCTGCCTGCACTGCTCTGCTCAAGTTAATGGCTCCATCCGCTTAAATAATTTTGCAAGCATGAAAAAGGAAAAAAAGTTGCATATATTTGATTAGCCAGGCAGCGACGACTTTGGAGGCGCCTCTCTACACTCCTGGCTTGCATCAGAGGGTGGGTGGGAGTGTTCTCTCCAGTCTCTGGCAGGGAAGGTATTCTGGAAGCAATGTGGAAGATCATTTCTGGTCCTCCATGCGGGTAACCCCACAAGGAAGGGGGGAGCTTCCATTGAACTAGTCTTGTTAAGAGCGTTCAGACCAGAAGAATGCGGTTGCATCCGCAAGCGCTCAATGTGGCGGCTCTCCTCTTTTAAAAGATCCGCTGCTGGCACATTGGTTTCTGGGCTTGTTGGTTCGACCAGTCGTTGCAAGATGGAAGATCTGAGGATCACCGAAAGGTTGGGAACCAGCTCCACAACCTTTTTGGGGCAGATAAGTGGGGTTATGTTCGGGTCTGTGACCCTAAGGCCATCTTCACACGGGTATAATATTCCCACTGTGTATTTGCATGTCTGTTACTGTACTTTTTGCATGCACAAAAAAACACGAACCTTCTCCCATTCATTGTAATGGGCAATTCGTGTAGGTAGCGCTCTTCCATTTAATATGGGTCTCCTTAAGAGGGCCCCTTGGACAGGAAAGGGACTTTTTTTTTATGTCTTGGGAAGCTTCAGCTACTTCCTTTAAACCAAACGTTGCAGCCACTTGTACTGCAAGATCCTTGATTCTATGGTTGGAGCAACTAGAATCTCAAAGGCTTTTCTAGGGGCTAATTGTCTTATAGTTTAGAAAATCATATCGTCCCTTCAGAAGGCCGAGGCAGGATCAGGCAATCGAGGCAAAGTATATTGGATGGTAATGTTCTAGAGGAAAGGAGGTCTCTTGTTCGGGAATAACCAGATTGTCAAAAAACTAAATTGGCAACGACGCCTGGAAGTCAAGTGGTGGGAAGACCGAGATTCTTCCTGTCCGTCTGGGCAAACGTTTCGTCAAGCTCGTGTCTAAGAGAAACTGTACAAGAAGGTATAAAATGGAATTCCTTTCTAAGCCCCAAGAAAATGTGTTCGGACGAGGCTGGACGCAGGGCTTAGAATGCTGGCTTATAGTAGCGGGGGTTCAGATCTAATACAAAAGCAAATCTTAATACTTGGTAGAGCCTCCACAAAAAGGGAAAGGATTGTCCTCCCATCTGTCTGTGGTAAAGAAGCCAGATGGCTCCTTCTGGATGACTATCAGTTTCAAGGGGCTGAAGTGTTAGCTGAAGGTGAAACAATAACCTCTACAGTGAATCTTTTACCCCGGGTACTACATGGCGGTATTGGATTTTAAGGATGCTTAATATACCCCAGTCCACAAGGACTACCGGAAATACCGGAGTGGCGGTTTATATCAAAGAATCGTTACATCTCCAGTTTTAGGCTCTTGCATTTGCGTTCTCAAGAACCCTACAATGGGAAGTATTGTGGATACGCAGAGCCGAGATCGCCTACATCTAGATAAAATTGTCAGTACAGACATTGGAAAAGCTGTCCTACTGTGAATACAGAGAATCTAAAGCCAAGGATTCTTACAACAGATGCCAGTTCCTGGGGATGGGAAGCTCATCTCGGGAACCAAGTACATAATTTCCCTGAAAGTAAGATGGGGTCTTACAGCGCTCGAACAACCAATCATAGCCATCGCTTTGTGGAGGTGGGATTTATGAAGCCCATAACAGGAAATAATCCTGTGTGGGTGTCCGAGGACTTCGGGAATCGCTCCGGGGCTCTAGAGAGCAGCAGGAAGGACCTGGACCGAGCCTGCTGGGTAAGGACTCGGCTGACCTGCGTGAAATGTGCTGTAAAAATGCTGCAAATGTGTTTTTATGGCCCATTTCACTTAGTGCATTCCTATTAACTTTTAACAACTAACTACAGCTTATATTTCAAGTCTCCCCAAAATCCTCAAATCGTGCTAGGGCTTATTTTTGGGTAAAACCGTATTCCAGTGGAAATGTGAAGAACCTGTACAGGGGCTTTCTCAAACCTGAAGGCGCTTGTAGCCGTCAAATGGGCTTTTCGAGCAGTGTCAAACGATCTATTAAACCAGTGGTTCCCAAACTGTGCTCTGCAGAGCCCAGTGGCCGGTGTCTTACCACCCTGTCATACCCACCAGGGCAGGTTTTTTTTAAATGGGCCAATCATTTAATTTCAACTAATCTTCCAGTCGCGTTCTGAGAGCCATAACTTTCATTTTTCCATTGACACGGCCATATGAGGGCTTGTTTTTTGTGGGACAAGTTGTACTTTTTGATGGCATCATTTTTGGGTATATATAATGTATTGCATAACTTTTGTAAAAAGATTTGTAGGGAGATTGGGGAAAATAAATGTTTCCATTTGTGTTTTTGGATTTCATTTTTACGGCGTTCAGCGTGCAGAATAAATGTGATGACGTTATTCTCTGAGTCAACACGATTCCGGCGATACCAAGTTTATACTTTTTTTTTTTTGCTATTTTTGTACATTTTAAAACATTTTTTTTCTTAAAGGCTTGCTTTTGTGCTGCCACATTCCAAGAGCCGTATTTTTTTTCCCCCATTTCCAGAGCTCTAGAAGGCCTTGTTTTTTGCAGGATGAACTCTAGTCTTCATTTATCTAATTTTTAGGAACATGTAAAATTTTGATCGCTCTTTATTCCATTTTTTTTCTAGTGGGAAAATGAACAATCTAATTCTGGCATGTTTTTTATTTTTATTTTTCACTGCATTCTCTGAGCAGTATAAATAATATATTAAAGTAATTCTACAGGCTGGTACGATTATACCAATACCAAATTGTAATAGTTGTTTTTCTTTTTCACTACTTTTTCAAAGTTTATAAATGTTTTTTTGTTTTTTTTTAAATTGCTGCATTCTAGAGACCCCTAGAATTTTAATTTTTTTCATAAACGGAGCTGTGGAATGGTTTTTATTTAGCGGTATGCGTTGTACTTTTTATTAGTACCATTTGTTGATCTGTGCAGAATTTTGATCACTTTTTATTCCGTTTTTGCTGTTTATTTCCGTTTAAATTTTTTTTTTCCATGCTGTGCACCCTGCAGATTAACCTCTTCCCGCCCCAGGACGTACATTTACGTCCTGCTGCATCAGGGTATGTATGAAGAGAGATTACAGCGAGACCTCTCTTCATACAGCGTGGGCGTCAACTGGTCATTACAGCTAACACCCGCGGGCAAGAACTGTAGTTGTACAGCATTGCATCATACTGCAGGAGTGATCAAACCATCGCTAGTTGTGGTCCCTAAGGGGGGGGGGGGGGGGGGCTTAAAAAAAAAAAGTAAAAATAAGATCAATAAAGTTTTATTGTTCAAACAAAGTATTAAGTTTACATCACCCCCTTTTGTCATATTTATAATAAAAAAAAAACCATGCAGGAAGTTGCCGGCAGAGCTGTAATATCCTTCTCCTTTTTTTTTTTTTTTAAAGTCCTGCACTGTTCTCTGTGGGTCTGTGCAGGCAGAGGACAATGCCACAGCTTATGCCATTGTGCTCTGCAGGTCCCATAGTGAAACAGAACTCTCCAACACTGGAAACGAAGGGGAGCGATATCGAGGGTCACATGGCTGGAAGCCCTCAACTTCATAAGGTATATGGAGGATCTTAGGGGCTCAGATCTAGAGTTGGGTCCGGAAACCGCCAACACCTACAATATTTGGGCAGTATGGATAGATTTTAAGGGTTCTTCTGCTTTCCCTAAATGGCTAGCTGACGGCTTGGTATAAGACGACAAGATGAATCCCAGTGTCTGCAGTGGACAACACCCTATTCCTAAATATTTATGTAGTAGAGGAGAGAACAGCAGTCACCCCCTCTCTCCCTCTTTGCCCCTCTTCTATGCTTTATTTTTTCCCTAGTCACTTTTCTCTCCAACTATTTTTTTTCCTCTCCTTTTTCTTTTTGCCCTTTAAAAGGTACCTGGTACTTGTTTAACACTTATATTAGTTTGAGATGGGGGGTCTATTTTCTCCCCTCCCTGAGAGGATTTGTTGAAAGGCTTGCGCTTCAATACCTTTCTTCTTGGTATTTTAACTTACAAGGCCCATATTCAGTTTTCCAGGGAGATATAAGTTCATATGTTATTGCTTACCTAGTTTCATCTAGGTAGGAGTTTACTATATACTTGCCATGCTTTTCAATTAGAGCGATGACCAAATCCATGGTCAGTAACGTCATTTCTTTTTACAATACTCTATTACACCCTTCTCATCCTCTTTTTATGCCATTTGGCCTTGCCATATGATTTAATGTACCATTATTTCTCTGTAATGCAAGTACTTCTCAGTTTTTGTATAAGCTGTTTATAAGAAAACCTTAGTAATAACCTTTTTCTTTCATAATGTGTTTAAGACCTTTGGTGTAGCAGTTTTCTGATTGCCCTCTCTTGTATAATGGGCTATGTTGGCATAGAACCTTGACAGCGTTTCTGTATTCCTCTTGTTTCTATTTTTCAGGTGTAAATTGCCTGACATACGATGAAGCAATTATTGCCCAGCAGGACCGTATACAGCAAGAGGTTAGTAAGAGGTTTAACGGCTTGAGGGAATCTCACACAACATGTGCAAGCTGAGATGTTTGGATACTTTCACTTAAGTTACTTGAGTTGGGAGCTTTCACACCAGTTGAAAGATATACTTAGACGGAATGACTGCTACTTATCTCTGAGGGTTGACATCTGGTGAGGGCTGTTTAAGGACAATGGTTATTAATATTCACTGAATGGTAATTCTTTCTAACTTAGATTGCTGGCCACACTCCATTGCTATCTGACCGACTGGACCTCTCAGTACTCTACCAGGAATATGCGCCTGATGACCAAATTTACCAAGACAAGATTAAGGTATTTACTTAGTACAGTTTCTGGACAATTATTGTTATAACTGGAAAATGTAACAGGGCTTTTATTTATTTATTTATTTTTTTTAAAGCCCATGTCCATCTAGTTTAGTCAATGTTGATCCAGAGGAAGGCAAAAAAAAACCATGAGGTAGAAGTACATTTTTCTCATTGTAGTGCAAAAAGATTCCTTCCTGATTCCAATCTGGCAATCAGAATAGTCCCATATCAACAACCTTTCTGAAGTAATTAGTGATTATAACATGTAATATTATAACGCTCAAGAAAAGTGTCCAGGCCCCTCTTAAACTTTTAGTGTGTTCACCACATCCTCTAGCAGAGTTCCATAATGTCACTGCTCTTACTGTAAAGAACCCTTTTCGAGGTCTGTGTAGAAACCTTTTTTTCCAGTAGACATTGAAAATTCCCCTTTGTTTGTCACGCTGCTGGGTATAATTGTGTAAATTTATTTTGCCAGGACTTGCACAGAAGATACACTTACATACGTCGAACAAGGCCAGATGGCAACTGCTTCTACAGAGCATTTGGCTATTCCTATTTAGAAGCTCTGCTGGATGGAGGAAGTGAACTTGAAAGGTAAGGCAGTGAGGGCACATACTTACACCATGGGAAAGTATGATTGTTCTAATCTAGGTTTTCACACCACTTGCTGTGTATGTTTGTGTTTTTACTTCAATGTGTTGCTACATGTTTATCTTAAATGTTGGTGATGCTCATTTTTTTGGCCCCCTGCCCCATCTCATTCTAAGAGCCATAGCGTTTCAAATATTGGGATGCACATAAAACCTGAAGACTTGAACATATGATTCTTAGATCACTTTTAGAATACATTGCAGTACATTTGTATTGCATTGTATTATGCTTGTCAGTATTAAACTGGTAAGCAGCCCATTGAGCTCACATGACTTTAGACCTTGGGTCCTTTGTTAGGCCTTGACTGCCATGGTAGTTCTGCAGCCTGCACTTGCTATGGACTGAGTCAGAGGGGTTAAATGTTGCCGCAGGGTGTCAGGTGTATGTATTATACATCTTATTAACCTGTGCTGTAATGGTATGTGGTGGTATGCAGAGTGTCTGCTACCTGCACCTTACTACTATGATGTGAGAAAGTGTCTGTGTGGGATCCTAATTCCCTTTTTACACGGGACGGTTATCGTTTAAACGAGATGCATGAGCAAGTGACATCCCCACTAGTTGCTTGTGCAGACTATTTAAACAGTCAAATCATTGCTGAGAACCGCTTACTTGTTCACTTCTTGCTTAGTGCTTCACATTCTATGTAAAACATGGAGAGGGGAGTGTTTAGATGAAAGGAGAAGTGAGTGAAACAGCTTTTTACATTTTCTATGCAGGCTGAAACTGGATGACAAATGAAGAAAACGAATGAAACGTGCATGATGCTTCGCATGTAGATGTAGCGATTTATTCCGCACTCTTGTTCTTTTGAGCAACAATTGTTAGGTGTAAATAGGCCTTAAGTATTACTTTAATTGGCTTTCCTACTCATTAAAGATTAAACTGTGGCATCCTACAGAACTTGTAAACACTGCAGTAGGGTTTGGTTTGTAAGTGACTTCACAGCCTGTACAATATACATAAAGCTCCTGTACTGTGGCACTGCTATGGTATGGCCTATCCCTTAAGTCCCATTCACATGTGCGATAATCGCATATTTGTTTAACCCATGCTTTCCATTGGGTTAATTCACACATGAGATGTCTTATAGCATGCGACATCCCGACACAAAAACCTTGCGCGTCCCCCCATATACACACGGCTCGGGAGGTTTTTGTAGCCCATGTTTCCCTATGGAACCTTCTCCTCTGTTGCATCGCACAGAAATGGGACTTTCGTGCGATGCAACTTTGACAGTAGGAAATCTTACTGTCAGAGCCATAACTTAAGCCCTAGCTGCAGGGAAAAAATAAAGTATACATCACCTTAAAAGTGCTGTCAGCTCCACTGCATCTTCTCCCCAGGTCCACAGGACTATTCTTCCTCATCTCTTCTGGCTGGGGATTGAAAAATCCCCACCTCCTGGAAGTGCTGCCTCTGATCGTCTGACTCTCAGCCAATCACAGGCAGCGCTCGATGAAGCAATCACAGCCGTTCATCAAACGCTGGCTCTGATTGGATAAGCGTCAGCCATCCACAGCCAGTGATTCCAGGAGGCAGGGAGTTTTCAAACCGGGACCAGTAGGAAGCTACAGTGGCACCGGACCTTGCTTCTAAGGTGATGTATACTCTTACTTTTCTCTCTTTTTTTTTTTTTTTTTTTTTTTTTAGCAGCTAGGCCTTATTTTTGGGATGGGGCTTGTACTTCAAGTCATACTGTTTTATTAATTTTGTTACCCTTCTTTGAACCCCTTAAGCACTGCAACATCCTTCCTGAGTACCAGTGACCAGAACTGTACACAGTATTCCATGTGAGGCCTGACAAGTGCCTTATAGAGTGGAAGAATAATGTTCTCATACCTCGCCCCTATTCCTCTTTTAATGCACACCAAGACTTGACTTGCTTTTGTAGCAGCTGACTGGCACCCTGGAAACCCTTGGTTGCAGACAGCTTCACATGCCTGCGGGGCTGAAGGAATCCGCTGCCACAGCGGTCACAGCCGCCGCAGGAGATTGCGATGTTCTCCCACTGTTTTCAATTGGGCCAGCACTCATTGAAAACATGTGGAAACACCTCGATGGAACGCCCTCTCATCCCTGTGGGGCTGAAGGAATCCCCTGGCGCAGCTGTCACAGCTGCTTCAGGGGATTGTGATGTTGTCCCATTGTTTTCATTGGGGTTGTTTTGCTGCCACTGGCCCTATTGAAAACGATGGGCAGTATCACAGTAGTGAAAACATCGCAAATAAGAGTGAAACCATTGAAAATCATTGGTTTCATTCATGATCATGCATTTTCATGTGTGTTTGTTTTTCTTAGGTGGAGATCAGGCCACTAAAATACTTCCTCAGAATTGACAGTGATTAAAAATTACCAGCTGTGATTGGAGTGAACTCCGATTGTGGATGTTGCGGCCGGTTGTCAGCTGTCAGACAACTGACATCTGTGTATGGTATGATCTTGGCTCATGAGCCAGCTCAGTACCAACCCACCACATATCCAACATACATGTGTGCTGGATACAGATAAGGGTTTAACCCCTTGAGTGGCACGCCTGGAAATTTTCCGGGACGAGCTCCACTGCTCATAGGGACATAGCCCGGAAGATTTCCGGGCTATGTATTACTATGGGAGCTGCAG
Source organism: Eleutherodactylus coqui (assembly GCF_035609145.1). Lineage (NCBI taxonomy): Eukaryota > Metazoa > Chordata > Amphibia > Anura > Eleutherodactylidae > Eleutherodactylus > Eleutherodactylus coqui. The sequence goes on from NC_089847.1 coordinate 80,800,061, forward strand.
AGCACAATGCCACAAGCTGTGACAGTGTGCTCTGCCTGCACAGACCCACACAGAGCAGAGCAAGGGCTTTGAAAAACCAGCAGAAGATATTGCCAATATGCCGGCAACCTCCTGCTTTGTTTACAGGTTGCCATAGAGACCATCAGCTTTTTAGAAGCAAGCCGATGGTCTCTGTGGCAGGGAGAGCTTGGTGCTTGGCTGTCAGAGGACAGCTAGGTACTAGCTCTTACAGCAGAGATCAGAGAAAACCTCCGATCTCTGCTGTTAACCCTTTACATGCTGCAGTCTGTGACTGCAGCATGTAAAGGGCTGTCACCATCGGACCCCCGGAATGTGATCAGGGGGTCCTGATGGGTCCCTGTGGAAGTCCCCTAAAGGGACAAAAAAAAAATTTAAAAAAAAGGAAAAAAATTATAAAAACACTTGTCTCCCTTTACTTTGTAAAAAATCAAAAATACAATCACATGTGGTATCCATGCGTCGTAATGACCCAGAGAAGGAAGTTAATGCATTATTTAAAGGGGTTGTCCCGCGCCGAAACGGGGGTTTGTTTTTTTTTTTCAACCCCCCCCCCCCCCCCTGTTCGGCGCGAGACAACCCCGATGCAGGGGTTAAAAAAGAACACCGGACAGCGCTTACCTGAATCCCCGTGCTCCGGTGACTTCTTACTTACCCGGTGAAGATGGCCGCCGGCATCTTCTCCCTCGGTGGACCGCAGGGCTTCTGTGCGGTCCATTGCCGATTCCAGCCTCCTGATTGGCTGGACTCGGCACGTGACGGGGCGGAGCTACACGGAGCCCCATTGAGAAAAGCAGAAGACCCGGACTGCGCAAGCGCGTCTAATTTGGCCATTAGACGGCGAAAATTAGACGGCAACCATGGAGACGAGGACGCCAGCAACGGAACAGGTAAGTGAATAACTTTTGATAACTTCTGTATGGCTCATAATTAATGCACAATGTATATTACAAAGTGCATTAATATGGCCATACAGAAGTGTATAGACCCACTTGCTGCCGCGGGACAACCCCTTTAACCCCTTAATGACATGGCCCCTTTTTTTTTCTTTTTTTCCCCATTTATTTTTTTCCTCCCCCCTGTTTAAAAAATCACAACTTGTCCCACAAAAAACAAGCCCTCATATGGCCATGTCAATGGAAAAATGAAAAAGTTATGGCTCTTGAGACGCAACTGCAAAATTAGTTGAAATTCAATGATTAGACCATTTTAAAAAACCTGCCCTGGTGGGCACGACAGGGTGGTAGGAAACCCGCCACTCAAGGGGTTAATAAAGGGGAGCCATGACAAGCATGCTATCAAACTGATCAATCATGACTGGAAAGTAGTAGTTTAGCTTATAAATTTGTACACCCCCTTATTCCTTTTCCTACACATGTTTACACACTGTTGTTCTCTTCCAGATTTAAGGAGGTGGCATTGCGCAGTAAGGAAGAGCTAATCAGACAAGGGTTTACAGAATTTACTATAGAAGACTTCCATAACACAGTAAGCACTGTTCCATGCCTCTCCAATTGGATGCCTTTTTGAGAAGTTTTTGTGTTTTTTTTTTTGTCTCACACCCCCCCCCCCCCCCTCCCCATTTTAGGATATTTCTGATGGCCTGTTGATCCATAACTTAGCTATGGTGACCCTCAGTCTATGGGGCTTCTTGTTTTCTTGCATCCACAGTTCATGGATCTAATTGCTCTTGTAGAGAAACGTCCTGCAGCGTCAGAGCTACTAGCTGCATTTAATGAGCAGACTGTTTCAGACTACGTAGTCGTCTACCTGCGTCTTCTGACCTCGGGACACTTGCAGAGAGAGACTGTCTTCTACCAGCACTTTATAGAAGGTGGAAGAAGCGTCAAGGAATTCTGCCAGCAGGTAATAGAATTGTACTATTCAAAACGCAGTGTTCAATACTTGCAATATATCAGATTCTGAAGACCCTACAATGGGCTTCTATACACATCATGCTGCCTATGGGTAGAAGCCATATATTAGATCTAGAACATACACATTTGTCCTTCTCTCAAACGTCTGAGTCAATAAAAATTAACGGAAGTCAAAACCAACAGCTCCTATGACATTCGGGTTGATTGACTCACAAGCAGATACATATATTAGATTATATATTGTATACATTTGTTTGTATTTTATTGATAGTTTTGTAGGTTTGACACGTTGACATCTAATGGTGGTTTTCATCAGTATAGTTTCTTTCCTCTAATGTCATAGTCTCACATTTCTAGGGTCTTGGACTAGACAGAAATAACAGGATTTATCACTCAGGAAAATTTTGTGGAAAAGTATTAGGTGCCATGTGTAAGTGGGCAAAAGTATATTGTGCCACTTGCATTGTTCTTGCTCCACGATCATGCAATATTTAACATGTGTCATTCGCCACATACCATTGGCTTATTGTTTGTGTTATGCGATGCAATATTCGATATTAATATATGTATTTTTATTCTTTCCTCCCTCCATCAACGCCTGTTGGTTTTTCGTCTCTGCTCAGGAGGTTGAGCCCATGTGTAAGGAAAGTGACCACATTCACATCATTGCTCTCTCCCAGGCCTTGAATGTTTCTATCCAGGTTGAATATATGGACAGGGGTGAGGGGGGCAGCACAGTCACCCACGTGTTTCCTGAGGGTTCAGATCCACAGGTGTTCCTGCTCTACCGACCTGGACACTATGACATTCTCTATAAGTGACCTGCTCCGTGTTGTTATGCACACCCCTTCCCCATGATTTCACATTCTCTTCTCTCCATCTCCCTCTGCGCTTTTATCTGTTCCCCCATTATCTGTACATTATCCTCTGCCTGTTATGTTTTACTTCACTGGAGCAAAATAAATGAACTCTACAGACTCATGGATATATGTAGTGGTGGGACAGCATGGGCACATCTGGGGGTGGTGAGACAGTAAATAAAATCTCACTGAGTGCTTCTAACTAGACTCTTGTCTTATAGTTCTCGTGTGGCTGTGGTGCAGATTCTATTGTAGATTTATTTGTAATCCCTGAACGGGGTTCTGAATGAGCGGGTGGAAAACGTCTGTAAAATAACCAATTTTTTGGGTGCTTTCACAAACGCTGGAATGTTCCGCACTGGAAACATCCACACCAAAATCCGCATGGCTAATGTGGATTTTGGCACTAATCTCTAAATGGCTTAAATCTGGCAATCCACATTTTGACAGTGGAATATTTCCATGTGCAAAACCATTTAAATGACCTTCAACAGATATTTATAGAATACCATTCTGGCAGAGGTTGAGAGCAGCTCTGGTGTAGCTTGAATGAGAGTTTACATATCTATGGTTGAGCATCAGTCTTTAGGCCTCATGTCCATGGGTGGTTCTGATTCTGTATGGGGGAGCCCGCCGCAGAGTCTAACCTTGCATACCGGTCTAGATGGTTTTCTTTTTTCTGTACTGGGAATGTGTGGTTGGGCCATCTGGTACACATGCACAGTATTTATATTTTTTTCTCCAAACTTCTACTTTGCCGTAGAGTCCGTAGCCCATCCGCGACGTCCATTGCGGACAAGCCACAGGTCAGACAGCTTCCATTGATTTTTCAATGGAAGCCACCTGCACGGAAACCGCAGTAAAATACAGCATACTGTGTTTTTTGTTTTTATCTTTTTGTTTTTTTAATTTTCGCAATGCGGAATCCAGAAAACAGATCTGCATGTGTAGATGCCTGTGGTTCCCTATGGGTGGCTTGAACTGTGCAGATTCCACAATTTAAATCTGCCTGTAGACATGAGCCTTCAACGTGTGTAGTAGTAAAAAAAAAAAACTTGGCAGTAGATCTTGCTTTTATAAAAGGTAAATAAAATATGATGCCTCATGTTCTTCGGTTTGACTCCCGGATAGTTTATTTTAATGTTTGTTCTTGCATCAGTGCTCACATATTTATTTTTTTTTAAGTGTTTGGACATACTGATATACAAAACATGGGAACAGTTTGATATCTCTATATATTAGTAAGCAGTAAATTGACAGCTGTGTTAGTGGCTCAAGGCCCCATACACATTTGGCTTGTACTAGTATGAACCCGACAACAATGGGGCCACATGACACTCTAGGTGCATGGGAGTAGCTCAACTTTACCCCTAGTGTAGGGGGAAAAAAGGATTGGTGATGGTGAATATCAACACCCAATGCTTTTGTTCCCTAAGAGATGAGCCAGCACCAGAGCTGTGGGGATTTGGCCTATCTCTCTAAATACACAAAGGATGGGGGAGCCAGGGGAAACCTCTGTAAGATGAGTGGTGATTTCTCTGATACTTGTTGAAACTGTATGGGCAGCATATGTACACGATAGAATGAATAGGATACAATAGCATAGTAGCAGGTCCCACCTCTAGTCTACAACCTTCCAGACATATTTTTTTGTAGCATTTACCACAAATGTCTTATGGGAGTACCCCTTCAAAGAGGTCCTGGCACATCCCACCCTCCAAATAAATAAATCAAAGAATCACAATGGCTCTTCTGAAGAACTACTAGAACAAAAACGGTGGGAGACGCGGAGAGATGACTGTAAAGGTGTGCACCCGGTCTTAAGACCTAATGCACATAACAGTATTACTGCTCCAGTGTTTATTTGTATGAGCTAATGTTCTCCTAGGATGTGCTCTCTATGTATGTGTGCTGTTGTGTTTAAAAAAAAACATATACAGATCTATGCTTATATGATGCAATATGGGGGGTAGTTTTTCCCTATAGAAATGAGTGCATTCAAAAAACTTCCACAGAAGTACAGTTTTTTTTCTAGCCTGGTTTCAAAGGTGACTGAAGTGCAATGTACATCTGAACTAGCATTACAAAACTAAGCCTCATACTAGAAACAAGCAAAAAGACACTACTGAAGTACAGTTTGTGGGTCCGTACAGAGCACTGTTCAGAGTTTTCATAGGGTTGTGGTCATGAGGTCTAATTCCTGAGACACTTGGTCTGTCTTCTAGCTCAGAGCTATCTGGTAGCTATTCAAAGTGAGGGAATGCCTGGTCTGCTCTCCACTTCTCTGCCTCCCACTTTGTGCTCGGTCAGTACTTGTAGAGCTTGATCTCCCAATTTCTGATTGAGTTTTCAAATAGTAATTAAAAAATCTTTTAGGTTTTAAAGTATCTATCAGATAACTTTTATGGTGCAGTTCTATTTGGATTTAATTAAAATGTATAGAGCTGATAGTGTTGGCTATAACTGCATGAACACCTATAGGGGCAAATGGATGAATTCTGGTGCAAGTGAAGAGTAGTTGACCATGGCCACCAATCAGATTTCACATCTGATGTTTCAGAGGCCTTGTGAAAAATTATAAATGCAGCAACCACGCTGGCCAACCTTCTTTCTTTGTCTTTATGCATCTCTCCTATAAAGTTAAAAAAACAAAACAAAATATGAAGGGCTACTTTAGCAACAAACACATTTGTTTTCCATCCTTATCTCCCAACTGGTTCAGTCATGCTCTAGATGTCTCTAAGGGACAGTGGTGCTTGAAAATTTGTGAACTCTTCAGCATTTTCCATATTTCTGCTTATATGACCTACATCTACATCAGAATTTCAGAAAGTCCTTATAGAACTAAGTCAAACATATTAGACTTGGTCATTTTATTTTAGGAAAATGATTCAATTTCAAAGGAGTGACAAAAATATGTGACCCTTTAGCATTGGCAGGTAACTTGAATGTAAAATTTAGATGTCTTCAATTAATGGGATGACAATCACATGTGAGTGGATGATTTATTTTTACCCAACTGTTGACCCATGTAAAAGGGACATAAGGCAGATGAAGGACTTTGTCCCGTTTGCTTATATTAATGTTCAGTGTCCTCGGAACAGACTCGGGAACAGACTCGGGAACAGACTCGGGAACAGACTCGGGAACAGACTCGGGAACAGACTCGGGAACAGACTCGGGAACAGACTCGGGAACAGACTCGGGAACAGACTCGGGAACAGACTCGGGAACAGACTCGGGAACAGACTCGGGAACAGACTCGGGAACAGACTCGGGAACAGACTCGGGAACAGACTCGGGAACAGACTCGGGAACAGACTCGGGAACAGACTCGGGAACAGACTCGGGAACAGACTCGGGAACAGACTCGGGAACAGACTCGGGAACAGACTCGGGAACAGACTCGGGAACAGACTCGGGAACAGACTCGGGAACAGACTCGGGAACAGACTCGGGAACAGACTCGGGAACAGACTCGGGAACAGACTCGGGAACAGACTCGGGAACAGACTCGGGAACGGCAGGGTTGCAAGGAGGATGCCGCTGCTCTCCAATAATAACATTGGTGCCTATCTGCAATTTGGTAAAGATCACCTGATCAAGCTCAAATGTTATTGCAACAATGTTTTGTGGACAGATGAGACCAAAATAGAGCTTTTTGGCTTAACCCCTTAGGGATGAAGCCGGTTTCCGCTTTAATGACAACTCCTATTTTAGTTCCCCAAAAGCACAGAAGTCCTTCTACAAGACAATAGTTAAAGCTCTGGAAGGGCCAAGTCAAAGTCCTGACCTAGATCATATAGAAATATTATGGAAGGAACTGAAGCGAGCAAATCATGTGAGGAAACCCACCAACATAACAGAATTGAAGCTGTTTTATATGGCAGAATGGGTCAAAGTGAGGTTTTTATTTCCCCTCTTCCCAAGCCAGCATTTACTAAAAATTTTAGGAAGCAGTTATTGCTGCACAATGGGCATTACCCCTTATACTGAAAGGAAAGGTTCACATACCCTTGCCAGTCATAGACATGATATTGCATAATCTTCCTCAATAAATAAATGACCAAGTCTAATTTTTTACTCTCTTGACGTGGTTCTTTTTTATCTAGTTGTTGTAAGACTTGTACAAAAAAACTACTTTTAGGTCACATATACGCAGAAATAGCTGAATGATTCTCAAACTTTCAAGCACCACTGTATATTGAGTCCCTTTTCACGCAGTGTAGCATACTGTCTAATACTTATCAGCACCATATTTAGACTTCTCCCTTTGCTGCTATGCTAGCAATCCCATGATGTATCCACACAGCATCACATGACCAGCTTGAACTAGTATCATCTCTGCCTCCTGCAGGACAGTGTAAAGATCATTCAGATAAAGCATAGGTGGAGGAGCACAACCAGTATCCCAAAAAAAAATTGGCTTTATTGATCCACAAAAAGCAGAGCAGCAACGGTTCAACTTCTTCTGAAGTCTTCGTCAAGCTTGACAAAGACTCCAGAAGGAGTTGAAATGTTTCTGCTCTGCTTTTTATGGATCAATAAAGCTAAACTTTTTTGGATACTGGTTGTGCTCCTCCACCTATGCTTTATTTGGATGAATTTTGCAGTCCTAGGAGTCAGGACTTTTTGAGCTCTGCACATACCAGCTCCGCATCTCAAACGTATTGGTGTATTCCAGAGGAGTGCTGCTGCATCCACATTTTGTTGTTTGGAGTGTAAAGATCATTAGCTGAATAGAGAAGGTAAAGGCCATAACGATACAGTGGTGAGCATGAGCTATTACATCTGCACTGTGACAGCAGCCTCTAATCAGCATCAGTAATTGTGACATGAGTTTTTCTCTCCCCTGGGAAGAGCCTGTGTGGTACAGTCCATGTAATATCAAACCGCAGTGCTTGTAACATGACCCAACGGAAGACAAGGACTCTAGCTGGAAAGGAATAACTAAACGAAGTGCTACTAGTGGACTTATATACTCAGAGACTACTTACCCAATGGATGAAAAGTTTTACTGGAGTGGACCTTTAACAAACTATAGCTAAAGAATAACAAAAAGACCACCTGAAAAATATTGTAATGATATGACGACAAGCAGCGACCCTCAAAACTGTTGTAAGGGGCTCATCTATTGGGATTTAGAAGTAGTTATTAGGAGGTCTTATGTTTTCATCTCCCCTAGAGCACTCTGCAAATGCTTCTTTTAGTGTAATGGTGCCAATCTGATTAACAATAACTCTGACTCTTCTGATGGTCTTTTAGAAGTCCACCACTAGAGGACAGACTGCTACAACATTTGCTATTACAAGTTCAGATAGTAAGTGCAAAGCTTTCCACATGCCCAATCATTAAAATATGCAATTAAGCTAATTAGTTCAATATGCACTATTTTGTGTGGAAATGCACAAGAAAATGGATCATGTTGCATATTTTTGTGCAAACTAAATGTACGCAGAATTATGCTTATTTGAACAAACCCATTGAAATCAATGTGTTCTATTCACTGCGTATTGCGTGCGCAAATATGCACATGTGACACCGGCCTTAGGGTGAATTTTTCTGCTTTTCCTTTTTGAAAAAAAAAACCAAACGTATTTTATGGCAGTTTTCAATGCAGTTTTTGAGCCAAAGCCAGAAGCTGATCCAGCAGGAAGGGGAAGGACTTGTACCGCTTCTTCCTGCTGAATCAGCTTCTGGTTTTGGCTCCAAAAAGTGCATGGAAATCTGTCACAAAATCAGTCTTTTTCACGTTTCTTATATTTTCTCAATGCATTTCTGGCATTGGCTCAGTAAAAGAAAAAAAATGAAGAACTGGCACAAAATTGTACTTTTTAGCAGAAAGAAAATGGATGAAATCAGCCTTGCGTACAAAGGTTTTTCATTTTTATTTTCTGTTCTTTGCAAAAGTGACGAGGTAGATGGCCATACTGGTTGTCATCGTGAGGGGCATTCTTAGAAATTGGCGCTAAAAGCGTCATTCAATAAGCATATTCTACCAATCGTAGTGTAACAATTTACCATCTGTTTCTGCAAAGAATTCAAAAGGGATAACCACTAGGGCCGCACATCCTGCCACCTTGTGGTGTTGGTGCTAGGTTGAAGATACGTTTACCTGAAATGTTAGTATTAGAGATGAGCGAGCGTACTCGGATAAGCACTACTCGCTCGAGTAATTTGCTTTATCCGAGTATTGCTGTGCTCGTCCCTGAAGATTCGGGTGCCAGCACGGAGCGGGGAGCTGCAGGGGAGAGCGGGGAGGAACGGAGGGGAGATCTTTCTCTCCCTCGCTCTCCCCTGCTCCCCGCTGCGACTCACCTGTCAGCCGCAGCGGCACCCGAATCTTTAGCCCCGAGCACAGCGATACTCGGATAAAGCAAATTACTCGAGCGAGTAGTGCTTATCCGAGTACGCTCGCTCATCTCTAGTTAGTATCAAATAATGATTATCTGGATTTGCCATGAGAAGACTATGATATGTTTGACTGCTTGGAACCTAGTTTTTTCCAATGGTTCAAAAGTATTTTATTAAAGAACAGTAGAAAACAATGAGAAATGGGTTTACATTCAAAATATGCTTTATAGCTGAATGCTTCACTTTCCTTTTCCGTGTGATACACAGAGAAATAGAGCATGCTGCTATTTATTTCTCCTGCAGATCGGTACGCAGTATCCACACGCAAGTGTGAATGGAAAAATGAAAGTCCGTTGTCCGCGTATTGCGCACGGGTTATACGCATGTGTAATACACGGTGCTAATACACTCGTGTGAATAAGCCCATAAGCCCTTAGCTCTTTTTTTTTAAGGAGGGCAGTCGGTGTCATTTTAAATTATTTGCTAGATTTTCAGACTGATAAAATAAATTTTATTTGTATAGCGCCAACTTATTCCACAGCACTTTCAGGTAATTTATTCATTACCCACCCCACCCACTAAGCTGGGTACTTAATTAATTGACTTCGGAAGGATGGAAGGCTAAGTTCCCTGAACCATGGTGGGGGAATTGCATTTGCAACCTTCAGGTTGTGAGCGAGAACTTAGAACTGCATTTCTGCTGCCTTAACACTCTGCGCCACATGAACATGTCATGTTTATTCAATGAATGCAGGGACAAAAGAATACGTTTATTTGGGAAAAACTGCAATTCTAGGAAGGCTAGTACCCTATTGGGCTGCCTCTAACCTGGATACATAAGGAGATGGGGTCAGGCCCGAAGGCATACATACGTATGTTATCCTGTGGCACATTTGTCCACAGATGCTGCAACTGGGCCTCTAGATCCTGTTCACTCATAGGCTCCTGAAGCTGGCATCCCAGCCGGTCCTATAAATGCCCAATCTGCAATGAATCTTCTAACTGGGCAGGCCATGGATCATCATACCAGCAGTTGGGGCAGTGTGTTGCTCCACAGCAAAGGCAGGATTGAAGAACTCACCATGAAGCCTCCATACTCAAACATGACCTTCATCATCCTCCAGACAGAACCTGGATTTATTACTAAAGATGATACTATTCCAATCTGTAGCAGTCCAGGTATTTTGTTCATGGCACCACTGCAAACAAAGGTGACTGTGTTGGGGTGGTAATGGCAGGACATAATGTGTGCCCTGACGCCATATTTCCAGACAGAAAGAGGATTGAGCAATGAAGGGGCCACCTATGGCTTGATGGTGGACAACGAATCTTAGATCTGTTAATGTTTGTCAGTGAATCAAACAATCCACTCTGCCGGAGGTTTTTCTGAGTCAGCCAGAGCCTGGCACTTGTCAGATGCAAGCAATATATGGGAGTTAATAACTGAAGAAAAAGAAGTAAGTTTATTTGTAGACAAAAGGCAAAGAACCAGGGCTGGGTTCACGACAGAAAATGATGTGATACAGTATAAACAAAATCAAAAAGGATAAGAACGAACGAATGATATGGCAGGACCGGTGCATATGGAAGTAGGTAGCCTTCTCCATCCTCTCCAACATGTTTCAGGGATAGAATTGTTCATTTTGGCAAGTCTAGCAGGAGCTAGACACGAACACATAAATATTTTTTTGCGGGGACTCCCAATGCATGATTCCACGTGAAACTTTTTAAGTTCAAGACAGAACCATCCTCCAGTTGGAATTGATGTTTAAAGTCTTGTTTGCATAGTTGCATATGAAGAGATTGGCTTTGTCAAACTGGGGGAAAAAAAATCATCCTAAAGATGGAAATGCCTTTGGATTCACAAGTAGGCAAGGGAGAAAAAAAAAGAGTGGGCTTGGGGAAAGTAGCGTTACGAACATCTACAGATCAAACAGTGTGTTTGCAGTCTTCTAAAGGCAAAAACCATTCTACCAGGTATAAGAAATGACTTACAAAGTGTAGGAAAATCTAAAATGGAAAATCTAATATATGAAAATAATTCTAAAGCTCCAAATTCAAAGTCTGAGGATGGAGGATAAAAAAAAAACGTAAAGGAAGGACCAAGATTGGAAACCAGAGTTATTGATGAGATAATGCTGCCAGACAAGGACTGAAATTAGAAAGCTTGGTAAGGAGTGAGATGGTAAAGGGGGAGATTTAACTCAATCGATACCCACCTTTTTATACGAAGATGATGTCCACCAATGTTTGATTTGGTTCAAAATCACTGTGTGAAAATAACGTTTAATGTCAGGGGCTTTCATACCACCTATTTCATAGGACTTGGATAATGTGGAAAGTTTAATTCTAGCATGAATGCTGCCCAAATGAAATTGTTAAGAATAGTCCGTAGTTTAGTAAAGAAGGAGTTTGAGATAGAAATCGGAACAATTCTAAAAATGGAGAGAATGTGTGGCAGAACAATCGTTTTAACCACTGCTATCCTTGTCGACCAGGAACTAAAGGGTTTACAGAAGTTAGGGTTTGTCAAATGAATACCTAGATAAGGTATGGAATGGTCATTCTATACACATGGGAAGGAATTAACTATAAATTGCCTGGTTTTATTGTCAATCCCAACAGCCAGCAATTGAGATTTTGTATTGTTTACCGTATAATATGAGGTTTTTTTCCAAAATCAGATTGGGCCTGTTTTAAAGAGGAAATGGGGTCAGTAAAGTTACGATTAAATCATCATCAAGTAGTCCTATTTTGTGTTTTCTATGTCCTAATTGAATTCCTTTGATCAGCTAAAGATTCCATAAGAAGAGCAAAAATAAGAACGAGAGAGGGCAGTCCTGTTTGAGTACTGTTAGAAATTATAAATAAAGGGGAAAAGCAACCAGATGGAAAAACCCCTTCAGATGATGGTGAATATAAAAACAAGATCGCAGATTTATTGGGACCAGAAAAAAAACACATTTCCCTAAGGTAGCCTCTAAATAACCTCAGTGAATCTGACCGAATGCTTATTCTGCATCTAGGGTAGGAATAAAGATGGTATACAACTAAGTTCAGCAATCTTAATGAGATTCATGAACCAGCAGGTTCCATCGGTAGCCTGTCTTTGTGGGGCAAAACCTACTTGATCTGCAGCAACCAACGTTGGAAGAATCTTAGCAAAAAAATTTACATCAGTATTCATTAGAGTAATAGGATTTGAGAGGTTTTAATGTTTTGATGGCTTCTAGAACTTTAGACATAGAGATCGGTGTAGAAACAGAGGCTACCTGGTCGGATGACAGGTGTCGGAGATTAATGTTTTTGAGAAAACTTCAAATTTCTTTCCACTGGGGTTGATGCATATTTGTATCTTCTCCTAAAGAGACAAGTTATCTAAGGAAAATGCATTAGCAATTTCTTGGGAAGGAGTAATTTTATCTCCACCAGAGTCTACAAGATATTTAATCCTTTCCTTAAATTTAAGACTTTTAAGCCCCCAATTATCAAAGTGCCCTTTTGTATCTTAGCAGTTTATTTTAAAATGTGCAAAAAACTTAGCTTGCCACTTTATACGGGAAATATACATTCAATAAAGTGAAAGGGGCATTATTAATCTCGCAGACAAGAATAATGAAATGACCCAAAGAATCTATGTGTAAGGGTGAAGTCACATGAACGTATACCGGCTCGGTTTTCACGCTGAGCCGATATACGTCCTCCTCGTGTGCAGGGGGGGGAGGATGGAAGAGCCAGGGGCAGGAACTAAGGCCCCCGCCCCCTCTCTGCCTCCTCTCTGCCCCTCTGCACTATTTGCAATAAGAGGAGGCGGGACGGGGAGGGGCTAAGGTCCGCGAATTAGCCCCGCCCCTGTCCCGCCTCTCCTTATTGCAAATAGTGCAGAGGGGCGGAGAGGAGGCAGAGAGGGGGCGGGAGCTCAGTTCCTGCTCCTGGGCTCTTCCATCCTCCCCCCCTGCACACGAGGAGGACGTATATCAGCTCGGCGTGAAAAACGAGCCGATATACGTTCGTGTGAATGCACCCTAAGGCCTGCTGAGAAAATGATACTTAATTACTGATTGCAATTAATACTCCTTTTTCTCCCTGTTGAGGTTTGAAGCAAAAAAACATATGGGAATTTAGGATGAGTGCATCTAGGGTATTTAGCATTTAGGGTCTCGTGCCATTGCAAATTGCGTTTAAATGGATTGTTCAAGCCCTTAACATTTAACGAAGAAATAGTAATAGGTATGATGTATAAATAAACAAAAAAAGCTGCACTGACTTCATGGCGGACATAGAGTGGTGGACATGTAGCAAAAAGGCCTCTCATTAAAGGGGTTGTCTCGCGCCGAAACGTTTTTTTTTTTTTTCCATAGGCCCCCCCCGTTCGGCGCAGGACAACCCCAAGGGATGTGTTAAAAAAAAAAAAATATATATTACTTACCCAAATCCCCGCTCTGCGACGTCTTCCTTCTTCCTTCACCAAGATGGCCGCCGGGATCTTCACCCACGATGCACCGCGGGTCCTTTCCCATGGTGCACCGTGGGCTCTGTGCGGTCCATTGCCGATTCCAGCCTCCTAATTGGCGATGCACCGCGGGTCCTTTCCCATGGTGCACCGTGGGCTCTGTGCGGTCCATTGCCGATTCCAGCCTCCTAATTGGCTGGAATCGGCACACGTGATGGGGCGGAGCTACACAATGACGCGTAGAAGGGGGCGGAGCCAGAACACCGCTCATGCCGGACCGAGCAGAAGGGGAGAAGACCGCACAGCGCAAGCGCGTCTAAAAAAGCAAGAACACAGCGAAATTAGACGGAGCCATGGAGACGGGGACGCCAGCAACGGAGCAGGTAAGTGAATAACTTCTGTATGGCTCATATTTAATGCACGATGTACATTACAAAGTGCATTAATATGGCCATACAGAAGTGTATAACCCCACTTGCTGCCGCGAGACAACCCCTTTAAGGGCGCCTACCCACTTGCGTTGCCGATTTTGGCGCGTGAAAAACGCGGCGTTTTTTGCGCGTTTTTTGCAGCCCTCCATTGACAATCATGGGTGCATTAAGAGAAAAATAAGGAGACATATGCAATTGACAGTTCCTATGTGAAAAAAACCCACGAAACGGGAAAAAAAACCCAGATGGACAAGAACACATTCTATACTAATTGCTCTTGAGAAAAAACGCAAAACATCACAGGAAAAAAAATCGCAAGTGGGTAGGCACCCTTAATATAACAAAAACTAAAGTAACAGAAGAACAAATTAACTGAAAAGCAATAGTGTTCACATACTACCCATTGCTCTAAAGGGCAATAATATCCAATTATCCTGAATAGCTCCATAGTGCAAATAAAGTATTAAAGTAAGAAAAGATTTTAAAAGTACAAAAAGATAAAATTATCATTAACCCCTTCCCACTCCGGGGCGTACATTCACGCCCTGCAGTGTCTGGGTATGTATGAAGAGAGATTTAAATGCTGACAGCAGCATTTAAATCCCCAGAACGATGTTCAGGGGTCACATACGCCCCCCCCCCTTTTTGTGTGTAGACAGGAGATCTCTTACAAGACATCGTGAGCATCTACCAACTCATTGTGGGCAGTGGAGAATTCACCCATTTTTTGTTGCACATGAGATGTATGTATGGTAAAGTGGTCAATTTTGGACTGAAGTTGATTAGAAAGTTTTTGCATATATTGAGAAATGTCCTTTTGAAGAGACAAAAGCAGCTCCTTCAATGTATTACTGGTTAAAGGATTATCTATACTTGGATATGATTGTAAAATATAGGGGAGGTTCTCCATGTTTAGATGATCCACAGTGATAGATTTAGTTCCTTTTTTGGAATAAGGGCTTTTAGAGTTGTTTGAGGACTGTAGGGAGCCCATAATACCTTTTAGTGACCTCTCTTGGAATTTGTGAATATGTGTGAGTCAAACTACTCCCCTTTCTTCTGTGTGTTTTAACCGAAGTGTTCAGGATGCAAAATTTTATCATCTCTATTGGGAGGGGAATTTGCTTTTTGGTAGAGTGAGCCCTGGAAGCATGAAATATGTAGTAATGTATGCGCTTCAAGGAGGGATTTATGACTTTACAGTGATAGAAAATAGACCGTATAAAAGTAGACACGCCTGCTGTGGGGCCTGTTGGCTGACAGGTCTCCACACCTATGGTCCAAGTTTGCCTTCAATAGTTGTTGCAAGCCCATGATCCCGCCAGGTCCCAGATAGCAGGGAGAGCGGCAACGGAAATGCCCATGGCCAAACGACCTCGGTCACAAAGAAGGTAGGAGATCGCAAAGAGGAAAGATATTCCTGTGCTACTAAATATGCTTGCAGATGCAATATATAAAATTGAACTAACTTCACAGAGGGGACTTGGATGCCATAAGGTTCCCCCAGACCGGGTTAGCAGATTAGAGATCACCTCAAGATGATAAGGATAATTTCCAGACGTTTAATTCATATTAATTGTCAGTGGAATTAGGAACAAGGTATAACACAAAAAAAGTTAACAATAAATAAGAAAAAACACACAGGTATGAAAGTTAATAGCCTAGAAATGGTTTTCAGCGTACAATAGACCCTTTTCTCAAGCATAATACAACAAGGATAAGGACTTGCTTTTATACGAGGCTCATTGCCGTTCATTTCCGAGCCGGTTGCGTCTTGGTGACGTATCCTGCGGCTGGTGCACCCGAGTGATTCATGTGGCATGCAAGGACAACATTGCATTCCAAAGGACGCTAGAAGCACTACGAACGTCCTCAATACGCAACGTCGCCAAATCACATCCTATTGTTGGCGTTACCTAAACGGTGTTGCACTCAGGATGAAAGAGTTGTAGTTGCATAGATCTTGTTAGGAGAACGAGAGATCTATGTACCCTGTTTCCCCGTCTTATATTAATTTTTGCTCCCAAATATGCGCTACGTCTTATTTTCAGGGGGTGTCTTATTTTTCAATGAAGAAGAATTCACATTTATTGTTTAACAAAAAAAACGAACATTTATTGCCGTATATACTGCACAGTACCGTAGTTGTCACGACAAACCAATATAGCTAGACAAACTGTGAAAACAAAGCAAAAATTACTCAATGACAGTCATGTCATCATTTTCTGGCACATCATCATAAACATCTGAACCCAGAATCTCCTGCTGAATTTCTTGACACTCCATTTCTTGTAAAATCTTCGGGCCAAAGCAGGAAGGTTTTTGCCCCAAGAATCTTCCACGATTCCTTTCTTGTACTCAACGGAATAGCTCTTTCTTTTTGCGCTCATGTCTAGGGGTAAAAATATATGGTAGCAACATTTTTTATTTCTTTAGACTCTTCAGCAAAAAAGCAGACACCCCCTATTGAATCAAAATGACACACAAAAAATAAGAGCTGTAAAGTACCTGGCTCCCACACACTGTCTGGAGACTGTAATGCTCACCCCCTAAGACTGGAAATACACTCTGTGAGAACCCAGCCTTAAGAATCACACATATGGTTGCCTGACTCACACACAGAGCCATAAAAAAAAAGTAACGTACCTGCAGACAGAAGTTCCTGTACCACTTGTAAGCAGGGATGGTATTGCAGCTTCCGGCCACCAGGGGGAGCTCATCACAGCAGACGTGTGCAGCAGCAAGAGAACGACAGCATGGGGTTTTGCAGCCAGCAAGGGGAGCTTACAACAGCACACTCGTACAGCACAGGAGGAGGTAGGAGACAACGGGGATGGCAGCAGGGGACAGGCCTCTTGACTTGCCTGCACACTTTAGTATGCCTTATTATCGGGGTGTGCCTTATATTAGCGATTTCTGCAAATTTCTTAATGTGTCTTATTTTCGGGGGTGCCTTATTTTCGGGGAAACACGGTATGTGTGTGAGTGCTATAGATAAGAGTTAAAACATTTTTAAAAGGAAAATTGAGGAAGAATGAATGTTCTAGAATCAAGGTATCTGAATGAAACTTATACCAAGCCAGTGATTTAAAAATGAATCGTGATAGTCACAATAATATTTATCTCATAGATCATTAGATCGTATATAATTTCAGTTTTTTGTTACGAATTAAAGGCAGAGGGGGATTTCTTTGGAATTTGTATGTGTGTATGAATAAGTTGATCCCCTTAGAGAAGCCCAAACTATTTGAGAATATGACATGTATATATCATTTTATTGCCGTTATTATCACTATAATCTATAATTTATAACTAATAATTCCAAAGAAATCCCCCTTGGGCTTTAATTCGTAATGAAAAACTGAAATGATTTACACTCGAACACTTCTTTGTTACTTATTCCACTGACAATTAATATAAATTAAATGACTTGAAATTATCCACTATCGTCTTGAAGTGATCTCTAATCTGCTAACCTGGACTGGGGGGACCTGGTGGCATCCAAGTCCCCTCTGGATGTAAGTTCAATTTTTATATATTGCATATTTAGTAGTGCAGGAATTTTTTCTCCACAATGTGATCTCCTACATCCCTGGAAACATGAAGCAGCTTTATTCATGCATCTGCTGATTCTTGTATTTGGTGGGGAATTTTGATATCGGTATGGCTAACAACAAATGTCTTAGTAACCTTCAACTTAAGAACTGTGGCTCAATAGTGGGCCAGCTGGCAGCATTCGAGTGGAAGCACCTTGGTTTGTTTTATTAGTATTGCAGATTGATATACTAGTAGAGTTGGGACACCCAGTTCTCCCTGGTTCCTTGAGGAGTATAATATTGAGGCCACTACTCTAGGTTTCCTATTGTTCCATATGAAAGCTAACATCTGTTTTTGTAAGGTCTTTACCAAGCATGTGGGGTGCAGGACTGCGGCTGTGCAACAACAATAAAGGATCTTAAGGAGGATTATCCTCTTATATAGGGCGATCCTACAAAGCCATAATGGTTCTGCTTTAGCAAAGGAAGTTAGTTCCTTTTGGATTTCCTCAAATAATGGTGATCGATTTAATTTTGGCATCTTTTCCAAGGGATAGTATAATTTAATACCTAAGTTTGTGATGTTAGAATCTTCCCAGGAGTAAGGGAATTCCTGTAAAATAAGTTCTTTTAGTTGGTGAGGGACATTGATAGCTAGGATTTGTGATTTACGATGATTCACCTTGTAGTAGGAGATCTTGCTAAACTTGTTAATCAACTGAGAAGTCGTACATAGGGACCTAAGGGGTTGTGTTAGTAAGAGCGCCACGTCATCTGCAAATAGTCCTAGTCTATTGTCTACAAGGGAGCAGGATTCCTGACGGATTAATATCTGTACGTATGCTCTCCGCAAATTGCTCCATTACTTGTATAAACAATATGGGCGAAAGGGGGAATCCTTGGTGGGTGGTATTGAATAAAATACACGAGCTGGACAGGGTTGCACTGTTCAATACTTTGGCAGAAGGTGTGAAATATAGGGCCCGAATCGCTTTTCTGTAAGACTATGAAAGCATATCCCCAGTGGATCCTATCGAACACCTCCACATCCAATGTCGGGAACAGAGAAGGTGTCCGAAGGCCCCAGCACAAGCTATTAGATCAATGATTCTTCTTGTTCCATTTGTAACCTATTGGCCCTTCACAAAGCCCACCTGATCATTATGAACTATCAATGAGATAATCAGAAGCAGGCGGCAGGCCAAAGCTTTTGTATATATTCTAGTGTCGCCATTACGCAGGGATATTGGTCTATAATTTGCTGGTGAAGAGGAGTCCTTGTCTGGCTTCGGGATCGCCACTATAGTAGCTTGAATCATTTCCTTCGGAAGTGTGCCTTATATCATGTCTACATTAAATGTCTTAACATATGTGGCCCTAAGAGGGATTGGAATGTTTAATAATACTCATTTGAGAACCCATATGGCCCCGGGAGTTTATATTTTTTTTAGGCCGGCTGCACATGAACGGGTCGGATTCTGCATGCGGGAGCCCACAGCAGGATCTGACCCTGTGCCCAAGCTGGCAGCTGTGCATATCTGCATTTCTTCTTGGCCACCTGTACTGCGGATAGTCAGCATGGTGAGTCGTCGGACATGCGCAGTACAGTTTTTTTTGTTTTTTTTTAAATCCCGGCTTTTCCTGCAGCCTCGCTAGGCGATGACACGGGTACCCGCGACCTTTCCGCAATGTCAATGCGGAAGGGCCGCAGGTTGAATGGCTTCCATTCACTTCAATAGAAGCGGTCTATGCGGAATCCACGCAGAAATAGTGTATGTTGCGATTTTTTTTTTCCCACCGCGAGCGGAAAATCGCAATTGATTTCCGCTCGTGTAGAGGAAAAAGTGTTTTGCCATAGCATGTTATGGGCAATGCAAATCCCCCCTCCCCCCATGTGCAGCCAGCCTTAGAGATGCATTATAATTTTTTTTTATTGTAATAGCTAGATTTAGAGACTGCACTTGTTTTAGTCCCAGAGTCGGTAGGTGTATAGAGGATAGGAACGTCTCAATTCCCTCTACAGTGAGGAGTTGAGCCATCCTTCCTAAGATTATATAATTTGTCATAGTACTTTTTAAAGGATTCTGCAATGTCTCGAGGATTGCTTATTTTATGAGTGCGTGCCTTTTTCAGGAAAAGTATTCTAGATTTTCCTTTTTTTTTTAAACCCTATTTGCCATGAGTTTACTGTATTTGTAATTAGCTGTATAGTAGGATGCACTTATGGATTTAAATTGTTTCTCTTGTTCTGCCAGTAATAGGTCTCTTAGCTTATGGTTTTCCCTCATTAAATCATCATTAACTTTGTAGTTAAGTTTATTTGTTTGCATTCCAATTCCTTTATCTGGGACAGAATACAGTTTAGATTCTTGGTTTTTTTTTCTCTTTTGTGTATGGCGCCTTGATGGATCATCACTCCTCTTATTACTGCCTTATGGGCATTCCATATTAAGAAAGGTTCTATTTCTTGGGATACGTCATTTTAAAAATATCCTTTTAAGGACTTCTATACTTTGTTCTGATGGGCTTTTTCATTAAATATGTTCTGTTACGCCAGCTTGAGGGTACGTGGTGGTAAGGAGACAGCATCAAGGTTAGGAGAATAGGAGCGTGGTCTGTCAAGAATGCTATGCCTATTGAGGCCCTCTGGAGTCTAGGTAGCCTGAAAAAAATCCACTAAGGACATGTCTATTCTGCAGAATGTTCTGTGGTCTATAGAATAAAATGTGTACTCTCTCGAATTTGTGCTTAGACATCTGAAAGAATCATAAAGAGCCAGTAGAGGATGGAGAACTTTGATGCTGAGAAGTCACTGCTGTTTTTCTGGTTCTGAGATATCATTTTTAGAATCCGCATCTTCAGTGGTGCCATGAGGTCTATAACGGACCTTTCACATAGAACTGAATATTCCGTAAAAAACATTGTGAAATATGTCGTCCTGGAATTTCACACCAAAATCCACATAGCTAACTGTGGATTTTGATGCTGAATTGTTGGCAGAAATTCTGGTTTGTTTTTTTTCCAATTCCGCATCAAAACCTGCATGTTAGCAATGCAAATTTTGGTGCTGCATATTCTACAGGAGGGCATATTACACAACTTCTGTGGAATATTCCATCCTGTGTGAAACGTCCCTTAGGCTGTACTGAAGTCACAGCCTAATAGGCATATAGATGTGACATGCCTAGAGTAGTTCCCTGAGCATATGGCTGCCATGGTTATACATCACCATCCCATGGTTTAATTTGCAGAGGGCCGACGGGGACAAAGAGTTGCACCTAAAGTTCTTTTTAGGCACAATTCACATCGGACAGCATGTGGATATCTCATCCATATGCTGACCAATGTGCAGGACACTGCATTGACATGTGCTGTTTTTGTCTGAGAATTGGGCAAAAATAGGACGTGATGTGATTTCTTTTTTTTTTTTTGCTCAGACTATCAGTCCGAGTTAAATAGAATAACCGAAGTGCATGGACTCCTTCAACTAAATGGTTCCTACTGCTGACCAATATTTGGACTGCTTTTTCTGTCCGAAAAGCGAATGGAAAAAACATTTGTGTGCATGTACCCTTAAGTAGTAATACATTTCCCTAGGGAAAGCCATGATATTTCCGCTATGGTGATGTCATGAAGATATGCAAAATCTGCATGTATTGTATAGCAATGGATTAAAAGGTCCGCAAATCTGGACCAATTCCATATAATCCTATTAAATAAAACCCCATTCTCGTAAATTGCACTTTTTTTGTTTGTTTTTTGCAGATTTTCAATGCGGAATCAAAACCTTTCACAAGGCCAATGATTTTACTGCTTTCCTCTGATATACAAAAAATAAACTGTTAAAACTAAGGGTGACTACCCACTACAGTTTTTTTTTTCACTCTGAAATTCGCAGCGTCTTTTTTTCTGCAGGGGTCTACAAGTCCCATAGACCCCTGCAGAAAAAAAAATGCTGCGAATTTCGCTGTGAAAAAAAACTGTAGTGGGCAGTCACCCTAAGGGTGCATTCACACGAGCGTAGGCGTTTTTACGTTCGCACGTGCGCAGCGTATAATCACCGGAAAGAATGTTTTTCGGCGATCACGACCAGAGCTAGAAAGCGTATTATCGTTTGTTCCTACTTTGCAAACTATCTTTTCGGCCATCGAATATGCGTTAGCGCGTATTTCGGTCGCGTATGTTCCGTTTTTTTTCGGGTTGCCGTTTTTACGTGCCGTAAAATCACCCGTGCGAACGAATACATTCGAAACCAACGCCTCAGATGGTCACGTATATACGATTGGGCGCAAAAATGCGCCATTTATGCGCTCGTGTGAACGCACCCTTAGACTGATGCACAGCCATGTAAATGCCTCTATTATTAAAAGTCTCTTGATAAGTAATGCAAAAAGCACAAAGTAATGAGCATGTTCCCACATTTTATTATATTCTTGCAGGTGAAGATGCAGGTGACTATATAGAAGTGAGATCTATACTGTATATACTTTTAATTTGTGTGACATTGTATTGTATTCATAGTTATTGAATTTCCTTTTAAGTTCTTGAACTCTGTCATTGAGAACATCCAGATCTATTATTTTAATGATTTTCTCTTTAATCCTCCATATATTTTTATCAATAAATTTTAACTAATTTCTCCTTCCATAAATTAATAATCACATTAAGCCCATTAACAAGCTCTATGATTCCTCCTGCAGTCAATTTAATAACCGAGCCGAGGAATCAAATATGCTTTAAAATAACTTTAATAAAAGAATATAATGTAGAGAATGAACTTAGTAGAGGGATATTGCTTTGACTTAAAGATGATCTGTCAGTTCTACTGACTTGTGACTTAGTAAATATTTATATTCCTCATAAAATATATACTTCATCGTTACTTAGAACTCTGCAATGTGCCATTCCTCCATTATTCTTCCTGGAAATGTAAACATAAATTGACCCAAAGCAGGACTTACAGCACTCTCAAATAAAATGTAGCTTTTATTGCATCTTCTAAAAGGCATCTGTCCCGCTTTTTTCCTGGTTTCTGCTGACATCTGGTCACCATTGAAGTGATTACCGGGCGAGGTACTGTAGCTCCCTCCCTGGTAATCACTGTATCGCGCCGCGGACTGGATACACACACTAATAACAATGTGTACATTCGGGATCCTCCCCCCATCAGCTCTCCTCTTTGGTTCCGCTAGAGAGAAGACGAGAGCAGAGGGAGGAGGCGCTGCTGCACACAGACATCCGCCTACCAGCAGCAGCGCTGGGTGGATCGTCGGTGCTGTGAAGACCAGGAGGAGGGTAACTATATGGGTCACTTGGCTGGTATAGGGGAACACTATTATTGCTTGGGCTTCTGTGTGTGGGGGTCACAATTATTATTGCTACAAATACTATGGGGGCCCCTATTATTGCTGGGGATACTATGGGGGGCTATTATTGCTGGGGATACTATGGGGGCTATTATTGCTGGGGAGACTATGGGGAGCTATTGCTGGGGAGACTATGGGGGTCACTATTATTGCTGGGGATACTATAGGGGGGCTATTGCTAGGGATACTGTCGGGGGCACTTATTGCTGGGGATACTATGGGAGGGGCACTATTTTTATTGCTGGGATACTATAGGGGGATGTCACTATTTTTATTCCTGGGGATACTATGGAGGGGTCACTATTTTTATTGCTGGGGATACTATGGGGGGGGGGGGGTCACTATTATTTTTGCTGGGGATACTATGGGGGGGGGGGTCACTATAATTAATAGGGATACTATGGGGGAAACACTTATTGCTGTGGATACTATTGGGGAGTCGCTATTATTGCATGCGATACTATGGGGGAGTCACTATTTTTATTGCTAGGTATACTGTGGGAGGGTCACTTATTATTGCTGGGGATACTGTGGGAGGGTCACTTATTATTGCTGGGGAGACAGTGGGAGGGTCACTTATTGCTGGGGATACTGTGGGGAGGTCACTATTATTATTGCTGGGGATGCTGTGGGAGGGTCACTTATTATTGCTGGGGATGCTGTGGGAGGGTCACTTATTATTGCTGGGGATACTGTGGGGAGGTCACTTATTATTGCTGGGGATACTGTGGGGAGGTCACTATTATTATTGGTGGGGATGCTGTGGGAGGGGTCACTGTTATTGCCGGGCTTGGTATAGGTGAGCGATAATACTAGAGGGATCACTGTGAGTGGGGTCACTGTGGGGGTCATTATTATTGCTGGGGCTTCTGTAGGGGTCACTATTATTGCCGGGGCTGGTACAGGGGAGCATACCTCAAAGGAGATGTTTATACGTGGCAGAAATGCTGTAGAATGTCCGCAGTGGAAATTTTTGCAGCAAATTCTGCATCTAAAATAGCAGTCAAAATCTGTACCATTGGTGCAGATTTTGACTGGAAATCACCTGCAGATACTTAGCGACTGTCCCCCTCACCTCCACCGAGGCCTTCCACTGTCATCACTCCCCAGCTTCCAGCGGCCTGGTCAGGTGCGGTGCCACTGGTCAGGTGATGCTAGTCAGGTGAGGCCACTACAGGCCACTGGGAACCAGAAGTTGGGGTGCACTGACAGCAGGAAGCCTTCAGAGGAGGTGAGGGGGAGCGCCGCATCTGCAGCTGATTTCCAGTTAAAATCCACATAAATGGTACAGCTTTTGACTGTGTTTTTTTGGATGTAGAAATGCTGCGGACTATGCACCCTGTCTCTATTTTTGAACCAGCCCTGTACTTTTTATAACAGAGATAAAATCATATGCTGTGATAAGCCCTGCCCCTGACCACACCCCTTTGTCCCGCTTTGACCCTGGGAAAAATATGGTTATTTTAGCATATGTATATTAACAGAAAGATTCACACCTGTTGATTTAAATTGGAGCGATGGCTTCTATTACATTTTTGACCACACGAAAAATGTCTAGCGTGCCTGCACTGACATTGGGCCAGACGATATTGAGGATATCGAGTGATGGACGATCTAATGTGTATGGCCAGTTGAAGAGCACAGCTAAGCGAAAAGGGTACGATTTACATACTTTTTGGCCACATGTGACTTACTATTGATGCACCTGCTGTAGACTCTGACTAGCAGTTCTGTGCTTTTCTTACACAACAGGATGATGTCTTTATAAGGCCTCGGTCAGACGACCGTTTTTTGCCGCGATTTGCGGATCGCATGATGGATGCGCATCCGCAAATCGCGTGACTGGGCTGACGATTCCCCGAATAATCTGCAGCTAGCAGCGTTTTCGGCGAAACGGGCCCGATTAAAGGAGCGCTGTCCAACCCATTGAAATTCAATGGAGCCGGCAATACAGCCGGCTCCATTGAAAGCAATGGGCTGCCGGCAAGCGCGGCATGAATTTTCGGGAAGGGCTTAAAAATATAAGCCCTTCCCTGAAAAACATCCAAAAATGTGTAAAAAAAAAAAAAAAATATATATATATATATATATATATACTCACCTTGTCCCTGCAGCCAGAGCTCAGCCGCGGCCGGCCGGCAGTTCTCCTGAATTGCTCTGTGTAGTATTCAGCAGCTCTCAGCTATTGAATGACAGCTGAGAGCTGCCTCTGATTGGTGAGGACTGTGACCAATCAGAGGCAGCCCATTCAGCAGGCGAGTATTTTAAATCCCCGCCTGCTGAATACTACACAGAGCAGTTCAGGAGAACTGCCGGCCGTCCGCGGCTGAACTCCGGCTGCAGGGACAAGGTGAGTGTGTATGTGTATGTAACAGCTGTGGCAGAATAGAATGATGTTCGCCCATCGAATTCAATGGAGCCGGCAATACAGCCGGCACCATTGAAAGCAATGGGCTGCCGGCGAGCGCGGCATGAATTTTCGGGAAGGGCTTAAAAA
Organism: Eleutherodactylus coqui; assembly: GCF_035609145.1. Lineage (NCBI taxonomy): Eukaryota > Metazoa > Chordata > Amphibia > Anura > Eleutherodactylidae > Eleutherodactylus > Eleutherodactylus coqui. The sequence continues at coordinate 80,825,453 of NC_089847.1, forward strand.
TATAAGCCCTTCCCTGAAAAACATCCAAAAATGTGTTTAAAAAAAAAAATAAAAAATTTTTTATATATATATATTTTTTTTTTAATTTTTACACATTTTTGGATGTTTTTCAGGGAAGGGAAAAGACGGTGCAGGGCAGATTTTATTCAGAGAAGAACACACCATTGCCCATAGTAGTAGCCGGGTATTCGATATGGGCAGGTTCATTGGTCTTCCAAGCAAAGAGAGCAGTATGCCATTCTGAAAGCTCTCACAACCACACCAGTGCAAGAGCATGTCATCTGGGCATTAACCCTTCGTATAGAAGGGCTTTTTTTTACAAGGTTGGGCAACTTTCTGATGTAATCACCTGCCTGCGGGATTTTTTTAGCACAAACGATACGCTGTGCGTCTACGTACATCAGCGCGGAAAATCGATCGCATCCATGATCATCCACAAACACACGCAATTCGCTTCTACAATGAATCGCATGGCTTCCACGGTAGAAATCTGCTTGCGGAATCTGACCGGTTCGTGTGCAGGCGGCCTTAAAAATCATACTAAAATTGCAACATTTTATTGTCCCATAATTAAATTTACCCATATAGTTCTCACTTCCAAGTCGGTAAGAATTGTTAGTAGCAGCCAATTTGAACTGGGAAGTGCCTGACTGTAATATTCCTCCACGTGATGACTGACAGAAGGTGCACAAAGTCTTCTGCCCCCGAGACCATTGTTTCATTTACCATATCTCTAATGCCCAGCTCCCCCATTACAAATTATAGAAGCAGTTCTTTCTGTACATTTTAGCTGCTGACTTATATTCCTTTAAGCATAATTACTATATACTTAAACAGCTACACTTTATTTCCAGCATCTGACTGATTTATAGTTACCATTAGCTGATTTTAAATGACATTAAGCAGATTGTTTGAATTTACAGTTTTTTTGGATCTATTTCTAAATGAACACTTTGAAAGATCTTGCTTTGCTTTTTTAACCATTAATGAATTATTTTTATTGGAGCAAAGATCAAAATGTATGAAGTCAATGAAAATGAATATTCTATTCCAAGAGAGAGAGAGAGAGACCATACAGAAAAGCCATCACACCAATCTTGGTGGTAAGGGGGGGGGGGGGGGGGGGTTATGGCCATCAATTTTAAAGAAGTGGAAAACCATGATATGCCTCCTTTACATGTACTTTTAAAACATTTTTTTCTTTAAATGGCACATATTTCAAGCATTGTAGAGAAGCCTATGGAGAAAATCGTACAAAAAAACATTGCTAGAGCATGCCGAGTTTGGAGAAAAAAATAGCTTGCTTGCTTAGGCTTGCCTCATACAGCAGCGCCTCAAAGTGCCCCGATTTCAATCGCAGCGCTTTGCCATGATTTCACTTCCATTTACGGCCGCAGCTCCCTGCTGTCGACAGTGGGGTTTAGTGCACCTCCTCATTGGAGAAATATTAACTTGGCTCTAGCTCATGACCTGAAGGTTGTAGGTTCAATCCCCGCTTGGTTCAGGTAGCTGTGAAGGTTGACTCATCCTTCCAAGTTCTTTAAAATGAGTACCTAGCTTGCTCAGGGGTAATAAACCTGAAAGTGCTGTGGAACAAGTCCCTTCCTCCCTCTACCATTTGAGTGACTGAGGAGAAGCAACATGTAATATCCCTTTATCTGAATCCACAATGGTGTATATAATGTAACTATTAAATAGAACATTTCTATATTAAATCACAAATACTCCCAGAGGAGGTAAACCAGGGCACATCATATATGTATTATGAACATCACGACCGTGGACCTTTTGCTAAATGAAATTTTTTGAGTTTTATATGGCTTCTCAATCTATCAGAGGTTCCCCAATTGTCAGAGTTATTCGCAGTAAAGCAGGTAGAATTGATAGAAATTGGGTTTTTTTTCTGTGGTTATGCCAGTTATTCTCCGTTTTAACTCCTTTAATGTTTATTAGGGCTCGTTCACATGAGCGCTGTGGCCGCGTAGTATAGCCGCGCAAGAAAGCACTTCTATAGAAACCAATGGTTTCCTATAGAGGCGGTCACATGAAAGAATTCATGCACCTAACAAAGATAGGACATACAACTGCAGGTTGCATCTAAGCTCCGTGGTGCGCACAAAGATAGGACCTGACCTATCTTTGGTGCGTGCTTTCCATAGACTCCTGTAGGAGCTGAAAAGCACGCACCATGCACCTCAAATCGTGTGAGCGGGCTAATTCAGGAAGTTGGAATTAATACATTCACGCGCTCTTTAGTGCAGTATAGCCGCGATCTTTGCACATGGCTACACAGCACACCCACAGCACTCGTCTGAAGAAGCCCTAATAAGATCAACTGGCTTTAGAAGACAAATGAAAGGATAGCTGCATTATTTTTTTATGTTGTGTGTACTTTGACTAATAGTGAAGTCCAGGCATCAACTTGTTGTGATTGGTAAGCCCCAAGTAGAAAAAGGTTTGAGCTCTGGCTTGCAGCACACAATCTTCAATAGCTTAAATGCAGCATTAAAAGGTAAGCCCTCTAGATGGCAGTATATGTGCAGAAAAGTATCAAGGAGGGAACATGTAGGAGTATACAGTAGATTTGTGGCACACTGAGAAAAACTCAATTGTGGCTTGTATGTTCACATTCATCTTAAAGTCCTTACATATTATAAATTACATAGTATATAAGGCCACAAAAAAGGCATTTGTCCACCCAGTTGAGCCTATTACCCCCCATAATGTTGATCAAGAGGAAGGGGAAAAAAACCCAGAGGTAGAAGCCAATTTTGCCCATTTAAGGGTGAAAAATTCCTTCCTGACACCAATCTGGCAATTGGAATAATCCCCGGATCACAGACCCTTCTGAGGGTATTAATGATTGTAACACATAATATTGTATCGCTTAGGCCCCTCTTCAATTCTTTTTCTGTGTAAACAGATTCTAGATAATATGTTCCATATTTGATTGCTTTTTCATCCTCTCGTAACCCTTTATGGTTGTTCTGTTTCAGTGAGAGCAGCACAGTTTATTGCTATTTAAAGGGCATGTGTCATCAGAAAATGGCCTATTCTTTAAATCAAGTAGTTTTTTTGTTTTTTTTTAATTTTCCACATCACTACATATCTTAAAAAAATATATCCTACTATCTTACAGTTTTCACAGTGAACTCTAAACCTAATAGGCTTGTACTTTCTACTTAGAAAGGTGCTCCATAGTCCTCTAAGCTCATCTACTTTCCGCCCTGCATATATCACAGACCATGCCCACAACAGTCTCCCATAGAAGTCACTCCCTTCCCTATAGTGTGAGAGGCTGCTGTACTGAACTAGTTGTCTCAGGCTATTATTAGTGGCAAAGGGAGAATTGCAAGATAGTATTTCTTTAATAAACATAGTGACATGGAAAATAAAATCAATTACCAAAAATAAACAAGACATAAAACCTTGATTTAAACAATAGGTTATTTTCTGATGACACGTTCTCTTTAGTTTCTTTTTACATATGTGAAAATCAGTGTATTTAACTTTTTTTTTATGTTCACGATTGCAAAGAAAAGTATAGTGTACAATCTGACCATAAGATGTTCTTATTGTAGAGTAAAAAATAACATTCACGACTTTTTTGGAAATACTGCCGCTTTCTTTCAAGTGTTGGCAGGCAGGAAAAAAAAAGAAAAGAACTGACAACTGTTCTGAAAGCAAAATGGAGCTTCACTACAGTTATGTCCCTTCATGGAATTCAATTTGGTACCAGCTGAAAGTTATGGTTCTATATTTAAAAGGGAATGTTCACCTTTGTACAACAGTTAAAGGGGTTCTGTCATTAGAAAACAAAAATTCTATACTTGCCTATTCCTTCCCTGTCAGTCTGCTTAATGCATCTTCTCCCCGGCGATCTTCTCCTAGCTCCTTTAGTCCCCCGGGTTGTTTTTTTTGTCTATCGGTGACGAAGCGTCCATTCTCTGCAGTGTATGTTATGTCACTAGTGAAGTAGCGTTCATAGCCAGCAGGGAATGCCGAGCTATTGCAGAGACTGCACAGGCACGCTGTCTCTCTGCAATAATATATGAACTCTCGCAGCTAGACAGCGCTTGCGCATGCACAGTCTCAGCAATAGCTTGGCATTCCCTGCTGGCTATGAATGCTACTTCACTAGTGACGTACCTACACTGACCTGTGGGAAGAAGAATGCCGAGAATGGACGCTTCATAACAAGAAGAGGATGATCCAGCTGGCTTGTGGTGAGGTGACCCAGGGGACTAGAGAAGAGCAGCAAGGAGAAGATGCTTGAAGAAGGTTGCCTGGGGAGGAATAGGAAAGTATTTTTTTCTTTTTAAATGAAAAAAAAAAACCTTTAAAGATTCTATATAGAATTTATCTATTAAAGGGGATGTACCAGAATTTCAAGTTGTACCCTATTCACGGGATATCCAAGGATAGCGGATAACTTGCTGATTGGTGGGGGGTATCAATGCTGAGACTCCTGCAAATCTCGAGAACAGGACTCCCGTGTCCCATTCTCTTGTCAATGCGGGGGTTGCTTCTACCCCCACAGTGACGTCACTCTGAGTAGAGCACTGGCCGTACATGTGGAGATCAGGGCTCCATTGATTTCTATCCTGAGGATAGAGGGTAACTTGAAATTCTGGTAAAACCCTTTTAAATAGTCGAGTAGCTTTGTAAATCCATTGCATTGTGTGTCTTGTACCCTTCCTGAGTTATAGTTTTTAATATTGCCTAGAGCTGCCTCAAGAATTCTGCTGGTTGTCACTGGAATCGGTTCACAAGCTTGTTTTCAGATTCATTTGATGAAAGAAATGTCTTATCAAGAAAACTCCTATAGAGAAGAGAGAGCAAGAGTGACCTTCACTCTGGTGGACCTGGCCTGTCCATATATCACTTGGTCATGTATTCATTTGAACTCTTGGCATGTTAGGATTTCTCATGTAAGAAGGGGTTGTAGAATCTGACTCCCATCATCTAGTTGGGCAATTAGTTTTTGCTACATCAGATTCTTCTAGATTGTTCGTTGTAAAGATGACATACATTTCTCTGTGCAGATACTGATCCAGCAAGGAATGCTGGGTAATGTCAGCTCTGGGGTCTAATGCAGTCTGTAACCCAGGCCTGGGGCAAACAAAGGGCTTTATTTCAAGGAAAAAGGAAGGAAGGGTGGGAATTGGATTCTGAACTAGCCTAGCTTATTATGGACACAAGCCAAAAGACACGTGTTATCTCCCCCCCGCACAAAAAGTTATATTATGTACTGTTATATAATATGAGGCAGCATGTTGATAAGACAGCATTCATAACACTGTGGGCTGAGATAAAGCCGCTCAGCTCTAGTATACCTCTGGATATTGCAGCCATCATATAATGATCAGATACCAGCTCTAGACAGTGATAGGATAACAGTATAGTCACCTCCAGTGATTAAAGATGACATCTTCTCTAATTGGTGAACTGCACTTTCAATTTTCATCTCTATCTATCTGGTCCCAAACCCCCATGGAAACTTCTTCCAGCCACGCCTTGTCTTTAAACAGTTTCCCCATTCTGCCATTACCTGCAATGTCCCTTAGAGTGGTTATTTCCCCCTTTGTGCTCCATACAGTAATTTTGCCCTCACACAGTATTTTCCCCCATAATATTCATCACAGTATTAGTGTCCCTTTATTTGCCACTCCCACAGTAATAATTTCTCTTTTGTGCCCCTTACAAGATAATAATACCCACTTTATGCCCCTGAAAAGTAATACCATCCTATACCCCAATAATAATAGTAAACTCTTCATATCCACATAAGTAATAGCACCTTCTCTGTGCCCTCAAAACACTAGTGCCCCTACAGATTAATAACGCCTCTGTGACCCTACAAAATAATAGAGCCATTCTGTGTCTCCTGAAGTTCACAACCCCAATGCTTTTTGATACAATGTGGCAGCATGTCCTACTGAGTTTCCTGCTCTCCAGGGCATACTGTACTGTACAGGAGACAGGGCGAGAAGTCTGTCTATTCACAAGTCAGACAATAAAGTAGCACACAGGTTTTTATTTTTTACAGTGCCCTCTGTTTGCAACCCCCACTAATAAGTATTGCCAGGAGAACTTACCTGGTACTTTATTGAAAAGATAACCACTTCATTCCCAGTCGCCTACAGTTAACATGACCGCCACACTGACTTCCAACCCCACAGCATCTCCTGTGTGGACTGCAGTTCAAACTCTCAATGCAAGTGTATGAGACTTAGCTGTAGGTGGCCAGAGCTAAAGTGGTTGTCTCTTCAATAAAGCGCTAGCTAAGAGCTCCTGGCAGCACTTTTTAGTGAGGGTTACAAATGAAAAAATCTGGGTGACAAAAATAAAACCTAAAAAGAGAACTTTATCAGAAACGAGGGGGCGATTATTTTTAACAGTGTAACCGCCCCCTTGTGTGTGCCGCTGACCCAGGATCAGTTTTAAGTAAGACTCGCAATTAGAGATGAGCAAACATACTCGGTGAGGACTCGAGCAAATATCGTCCTTACCGAGTACCTGCCTGCTTGCCCGCAAAGATTCAGGTGTCGGCAGGGGTGAGCGCTGTGTTGCGGGAGGGAGGGGGGGGGGGGAGAGAGATCTTCCCCCGCCGGCAACCGAATCTTTGCGGGCGAGCAGGCAGGTACTCAGTAAGGACGATACTCGCTCGAGCATCTGTCCTTACCGAGTACGCTCACCCATCTCTACTCACAATGTATTTAGAGTTACTCAACTTTTTAACAAGATCAGTTTTATTTCTAAACTGTAAAATTTTGTTCTAATGTAGAATACATTTTAAGTAAACAGTTCTACATATCGAATGCGAAACGGCTGAAAGCCCTACCGATATGCAAATCAGCTTATAGATTGAAAAAAATGGATTCACCGATTGGTGATTAGGGCCATACAGTTTTGCATGGGTGGCCATTAATAATCAACAACCAAGGAATCAATTTTTAACAATCAATTTGAAAACTCCACCAGCTTGCCACATCATTGGCAGCCGCTACATGGGACCATAGCCTAGAGACCACAGAAAATGCACTCAGAGGCCTTATTTTTGCTATGTAAATCACCCCCAAGGCATTATTAATGGATCCATGTACACACCAAAACTGCAATTGATTTTTCCAAAAGTATTTCCATAATAAATCTCCTATTTCTATGGCTAAACTGTTGATTTAGTTGCATTTCCTGAATAATGGGACACACTCTGTTGAATTATTGTTCCATATCTTTTCTCATTGTGACGCGTTAGTGGATGTCTCTAGTTAATTGAAGAACAAATCAATAAGTGGTTTTAAGCTCAGCTTTTAATGAAATTATTAAGGCGGTACTTCCCTCTTCTATGCTTTCTGCGGCTTTTTCTTTAGGGTAAATAATAATCATACTATTAAGGTATTGACTTAATTAATATCACAGAAAATCAAAAGTGGGCATGTGACACAGAGAGGGGAATCTTCTATGCAGATTCAGTCTCCACACACAAGTCTATAGCTTGCAGGACATCTCCGCCCAATCTGTAAGGGGAAACAAAAGAGAAATTAATGCTTATATACAGATGATATTATATTGAAACCAGGTTGTGTTTTTGCAATAAAGAATTCCTTCTGTGTTATCTACTGACATCTCACATAGAAGGGGCAGAAGACAACATTGTGGGGAGATCCGTGTGCTAAGACCCCCAGAGATCAAAGTACCTAGTAATGTAATAAAACCCCTTCAAGGATTTTTCATTTAACCTAATAGTATTCCCCTATCGGCTAACCATGACTATGATGGGAATAGACTTCTATACATGTCCTGTCCTACGTTGTTTCCATCACTCCTGTAGCAGTGAATGGGAGTTATGGAAATAGAATTCATCATCATTATATCCTTTAACGCAAATGTGAGTTTGCCCGGCCAACGGCTGTTTAATCTTATGACCGGCATAAGGCTAGGCCTATACTGTTAGGTCTGCTGCCAGCAGTTCATCTGGCAGCTCGTTACTGCAACCTAGGCTACGTGTTGCTACATGTGACTACTTGCTCTACGTTTCAGGTGCTCCTATTCCCAATACTGGTGGTGGTATAAGTACATTTACAAATGAGTACAAGTTAGGCTCTGCTCACAATTGTGTTAGAGAGTCAGTTTGGAGCCTCTCCCAATTTTGTAAGATTAGAAAGGAGAAAAATCACTTCCTGTAGTGCTATTATCCCTGTCATAACTGATTGAGTGATATTCGTTGTATCCCCGATCCAGCAGAGGATTGTCACTACGCAGAAGTGAAGACAGTCATAAGTCTGCAATAAAGGATCGCCTTAGTATTGATTTGTTTGCATGCCTTTGTTTGAGCTAATTATTTACATAGTAAGGTTATGTTCACATGGCGGAATTCGCTATGGAATTTTTCATGTGAATTCCATCTCTAAAAACTGCGGCAAAATCCGTTGCTTTCTGCTGCAGATTTGGCCTTGTTGATGGGCAAAATCTGTGTGTGGAATTCCGGTGCAAAAAAATCACATTTCCGTGTTGACAAGTAACATGTCACTTCATGACGTGGAAACGAGACAGAATTCCGCATACAGCTTTTGGCCATCGACGGGGCTCATAAAGCCATGGCAAAATCCACGGCAGGTCAGTTCTGATCAGTATTTTGCATCGGGATGTGTAAGCTAATGCCAAGAAGGGAACCTACAAAGACGATGTATGATGGAAAAATTTGAACGTTTTCTGTATGTTAGACAACTTCCTGGATTTGGCTTACAATTAATGCTGCAAAACACTGACCAAATACTGCAAATTGAATGGGGCCTAAGGAGGGATGCTTAGAGCAAGGTCCACTTCAAGGAATGAGTACGTATAGGGTCATGTATTGATGGAACAGTAACATTGACTTCAGTGTGTTTTGAGGCAAAGCTGCTGTTTAAGGCTGCGTTCGCATGTGCCATTGTTTGTTGCGGTTTCCAATTACAATTGTTCCACAATTAATGCATCAAAGAACTGCATACAGTTTAAAAAAAAAATAAATTTTTTTTTAAACCGCATGTATTGTTAAAAACCACATGTGTTTTCTTTTTAAATTCAGCATTTAATTGCGGACGCATAATGGGACATAATCGCGCCCATCTGTTTAGGCCCTTAAAGGGGTTGTCCCGCGCCGAAATGGTTTTTTTTTTTCAATAGCCCCCCCGTTCGGCGCGAGACAAACCCGATGCAGGGGTTTAAAAAAAAACAAACGGATATTACTTACCCGAATCCCCGCGCTCCGATGACTTCTTACTTACCTTGCGAAGATGGCCGCCGGGATCTTCACCCACGGTGGACCGCAGGTCTTCTCCCATGGTGCACCGTGGGCTCTGTGCGTTCCATTGCCGATTCCAGCCTCCTGATTGGCTGGAATCGGCACACGTGACGGGGCGGAGCTACGAGGAGCAGCTCTCCGGCACGAGCGGCCCCATTCAGAAGGGAGAAGACCGGACTGCGCAAGCGCGTCTAATCGGGCGATTAGACGCTGAAATTAGACGGCTCCATGGAGACGAGGACGCTAGCAACGGAACAGGTAAGTGAATAACTTCTGTATGGCTCATAATTAATGCACGATGTACATTACAAAGTGCATTAATATGGCCATACAGAAGTGCTGAACCCCACTTGCTTTCGCGAGACAACCCCTTTAAGGGATTATGTCACCAGGTTCATGAGGTTTGACTCAGAGATAAGCTCCGAGTCATGGAGGTGGGCCATTCCCGCCCACATCATGCAGATTGTCAGCTCTCTCCCCCCATTGTGTCTAAGGAGAGAGCTGTCACTCTTGTGAGCAGGGAGAGGCCAGCATAACCCGTCTCCATTACTTGGAGCTCAGCTCCGAATCACATTTCATGAACCCGGTGACGGAATCCCTTTAGTGCTAGTAATCCCTTTAATGCTCTCCTTGTGTCAGCGGCAGTAATGTCACAGCTTAATTATATTGCAGTAAATCGCCTGTGTAAATAAACCCTAAGAAGTCATTCTTCCTGACCATGGGTGCTGCAATATGAATGAGCCTTAAGTCTAGGTTCTCACACGCCGGAATCCTGGCGTAAATCTCGCAATTTGGCCACAGCGAAAAACCACAAGCTTTTTGCCAGGATAGCACTGCTTCAAAACCTGCAACACTTAGCCGCGGGTTTTGAAGCGGGCTGGCCGTTTGCTTTTCCGCTGCTGCCGGCGCTCCCATAGAGGGAGCGCGGCCACAATGGGAAAGAAAAATGAACATACTTTGCCGTGACTGAGTCGTCGTCCCGTGTGGACGAGATTTCTGAGAAATCTTGCCCACAGGGCTGGCCAATCCTGGGATTAGCGGCTGCAGGCTGATTTGCCGCGGTGAAATTCCAGACAGAATTTCCACGGCAAATCTGTCCTGTGTGAACCCAGCCTAAAGAGTTACCCCACGATTAAATGTTACATTTCTCTTTAAATCATGGAGAACAGAACCATTTTTTTTTAGCTGGGAGCATTTTAAAATAATGTTTCTTTATCTAAATATCGTTGCTGCATGCTTATTAGCACCCCCTGTTCTTCTGATCCCCTCTCAGTCCATCCACCTAAAGTGTCTGGTACTCCTGGTCACACACGCTCAGTAGCTCAGTCTCACTTCTCAAGTCATCCTGTACATAGGTGATAGTGATTGTATCTGCAGACTTTGCATCATTCCTATTCCCTGGCATACAAGATGTAAGGTCATATAAACTAGTTTTATTTATAAGGCTTTGTAACCTTTATTCTGAAAAAAAAACTAATAAAATTCTTAGAATTAAAAACAATGGTGTAGTAGGAGTAGTTCCCACACTGGACACTTTAGTTGGATGTTCTGAGAGGGAATTGTAAGTGTGTACCAGCAATATCTAGACATTGGTGCATTTTTAAATGGTTTTAACTGAAAAACGTTTTGCTTAATCTAAAAGAAAAATGCAGTATTCAATAATGAAGCAACCCCTTCTTAAGGGCGCCATTACACAGCACCACTAATGCTAGCAATTTAGAGTAATTGCTGGGCTGTACCTGCGCTTGTAAGTTCAGCTCGGCAATTACCTGCAAAATAGGAGTGCTAGCACTTGTGTGATAGTGCCCTAAGAATTATGTTTATTAGTGTTTCTTTTTGACCCGGAGTAAGACATTTAATATAGTCATCTGATTAAAAAAATGACATTTATTTAAAGATCTGCAGCTTCTATAAACACTGGACTTTCGTTACTAATTGCTGCCAAAGTCTTAAAGTGATTCTGCTTTCAGGTGCATGCTACCCAAACCACGGGCAGCATGAACTTGGGAAAGGGAAGCCGATTGCCCCCGAGGGGTGTTTTATTCTGAAACTCTGCTGTTTCAAAATGAATACATTTTGAAGTTTGGCTGGGAGCTGATCTCTGAGTCATAGGAGTGGGCCGTGCCAGCCTCCCCCTGTCCATGGCATGAAAGCGGACTTCTCTCCCCTTTTTTGTATAGGGAGAGAGCTGTCAGTCTTCATACATCTGGTCTGGAGAGGTCGGCCCCTGTGACTCGGAGATCAGCTTCGAGTCAAATTTTTAGAATAACACACCCATAAGGGCAACAGGCATCCTTGTCCCGGGGTCACGCTGCCAGCGGTTCAGGCAGCACGAAACTGATGACAGAATCCCTATATACAAATTTGCTGATTTTTGGATCTGCGGACCTCCCAGGCATGCATTTAGTAGCATGCAAACACTCTATGCAGACTGAAAAAGAGAAATACTCTGTAAAGGCATGCAGCTAAACAGTTATTGTGTCTTTGTGTTTTTTTTCTTCAGAACACTCACAAAGGACCTGCAGCACTTAGCTGTACGGTACATTGTTACTACACGATTCTCTTCCAAAACAAATTTATTGACTCTCTCGTCCAATCAGGGACGCACCTTTTGGTCACATTGTAAACAATGACACTGCGGCATGACCATTGTCATAATCGGAGCTGTCCTAGGTCCTGGCTCTTAGGCTAGGGCTCCACGTGGTTGTGTGATCAAAAATTGCAGTGTAGTTCTGCTACCTCACATTCACATTGACTTGTATGAGGTTGCAGGGTCAATCGTAGCGTGTCATGACCAAAGGGTGAAAACAATCCAGAGAGGTTAGATTCTTGGTGTCCCTTAACAATGGTCGCAGCTCATTCATTTCAAAGTCAAAGCAAGCTTGCAGGGCCAGGGAGTAATTTTATTGGTCATGCAACCCCAGTTGCCCCAGCCTTATTAGTCACAGAAATGTTCTTTTCACCATCGCATCCCATGCTTACCTGCAATTATATAGGAGAGGTTAAAAAAAAACCTGAATGATAGGCTCTCACTGCACAACCGATATCTGACTGCAATGCAGTCAAAAGCCCCAGATTTTTGCGGCTTGCAAATGATTAAAATGTTAATTGACTTTTATCACCTATTCATTGGATAAGCGATAGTCTAATCGGTGTGGATCTCACCACTGAGTCGCCTACCAATTCGAAAAACAGGGGTCCTTTGTTTTCTTCTTCACCTCACTGCGGGCTCACTGCACCCCCACAGTAAGAAGAATGAATGAAGCGGTGTTTGCACATGCAGTGCCAGTTAATTAATTTTCAATGGGACTACCAAAAATAGCAAGTGCTAGTACTTGGCCATTTCTGTCAGCCCCAGTGAAGTAAATGGCGTGGTGCCACGCATTATGGCAAAACATATTCAAATTCTCATAAAACATTAATCTATAGTAAACACATCTACACACAAAACATGCTTGTGTATATAATATCAAGATTCTGATTTAAAATTCACCCGTTGTTAGATGCACACGCTGCCCTATGTTAGATGTCTCTGATTTACACACAGTTGTCTTACCCCGCAACTAGAGGGCGCCTTCTGTGCTACTCTGGAAAAGTAGAGAGAATTACAATCTGAGCAAACCAATTATGTCCCCATCCCTGTGCAAGTCACCTTCACAACATAATATCATGCCTTTCCTGCACCAATGTGAGCACCACTGAATGACAGAACATATATAAATAAAATATCTGCTTCCCTTCAGGCCCTCTGCTATACATACAGCTGACACAGCCATTGTATGGGCTGAATCACAAGATAGCAGCTTAGGAACATACAGTACTTGCATATTCCAGGAGACTCCAGGCCAGGAATTAGGGGGGATCAATATGGGACAATTCTATGTAAAAGTTTCATCTATTCTCCTTTCGAAATCATTTTATAAGCATATTTTAATGAGACCATGAGAAAAAACCTACAAAATATTGGTTTCTTCCGTGACATGACAGTTGGCCGTACTTTTGTTTGCTTCTCCTCTTGTAGGAGTCAATTTCTAAGTGACTTTTGAAAATATTTTCCACTTATATTTAGAGAATTCTCCCGGGACCACTTTATACATTAGGTTCAGTTCAACACTCTTTTGTATGAATTCCTCCCTTTCTGTCATTTTTCATCAAAATAGAAATGGATCGCTGTCTAGAGCAGAAAACATCCCAAGAAGAATCCTAATGCATCCTGGATACTCTGGAGATCGGATGACATTTAGCTCTGTTCACACTGCACTCGGGTCTGAACTATTGAGGTTCTCCTGATATGTCTGTCGACACGTCCATAGACTTTAAAGGTGGTTGTCTCATGCAGTCGTCTTTCCCAGGAAGGGCATAGAGAAGTCTTAGAGGGATCATCCAAATAGGACCATCTATGAGACACAAACGAGCTACTCTGTCAAAGCAGCTCCCACTCTAGCAGAACAAGTCCACCGAAGCACCACATGGGCAGCCAGACATTTGTCACTGTAGAGGAAACGTATAGCCAGCTGCAGTTCCGCCCAGCAATAATGGCTGATCAGTGGCAAGATGTGTACATATGTATAGGCCAGAGGTGTAAGCAAAGGGGTCGTTAGGGTTCACTCACACAGCTATAATGTTGGTCTGTGCGCCGTTTGTGTATTTCACAGGTGGCATATGCACTCATTATAATAAATTAGGCTATACACATAGGAGTTTTTTCATATGAACCAATGCTCCACGTGAAAAACATCGTAGCACGTCCTATTCTGGTCAGTTTCACAGAACTGAATCGTACATACAATGTCAACTGGCCATGGGTTTCCTATAACACTTGGCATGTTCATGTGTTGCGCGATACGAGTTACAAAATTTTTGCAGAAGTGGGAATTTGCACAGATTTGTAAATTTTCAACTTTTCATGAGGCCTTTGTAAAATTTTTATAAAGTGAATGGAACTTGTTTGGAGATTATGTGGCCATCAGGGACTGACACATTTATGTATAATTTATGGTGGAAAATAGTGTCAATTATACCAGAAACATACGCTAGCTTGGACCTGGCGGACATTTCTGCGCGGGCGCACAGAGCAGCCAGGATGCACCCAATATGTGAAGAGGCGTGTGCCTCTTTATATTTTAGGTGCATCGTGCACTGGGGGAAATCATATTAAGAACGGTGTATGCTGTTCTTAATAAATCTCCCACATAGTGGGTAGCAGCGCAATAAATATTTTAGCCATCTGATCTGAAGCTCTGGGTTAATTTTGAGGTCTGGTCTGAATTAGGGTTCTTCTGTGAGTTACAGTCTCTGTCCCCTATATGTGTCAACTGTGCATTGCCCTACAACTAATATTTTATCTATTTATTGGGTCTTCTGATAATTGACATTTATAACATTTCAATTGGGAGAATAATGTTAGTGGGGGGGCAAAAACCGGGCCACCCACCACTACCACACCTGAGCCCTCCACCGCTGTTCACAGTGAAGGACTCTGCAAAAGTTATGGAAACCTACATCTATCCATTAAAGTCTGTGCCATTCTTTCTCAAGGTGTGTGAGGGGGAGGGGGGGCTTGTCTTCCAACCCTCTCATCGTTTGTATTCAGCATTGAAGCTTTTAAAGCTTTCAATCCTGTGGCAGTCAGTATAAACTAGCCTGATGAAAAGAGAAGATAAATTCATATTTTACACAATAAGCTGCCACTTCCAGACTGTCCCCGCCAGCAGTTTTGTTGATATACTTCTCATTTATTATTGAAATCAGAATCATACTGTTTCTTCTAGTGAATGGCAGTTATGAATGCCGCACAATCTATTTAACTCTTGAAAAGAGTCAACTTTTAGATGCTGCCAATTCTTAATTTTAATTAATTTACTGTCCCTTTTTGCTTTAGAAAAAAAATCAAAAGAATCCTTCCTGGGTTATACTAATATGTGATGAATTAATTCAATTATGAGGAAATTCTGGTTTATGTATTCTCAAGTTTGTAGTTCTATTTCCTCCTGTATTTATATGCAGGAAGGAGTCAAATGGGAATTGCAGTAGTATAATGAAGTGCACATAAGGAGAGGGAGTCATAGCAGCAAGAAGCAACACAGTCCTACAACACACAGGTCTGTTCAGCTCCCAAGATCTCTGTGCTCTGAGAACAGGTCCCTGACTCTTCCTCTGCTCGGTGTATCTCCGGCCTCATTACAGTTCATTACTTTTTTATTTGGACTTTTTATAACCATCTTTGCTGATTAACTATTAATTAGACAAGCCATATTTTATTGGTACTCCTCACCTCATTCTAAGGATGCGTCCTCAGGTCAACCTGCAATGATTTACTAAGGGTCACGTGCAATATTTAGGTGAGATTCTCTTCTATGTAGAGAATATGTTTGTTGCAGGAAAGCTGTAAATATGTTTGTACTGTGTCAATAAGGCTGCATTCACACAGTCCTATCTGCAGTCCTTCTATGGCCGCCTGCAGACGGGCAGAAATTCCGCCCCTGGACGCCTGCATAGGATTGCATTACAATACACAATCCTATGCAGACGGCCGCGGTTTGTCTGCGCGAAAGCATGCGCAGCAAACAAACCGCCGCATGTCCTAATTCTGTGTGGGGCTCGCAGAGCCCCACCCAGAAACATCACTCACCGGCCGCCAGCTCCGCTCAGCGCATGCGCCGGCTGCCCGGCAGCCGGCACATGAAAGGAGCCGGAACTGCAGGAGCGGGTGAGTCCGCGGTGCTCTCTGCAGGCGCTTGGGTCCCGCTGCAAGAATTCTCGCAGCCGGAGGCGGGCTATATCATGATAAACACAGGACAAGATCTCAATGGGTATGCTCCCATGTGATTGGTCTGTAATAGCAAAAAATGCACCAAATGATGCTTTTTTGTTTATATATTACTGTGAATGTAAAGGGTACCTTTCCACACAGCGCAAATGCTGCAGAGTTTCCAAAGCAGGTTTTGCTGCTGACATTCCGTGGCATTTGCAGTAGAAGCCATAGGAGGAGATTTTTAAAATTTCCTGCATATGGTTGAGCGAGATATCAGGCCGTGAAACTCGGACCGATATTGTGCTCATGCACATGTGATGTACCCGCGGATATGAGGTGTTTTCGTGTCAAAAACACCGCCCATCACTTCAGTACAGTTGCGATCGGCAATTGGAGTGTCCAAACCTCACATCGCAGTCGCGAAGATGTAGGACATGCTGTGATTTTTTTTGCCGCAGTGCAATGCAGGAAAAAAATTGGTCATGAATATGACCGCATTCGAAAGAATGGGTTTCAAATTCCTGCAAGATTTTCTCGGCCAAGTAAAAGCAGCCTAAGAAGTGGAAAATTTCCGCAGTGAATCCACAGCATATTTGAAAAACACTGAGGGTTCTGAAGCCACAGAATACGGATTTAGGCCTGTGACATGAGGATGTATTTGAGCATGAAAGTTTTAGATACACAATACACAGAAAATAGAACCCATTAATTTTCAATTTCGTTCACAAAAAACATATTTTGTGTTTGCATTTTGGTCACACCAAAAAAATGCAACATGCTCTACTTTCCTGCGCATTTGTGCAGGAAAAGAGCACATCTTAAACTCTTTAAACTAATTGGTAATTTCCATGGTTGAGAGCATTGGTGTTTTTTGCGTGCAGTAAAAAACGACGCTGCGCACGCAATATGCATATGCTCGTGTAACACAGGCCTTAGGGCTTAAATACAAGGGTTAAAATCTGCAGCTCATTTGCAATAAAAACCACAGACGAATCCGCAGTATTTAGGTGGAGATTGGCCACTATAGTTTTCCGGTGTATTTGCTACAGTTTTCCACTGTGGAAAGCCCACAGTGAATATGGCACGTGTGCAGGTACATCCAGACAGGGCATATCATTCGCAAAGAACTGTCGATTGGGGATTTTGCAGATTTCTGCATCAAAACCTGCACTTAAGTTTTAGATAAAATCCACATCTATTACATGTGCACTTGTCACAGATTTTGGTGTGCATTCTCATCAGATTTTACCCCACAATTCACAGCATACATTGACGTGGTGTGGATTTAAAATACTCACCATGGGTCATTTTTCTATGCAGATTGTTTTTGCAGCGTGTAGATAAGATATATTAAAATCTCATCCACACTGCTTCAAATGTAATACACGTTGGATTTTCGTATACAAATATGTTTCCATGTTGGAAAATACACTGCGTATACTCCACTGTGGAAAATTTACAGCTTTTTACTATAACAGCAGAGTGGATAAGATTTCATTAAATGTCACCCACAAGCTGCGGAAATGATCATGCGTAAAATGGGCCTAGATGAATTGGAAATCGGGGTGAAAATAGGTGGAAGAAACGTCAACAATCTCCGTTATGCGGATGACACAACTCTGCTGGCAGAAACAGAAGCAGGTCTGAAGCAGCTGATATGGAAGATTAAAGCTGAAAGTGAAAAAATGGGCCCCTATCTGAATTTAAAGACTAAAATTATGACCACTGCAAATAATGGCCAAATTCAAATTAAAATTGACAATGAGGTCATAGAATGCGTGTGAGACTTCATCTTCCTTGGCTCATAAATTGACCAGGCTGGAGAATCTATGCCAGAGATAAAACGTAGGATAGCATTGGGGTGAAGCGCAATGCTAAACATAGACAAAATCTGGAAAAGTAAGGATATTGGTATAGCAACTAAACGCAGGATAGTGTAAACCACCGTTCTCCCCATAGCCATGTATGGATGTGAAAACTGGACTGCTAAAACAGCTGATAGGAGGAGGATTGATGTGTTTGAGCTGTGGTGCTGGAGTAAGCTGCTGCGTATACCCTGGACGGTGAGAGTAACAAACAGAGAAGTCCTGAATTGTACAATACCCGATATATCACTGGAGGCCAAGATGATCGGACACAGACTCTTGTATTTTGGCCAATTTAATACGAGCAGAGTTGTTAGAGAAATCTATAATGCTTGGACAGATCCGGGGCAAAAGACCTGGCCGCCAAAGGACACGATGACTGATACTGTCAGAGCGGATACTGGCATGGATATCACATAACTGAAATAAGCAGTGCAAAACTGAAAAACATGGAGGGAGCTCGCCATTAGGGTCCCCGAGGGTCGTGAACGACTAAGTGGCTAACTAGAACTACAAGCTGCAAAAACTGATCAGTTTGGGTTTTAAATCCACAGAATGTCAATTTATGCTGTGGAGTGGTTGAAAATTTGTTGTGGATTTTCCCCTTTGACTTCAACGGGGGTGTCAAAATATACAACAAATGTAAAGTGTTCATTTGCAATAAAACCACAGATCAGGGCATATAAAATAATGACATAACTCTATATCAACTATATACTATTTTTTTATGGATCAAATTTTTTTTACACAGGTAGGATACATGCACACGGGTGTTAAAAATATCAGAGAGCACACATAGATTCCGTCCATCCGATGTGCAGAACACTGCACATTGACTTTGACTATTCGTTCAAGTAAAAGAAAGCCCATGGGCATAAAATCATTCAGATGAATGAGTGCTATTTCTGTTCGATTTTCAGACTGAAATTGGACAGAAATATCGTCTGTGTGCATGTACCCTCAATGGGTATTTTTTTCTGCCAAAGAAAAGTGTAGGCTCATAGATACTAGTACCGTATCTATTCAGGAATAATTCTGTTTCCACATCTTACATTGTAAGCCTATTTCCTGCATGGTATTTACTGTATGTAGTAAGTTTGTTTACTTTATATAAGTAGTAAGCTTGGTTCTGGCACAGTGTCTGTGTGATAAGCTTGGTTCTGGTACAGTATCTATGTAGTAAGCTTGGTTCTGGTATTGTAAATATGTTATAGATTTGGTTCTAGTAACTTATCAACACAGTAAGCTTAGTTCTGGTATCGTATCTACATAGTAATCTTGGTTCTGTTATTGTATTTATGCAGTAATTTTCAGAACGTTATTAAAATTTTAGACACAGTCCACAGAGTTCTTGGTAACCTTAACCTGCTCCTGGTCAGAACTCTTGTGCAATGGAGCCTTATTGTGTGATATGAATGGCTCCATTTGAAGTCTGGATCCTTAGCAGAGCGTGCACGTTCTTGAATTTGCTCCCCCACTAGTGTTTTTATACTATCTGGTTGTGCTGCTGACTTCTTCTGTTTTACACATTTTTGCATCATTGAGCCTGAGGAGGACACTGTCCAGAGGTACCTATGCTGTGCGTAGGATTTGCAGGTATGTGCAAAGCAGCGCAGACTGGTTTGGGTATTGGGATCTGATCTTTTTTTTTTTTTTTTAGTCTGGTCTAGCCTGGGGTCTGAGAACGGGAGGAAAACATAGTCTTATTTGTTTTAAATGTGCTGACTTGACTGAACGTGCTTGTGTTGGTAAAATATCTTGGAATTTCTGGCCCCATCTTTAAGTTTGCTCAGGGCCACACTTTGTCTAAAACCGACCCTAGATATATCCACTCTCCTGACATCTCTGTATTATTAAATGCTTATATTTCTTAAGAAAAAGTAATGCTGCCACATTATTTCTTAGAACACTGTATTATGCTGTTTCTCAATTAATTCCTCCTGGAAATATATCAATACATTCACAAGTGAGGGGGGGGGGGGGTAGCATTCTCCTCATCAATGGATGTGTCCATGCAAAATGGTCAACACTGATTGCATAGCGTTTGACTGTGTAAGGGTAAGTGGAATTCTAATATAAAAATATACACCAAAACGCTGCTAGTCCTAATGGTATGGGGCTTTATCAGACATACCAATGAATAAAGCCCCATTGATACATATTCTGATTGCCAAAATGGTTATATTACATTACGTAGGGTTGAACAAAAATATTTTGTGATCATTCAAAAAGACAAATTATAGGAGTTGTATAAGTATACCATCCACAAACAAAATACCGTATAATTCAACAGTCTATATTATAAAACGAATCTAACAATATCCATTAATGATCAAATGGGGGTTGAAAAAATACCTCCACAGTGCCACCTGCTGGAAGTTAGCTTCTCTTTAAGTCAGTATCCGACCTTTCAACAGGCCTTGCAACATGACTAAAAATATATATCCTTAGTCATCTTTGGCAGAGGCTTGGTTTATATCCTCAGTCATGTTATAAGGCCTGTTGAAAAGTCACACATTGACTCATAAAAGAAGCCACCTCCTAATAGGTGTTGTGGTATTGTTCTATCTCTTATTTGCATACCTTTTACCCAGGGAGCATTGCATGGCCTATGAAAGCTCTCGCAAGGAGAAACCTTATTCTCCCAATGACCAAAAATCGAACACAACTGATTTTATAATCAACTTTGGTCATAATAACTTGTTGCTAAACGTAATTTGCCATAATCATTCCATTTCTAGGTTTTCCGATCTCCCACTAATAACCGAGAAGCGGCCTTGTATATAGAATCCTTTATCTATTCTAGTTTTAAGGGGACTACATTATATAAAGTATTAAAGCGGTTGGAGCAAAGAGTAATCTGAATGGCACAGCAGTTGAAGGGAAAGTAAATTCCCCGCAGCTGCTATTCGAGCCGGACAACCATCTTGCTTCCACCAGGTACTGTACACACAGAGCTGCCATTCACTCACCGAAGGGGAAATATTCTGGAAGTTTCTTGCGATAAATCTCTTCATCTTTCTCCAGGAAGACACAGATTATAATACGGTCAAACTGAAAATCAAGACAGAGACTTTAGTGCATCTTTTTATATTGAACTGGCACAATGGAGACACAAACTGAAAAAGAGGGCGATTTAGAGGACAAGAAGATAGGAATGTTTGTAACAAAGTAGCTGAGGCCCAAGAGGGACAAAGATTACTGCTGCACTGATCAAGAGGATGCTGAGAGGAGGTCTGAGTGGACATCAAAGGGCTGGATAAAAAAGGACATAGAAGTAAACGTAAATGAAGGCAGAATAATGCATATGATGGAGGCCAGATCAGATGGGTTTTCTCAAACTTCCCTTAATCCTTTTAGTCATATAGTATTTCGTTAATGAATGTACCTTTTTCTAACCTCTTTCTAATTTGTTCTCACCGTTACTTAAAAAAAAGTCATGTCTAAAGTTGCAAACACGCAAGAAGGAAGAAGAAAGAATTCAATACATAAAAGAAATTCAGGAAGAGACCATTTCATATGCAAAAAGTTACAACTCCACTGCACAGTGCTGTCACATACATGTAGGCAATCATCGTGCATTACCTCCTTATGTGACAAAATGTTATTCTTTGTGTTCATGATCATTGCCAAATCTAAATGCACAATTCGATCATTGGTAAAATGATTGTTCAGCAAAGCTGATTGTGCATACATAAATCTCATAGTAGCATCGACAGCTGCACATTGCTGCTGCAATAGAAAAGGTGTTAGAGAATGGCAACTTGTACGAGTAGAAGGCAAGAGGGGCATTTCTGTTAGTACACGATAAAGAGGTGGGGGGTCTAGACTGCAGAGATTTTTTTTCTAATCTGTAATTAATTAGGTGCTAGTAGGCGGTATAAAGCTCAGCAGAGTTCAGAAATATGAAACTGGGATCTGCTGTGTATGACAGATGTGCTTCGTAGTCAAGAAACATCAATTTATAGGATAATATACTGTACATTCCTTTCCTATGCCCATTCAGCTCCATCCTAGTCAGTATTTCTTCCTTTTACCTAACGTAGTATTAGCCATACAAAAACAAATAAATAATTGGCATTAGTCAGTAAATACGGAACATCAAGTGTCTTTTCACATTGCGTTTTTATCTCCTGCATTGGATCTGTCTTGGGTTTCTGTCTCCTATGCAGGAGAAGCTCAAGGATGACACTTTTCAATCAAGCCAAAAAGGCCTCCTGCACACGGCAGAGCCGGATTACGTTCTGTACTGCGGATGGACCTGTGGCGGCTTGCCGTCATGCATGCGCGCAGTACAGATTTTTTTTTTCAAACTTTCCTTTCCAATTTCATGTCTCCCTCTGACTGTGTTTATCACTGCAGTTCTCTTGTCTATTCCATCTGTTTATCACTTTCCTTCTTTTTGTGTGATTTTCTCTAACCAAGGCTCTCACCTTGTCTTTTTTCTCCTCCAGATAGCTCCTAATAGTTCCCAGCGCCACTTCAGCGGCCTCCTCGGCAGGGTATCCTGCGGAAACAATGGTTTTACTGCTAAGAAACTGTTGTGAAAAATAAAAGCACAAACAAACAACAAAACGTAAAGAATACTCACCAAAGACGCCAGTCGAAATGCATGGGAATGCCTATGAAACATTGATGTTTCATGGTCAGTTAGCATAAATAATTTGACTACAAATGCAGTGCTGCGTATTGAAAAACATTTCAAACACGAACATAACCTTGTATTCCTAAACTTTTTTTTGTCAACAAGCCATCCTTTATACACATGTCTGGTAATTGCCATTTTACATGGAAGTTCACAACAATAGGGTATATTTAATGTGGCTGTCCGATTATAAGGACAACACATTGAGTATTTCTGATGATTTATCCCTGCATTAGGACTTCAAAAAAAGTGAATAGCTGCTATGATATATTCTACACACAAAACTTGTAGAGAATAGGAAATTCTGCTCCCCTATAATTATTTCATCTATACAGAAGCAACATGGAGGACATTATACAGCAGTAATGAGAAGTGAATCTAGCTCTAGGTTAGGTAGCAAAAACACTTACTAGAAGTAAGCAGTACTGTGTGAAAGCATTAAGGTAATCTGTTACACTTGTTATTTAAGGTTTAATATTTAGTCTCACTAAGCTGTTCCTAAAGCTAGTAAAAGCAGTGTTTCCTGAAGACCATGTGTGGTCATTGTGTCCACATTCCTTTACTATCATGGTGTGAGCAAGTCACATAATTATTCATTAACCCCTTAACGACCAATGACGTACCTGGTACGTCATGGAGCGTCGGGGTATGTATGAAGAGAGGTTGCGTGGCAACCTCTCTTCATACAGTGCGGGCATCAGCTGTTTATAACAGCTGACACCCGCGGGCAATAGCCGCGAGCGGCCGCGCGGCCGATCGCGGCTATTAACCATTTAAACGCCGCTGTCAATTCTGACAGCGGCATTTAAATCCCCCGAACGATGTTCGGGGGTCCCGCGCGGCCCCCCCGCGGTGAGATCGGGGGAGCCTTGCACGTATCATGGCAGCCGGGGGCCTAATGAAAGGCCCCAGGGCTGCCTTAGCAGACTGCCTATCAAGCCGTCCCCGTGGGGTGGCTTCATAGGCTGCCTGTCAAAAAGCAGTATGACGTAATACTATAGCATTACGTCATACTGCAGGAGCGATCAAAGCATCGCATCTTAAAGTCCCCCAGGGGGACTTCAAAGTAAAG
Source organism: Eleutherodactylus coqui (assembly GCF_035609145.1). Classification (NCBI taxonomy): domain Eukaryota; kingdom Metazoa; phylum Chordata; class Amphibia; order Anura; family Eleutherodactylidae; genus Eleutherodactylus; species Eleutherodactylus coqui. The sequence continues at coordinate 80,849,075 of NC_089847.1, forward strand.
TAAAAAAAAGAATCAATAAAGTTTTTTTTTAATTGAAAAAAAAAAAAAGTTGTAAAAGTTTAAATCACCCCCCTTTTGCCATATCTATTATTAAAAAATCTAAATAATAAATTAAAAATATGTATTTGATATCGCCGCGTCCGTAAAAGTCCGATCTATCAAAGTAGCACATAATTTTTCCCGCACGGTGAACGTCGTCCGAAACAAAAAATGAAGAACGCCAGAAATGCACTTTTTTAGTTACCCTGTCTCCAAGAAAAAACGCAATAAAAAGCGATCAAAAAGTCATATGTATTCCAAAATGGTACTATCAGAAACTACAGGACATCCCGCAAAAAATGAAACCTTGCTCAACTACGTCGACGGAAAAATAAAAAAGTTATTGCGCGCACAAAATGACGACAGAAAATAATTGAAAAAAATTTTATGTCTTTTAAAAAAAAAAAGAGGAGTATAGTAAAAAAAAACCTAAACAAGTTTGGCATCGTAGTAATCGTACCGACCCATAGAATAAAGTTATCATGTCGTTTTTGTTGCCATTTGTGCGCCGTAGAAGCAAGACGTACTAAAAGATGGCAAAACGTCGTTTTTTTTCCATTTTACTCCACTTAGAATTTTTTAAAAGTTTTTCAGTACATTATATGGTACTTTAAATAGCACCATTGAAAAATACAACTCATCCCGCAAAGAACAAGCCCTCATACAGTGACGTGGATGGATAAATAAAAGAGTTATGATTTTTTTAAAGGGGGGAGGAAAAAACGAAAATGGAAAAAGAAAAATGGCCGCGTCATTAAGGGGTTAAACCTTGTCATGATTTGTTAAGTTTAGGAAGGTGGTCCACTATGATAGGTCACTATTCTATCTTTGTGTATTCACAGTATAAATAAAGTTAAAATTGGGCTGGGCTCTTTAGAGAGAGCAGAGCAGCGACTTTACACACTTGATGTCTCTCTTGTTCTTTCTCTGTTGATCACTAATTAATATGGACGTATGAGAGAACCCAGATCTGGGTAACCTTATTATCAAATCTTAATTTAAAGAGTTACAAGTGTGTCTGTGTAGAACCTCTCTTTCTTTGCAGCTGCTCCCCTTCTCTCTCCGTAGACTTCTATGGGCAGCAGCTGCAATATGATCCCTTAATAGGCTGATAATTTGTCTTCAACTTTCTCTCACCGAAGATGAATTTTTACTGTACCAGTGAACTGAGAGCGACTGATCAGTGCAGGAGATGTGAAAGGGGCGGGGGGGGGGGAGAGGGGAGAGTCTGGTAAGTAGAGAAAAAGGCATTTTTCTGTATAAAATACACGACTGGTCAAACTTTTAGAACACCTCAGTTTTTCCAATTTTTATTGATATTTACACAGTTTAATGTCTCAAATATACTTTAAAATGAAAACATAGAACAAATACACAAGTTAAGATAAATAAAAATAATGGATTGAGTTTGTTTCGCCAAATTAAATCTAGATTATTTTACCCTTCAAAGCAGAGGCGTAATTTGAAGCTCCTGGGTCCTAATGCAAAACCTGTAACAAGGCCCCCAACTATAATGCTTCATGGCTGTGATTGGTTCATCGAGCGCTGGCTCTGATTGGCTGAGCCAGTGCTCGATGAACCAGTCAGAGCAATCTCTTGCTGGAGTCAGTGGGTCTTCAAACCCCGTTATCATCAAGAGATGCTTTTTCAGTGATGACAAGTGCCCAGAAGCCTGCCTAAAGCAGCGAGAGGGACCCAGACTGCGCCTGCTAGGTGATTGTTCTTTTGGTTTTTTTTCATGTAGTTTAGCTTTCGGGGTAGGGCTTATATTTCAAGCCCCCCGGCCGAAAATCAGGGTAACAACCTGTGTTTAACATTGACAAAAACGCGGTACCAAGTTGTGCCACATTTTCAGCAGCACTGAAACCGCTGCCCATTCATATCAAAGGTGACACACAGCTGTAAACGGGCAAAAATAGAACATACATTGCTTTCAAAGCGCATCGATGAAAACTCTGCATTTTTAATAGAGATGAGCGAGTATACTCGATAAAGGCAATTGCTCGAGCGAGTATTGCCTTTACCGAGTACCTGCCCGCTCGAGATGAAAGGTTCGGGTGCCGGCGCAGGGGAGCGGTGAGTAGCGGCTGTCAGCAGGAGGGAGCGGGGGGGAGAGAGGGAGAGAGAGATCTTCCCTCCGTTCTGCTCTCCCCCGCAGCTCCCTGCCCGCTGCTGGCACCCGAACGTTTCATCTCGAGCGGGCAGGTACTCGGTAAAGGCAATCAATGCTCGCTCGAGCAATTGCCTTTACCGAGTATACTCGCTCATCTCTAATTTTTAACACTTGTTTGAACAGCCCCATTGAAATGAATGGGAGCATTATACAGTGTTTAGCGCAGCGCTAAACGCTGTACAAAAACATCAGTGTGAGGGAGACCCTACTCTTTAATACTTGCTTAGGGAAATCATGGTGATAGGTTGGGCTATTATTTAGGTATTATTTAAACTCTAAGGGCTTATTCAGACGACCGTATATCGGTTGGGTATTCACGCCGGCTGATATACGGCGTCTCTCTCTGCAGGGGGAGGAGGCCGGAAGAGCCGGGAGCAGTGCTCTGAGCTCCCACCCCCTCTCTGCCTTCTCTTCACCTCCTTTCCGCCCCTCTGCACTATTTGCAATAAGAGGAGGCGGCATGGGGTGGGGCTAGGTTACGGGAATTAGCTCTGCCCCCATCCCACCTCCCTTCATTGCAAATAGTGCATAGGGGGTGGAGAGTTGGCAGAGAGGGGGCGGGAGCTCAGAGCACTGCTCCCGGCTCTTCCAGCCTCCTCCCCCTGCAGAGAGAGACGCCGTATATCGGCCGGCTGAATAAGCCCTCAGATCCACAAATCTTTCAAAGTGATAGATCCTTGGGCACTCGCAGTACTAAATGTGATAAAAGTAATTTTGTTCTTTGTTTTGCAGGCAGTAAAAGTGCAAACACAACAAAAAAAGATGATTATATATTACACGTATGTTACATTTTACTTTTGTTAGAATCATGGTGGAGAAAAGGACATAGTCACTGGTTTTAACAAGAAGCAGTTTGATTTTTGTGATGGCAAAGTAATGTAAATTGTAGCAAATTGTCCTGACATGCTTATTATATAATGGGAAGCATGATATATAACAAAGCATCTGAATAGTGGAGCTTGTTCACATGATGAACTTATGGTACAGGATTCCGGCAGATGTTTCAGGAATATCTTAAAATGTGTATAGATTAAGCCATATACGACTGTTAAATGGAACCAGCCATGCAGTTTATGTACTCACTGAGGGCAGCATAAAATAGTGACGGGCACACTGATTTCCATGATCTGTCACTTATGGGGAAATGTGCAGTAGTTTTTAAGAACATACAGCTTATTCTTGCAGTTCCTGGCAAGAGATGAGCTCAGTTTATTCATAAGGTATTGCTAGCTCTGTCCACCAACCATTATTGGTAGTTTTCTTAGTATGCAGTGTAATGGCTAGAAAACTGTCAATCAGGATGGATGGGCAGGATTAGGAACACCTCATGAATAAACTGGACTCATCTCTTGCTGGGAGCTGCAGGAACAAGCTCTACGGTCTTGATACAACTGCACATTACCCTATAGGTGACAGGCTGCTGGAGTCAGCATGACTGACCCTGCTTTATGCTGCCCTCGCTGGGGGCAGCATGAAGGGCATGACAGGTTCCCTTTAATAAGTAGCAATTAGGGCAGCACATTGAATAGTCATTAACAAGAGGTTTAAATACAGTAAAACTCTCATTTATAGCACCATATTGTACTGTAACAACACTTAATCAACAAACACAAACTAAAAGGCTATTTACACGTCTTTTTGTTTGGTAATTAAAATGACTGATGCAGTGAATGACTCAGATGTAATCGATCATATTAAGATCAATCTCATTAATCAGGGATATCCATAATACAAAGTCATAATAACTAGCAGCAGTGAAATGTACACAATCCCCATGGAAACTTTCAAAGGAGCAAGTGGTACTAGATTAAAGCAAGCAGGGAAAAAACAATAGTAATTTTAGGCACAGAGCTACCTGATGCCCTGAGATACCACAAGTCCACCTGCAGACTCCTTATCCTAAAAGTAGCCAGAAACATTAAATTAATGTCAACAGAATCCACCAATTACGGTGTGACTAACCAGCCATCTAAAGATGGTTTCACAATTACGCTCTGGGTTCCGCTTTCCTGCCCCAATCGGGGGACCAGAAAGGTGAATCCCCAACGGCGCAGTCTCAGGACGGAACTGAACAGCACTGAATGGTCACCACTGACTCACGTGGCCCCCTTTTGGATGGAAGAAAAAGTGCTGCACACAGCGTTTTTTCTTCCAGCATTTTAAACCAGGTCTGTGATGGAACCTCAAACATCTGGAGGTTCCACCGCAGATGTGAAACTGGCCTAATATGTAAGCTGCTGTCCGGAAATTCTATTAGATTTCAATATACCCAATTCTTTAGTTTTCAGGGAAGATAAGTTGCTGCCATATGTGTCTAGCAGCGGGTTACACTACTCTTCCCATATAAAAACACATGCACATTTGGCTAAGACTAAAAACTCATTACAGGACCACAGCATTCACCGTCATGTCTGCGTAGGACTTAATACAATGGCCCTCATTGACTGATAATTAGAGATGAGCGAGCACCAAAATGCTCGGGTGCTCGTTACTCGGGACGAAATTATCGCGATGCTCGAGGGTTCGTTTCGAGTAACGAACCCCATTGAAGTCAATGGGCGACCCGAGCATTTTTGTATTTCGCCGATGCTCGCTAAGGTTTTCATGTGTGAAACTCTGGGCAATTCAAGAAAGTGATGGGAACGACACAGCAACGGATAGGGCAGGCGAGGGGCTACATGTTGGGCTGCATCTCAAGTTCACAGGTCCCACTATTAAGCCACAATACCGGCAAGAGTGGGCCCCCCCCCTCCCAACAACTTTTACTTACGAAAAGCCCTCATTAGCAATGCATACCTTAGCTAAGCACCACACTACCTCCAACAAAGCACAATCACTGCCTGCATGACACTCCGCTGCCCCTTCTCCTGGGTTACATGCTGCCCAACCCCCCCGCACGACCCAGTGTCCACAGCGCACACAAAAGTGTCCCTGCGCAGCCTTCAGCTGCCCTCATGCCACACCACCCTCATGTCTATTTATAAGTGCGTCTGCCATGACGAGGAACCGCAGGCACACACTGCAGAGGGTTGGCACGGCTAGGCAGCGACCCTCTTTAAAAGGGGCAGGGCGATAGCCCACAATGCTGTACAGAAGCAATGAGAAATATAATCCTGTGCCACCACCATCAGGAGCTGCACACGTGGGCATAGCAATGGGGAACCTATGTGCCACACACTATTCATTCTGTCAAGGTGTCTGCATGCCCCAGTCAGACCGCGGTTTTTAATTCATAGACACAGGCAGGTACAACTCCCTATTGTGAAGTCCCTGTGGACCGACAGCATGGGTGGCTCCCTGGAACCCACCGGCGGTACATAAAAATATCCCATTGCATTGCCCAACACAGCTGAGGTAGTAATGTCGTGCTTAATGCAGGTGGGCTTCGGCCCACACTGCATGCCCCAGTCTGACTGGGGTTCTTTAGAAGTGGAAACAGATGCATTTATAATTCTCTGTGGACCCACAGCATGGGTGGGTGCCAGGAAGCCATTGGCGGTACATAAAAATATCCCATTGCATTACCCAACACAGCTGAGGTAGTAATGTCGTGCTTAATACAGGTGGGCTTCGGCCCACACTGCATGCCCCAGTCTGACTGGGGTTCTTTAGAAGTGGAAACAGATGCATTTACAAGTCCCTGTGGACCGACAGCATGGGTGGCTCCCTGGAACCCACCGGCGGTACATAAAAATATCCCATTGCATTGCCCAACACAGCTGAGGTAGTAATGTTGTGCTTAATGCAGGTGGGCTTCGGCCCACACTGCATGCCCCAGTCAGACTGGGGTTCTTTAGAAGTGGAAACAGATGCATTTATAATTCTCTGTGGACCCACAGCATGGGTGGGTGCCAGGAAGCCACCGGCGGTACATAAAAATATCCCATTGCATTACCCAACACAGCTGAGGTAGTAATGTCGTGCTTAATGCAGGTGGGTTTCGGCCCACACTGCATGCCCCAGTCTGACTGGTAATATATACCTTAACAGTAACCTCGTTGGTGGTAATGTGGTGGTGACTGCGGACCTGGTAGCGCGGTTTTATGTAGTTGGTTTTCGGAATGTGGCCAGGATTAAGTGGGCCGTGGCGGGGGGATGGTGGTGCTCTCTTGTTGTGTCGTTAAAGGTGAAATTCTTGGACTGCCACCAGACCGACCAATGCAAAGGTATTTGCCAAGAATGTTTTCATTGTTGGAGGAGGAGGGGGATGTTTTGGAGGCACTATGTGTCCTCTACACGTGTCCGTGGTTATATGCACCTTAACAGTAACAGCGTTGGTGGGAAATGGCCTCGCCGCCATCATGTCTTTGTGAAGCCTCTGTTTCCACACCCCAGTGACATACCATTAGCAGCGGTATAGGCAGAGCCCACAATTATTAACATTTCAGCGGTAGCATTAGGGACAGGCCCCACTAACATATCACTAGCAGCAGTATAGGGGGAGCGCAGTCTTAGTTCCATTTCAGTAATAGTAGCACTCAAGACAGGCCCCAGTAACATTCCCATTGCAGCAGTTTAGGGAGATAACAGTCTCTTTCACATTTCAGTAGCTGCAGTATAGACATTTATGTAGCTAAAGTGTAGGCCAATCCCACACACCTTTCTGTACCAGGAGTGCAGGCGAAGAACATAGAAATTACTATGATTACACTGTAGGTGAGGGCCCAAAAAAATTGGTGTACCAACAGTACTAATGTACCTCAGAAAAAATTGGCCATGCCCAACTAAGATGGCAGGTGAAACCCATTAATCGCTTTGGTTAATGTGGCTTAAGTGGTAACTAGGCCTGGAGGCAGCCCAGTTGAACGAAAAATTGGTTCAAGTTAAAGTTTCAACGCTTTTAAGAGCATTGAAACGTATAAAAATTGTTTAGAAAAATTATATGAGTGAGCCTTGTGGCCCTAAGAAAAATTGCCCGTTCGGCGTGATTACGTGAGGTTTCAGGAGGAGGAGGAGGAATATTATACACAGATTGATGAAGCAGAAATGTCCCCGTTTTGGATGGTGAGAGAGAACAATGCTTCCATCCGCGGGTGCAGCCTACGTATTGCTTAGGTATCGCTGCTGTCCACTGGTGGAGAAGAGAAGTCTGGGGAAATCCAGGCTTTGTTCATCTTGATGAGTGTAAGCCTGTCGGCACTGTCGGTTGACAGGTGGGTACGCTTATCCGTGATGATTCCCCCAGCCACACTAAACACACTCTCTGACAAGACGCTAGCCGCAGGACAAGCAAGCACCTCCAGGGCATACAGCGCGAGTTCAGGCCACGTGTCCAGCTTCAACACCCAGTAGTTGTAGGGGGCAGAGGCGTCACCGAGGACGGTGCTGCAATCGGCTACGTACTCCCTCACCATCCTTTTACAGTGCTCCCGCCAACTCAGCCTTGACTGGGGACCGGTGACACAGTCTTGCTGGGGAGCCATAAAGCTGGCAAAGGCCTTGGAGAATGTTCCCCTGCCTGCGCTGTACATGCTGCCTGATCTCTGCGCCTCCCCTGCTACCTGGCCCTCGGAACTGCGCCTTCTGCCACTAGCGCTGTCGGATGGGAAGTTTACCATCAGTTTGTCCACCAGCGCCCTGTGGTATAGCATCATTCTCGAATCCCTTTTCTCTTCGGGAATGAGAGTGCAAAGGCTCTCCTTATACCGTGGATCGAGCAGTGTGTACACCCAGTAATCCGTAGTGGCCAGAATGCGTGTAATGCGAGGATCACGAGAAAGGCATCCTAACATGAAGTCAGCCATGTGTGCCAGGGTACCTGTACGCAACACATGGCTGTCCTCACTCGGAAGATCACTTTCAGGATCCTCCTCCTCCTCCTCCTCCTCTGGCCATACATGCTGAAAGGATGACAGGCAAGCAGCATCTGTCCCCTCAGCAGTGGGCCAAGCTGTCTCTTCCCCCTCCTCCTCATGCTCCTCCCCCTCCTCCTCAACGCGCTGAGATATAGACATGAGGTTGCTCTGACTATCCAGCGACATACTGTCTTCCCCCGCCTCCGTTTCTGATTCCAAAGCGTCTGCCTTTATGCTTTGCAGGGAACTTCTCAAGAGGCATAGCAGAGGAATGGTGACGCTAATGATTGCAGCATCCCCGCTCACCATCTGGGTAGACTCCTCAAATTTTCCAAGGACCTGGCAGATGGCTGCCAACCAGGCCCACTCTTCTGTAAATAATTGAGGAGGCTGACTCCCACTGCGCCGCGCAAGTTGGAGTTGGTATTCCACTATAGCTCTACGCTGCTCATAGAGTCTGGCCAACATGTGGAGCGTAGAGTTCCACTGTGTGGGCACGTCGCACAGCAGTCGGTGCACTGGCAGATTAAACCGATGTTGCAGGGTCCGCAGGGTGGCAGCGTGCGTGTGGGATTTGCGGAAATGTACGCAGAGCTGGCGCACCTTTCCGAGCAGGTATGACAAGTGGGGGTAGCTTTTCAGAAAGCGCTGAACCACCAAATTAAACACATGGGCCAGGCATGGCACGTGCGTGAGGCTGCCGAGCTGCAGAGCCGCCACCAGGTTACGGCCGTTGTCACACATGACCATGCCCGGTTGGAGGCTCAGCGGCGCAAGCCAGCGGTCGGTCTGCTCTGTCAGACCGTGCAGCAGTTCGTGGGCCGTGTGCCTCTTATCTCCTAAGCTGAGTAGTTTCAGCACGGCCTGCTGATGCTTGCCCACCGCTGTGCTGCCACGCCGCGTGACACCGACTGCTGGCGACGTGCTGCTGCTGCTGACACATCTTGATTGCGAGACAGAGGTTGCGTAGGAGGAGGAGGAGGGTGGTTTAGTGGAGGAAGCATACACCCCCGCAGATACCACCACCGAGCTGGGGCACGCAATTCGGGGGGTGGGTAGGACGTGAGCGGTCCCAGGCTCTGACTCTGTTCCAGCCTCCACTAAATTCACCCAATGTGCCGTCAGGGAGATATAGTGGCCCTGCCCGCCTGTGCTTGTCCACGTGTCTGTTGTTAAGTGGACTTTGGCAGTAACCGCGTTGGTGAGGGCGCGTACAATGTTGCGGGAGACGTGGTCGTGCAGGCCTGGGACGGCACATCGGGAAAAGTACTGGCGACTGGGAACCGAGTAGCGCGGGGCCGCCGCCGCCATCATGCTTTTGAAAGCCTCCGTTTCCACAAGCCTATACGGCAGCATCTCTAGGCTGATCAATTTTGCAATGTGCACGTTTAACGCTTGAGCGTGCGGGTGCGTGGCGTCGTACTTGCGCTTGCGCTCAAACTGTGGCGCTAGCGACGTCTGGACGCTACGCTGAGAGACATTGCTGGATGGGGCCGAGGACAGCGGAGGTGAGGGTGTGGGTGCAGGCCAGGAGACGGTAGTGCCTGTGTCCTCAGAGGGGGGTTGGATCTCAGTGGCAGGTTGGGGCACAGGGGGAGAGGCAGTGGTGCAAACCGGAGGCGGTGAACGGGCATCGTCCCACCTTGTGGGGTGCTTGGCCATCATATGCCTGCGCATGCTGTTGGTGGTGCCTCCCCAGCTGATCTTGGCGCGACAAAGGTTGCACACCACTGTTCGTCGGTCGTCAGGCGTCTCTGTGAAAAACTGCCACACCGTAGAGCACCTTGACCTCTGCAGGGTGGCATGGCGCGAGGGGGCGCTTTGGGAACCAGTTGGTGGATTAATCGGTCTGGCCCTGCCTCTACCCCTGGCCACCGCACTGGCTCGGCCTGTGCCCACACCCTGACTTGGGCCTCCGCGTCCTCGCCCGCGTCCACGTCCTATAGGCCTACCCCTACCCCTCAGCATGGTGTATTACCAGTGATTTGATTTCCCAGGCAGGAAAGAAATTAGCGCAAGCCTGCTGTTAAACGTAGCTGGCTGCGTATGATTTCTGTTTACGTTCTGCACCCACCACACACGTACCCAGAACGCTGAGGACTGTCAGAGGCAGGCCAAATAGAATGTTTCCCTTTTTTTGGTAAAGAAAAGGCCCACTGCGTATATTCAATCAATAATATATGTCTTCTGGCCCTGTAAATGTGTCACAGAACTGCAGGGTTGCAGAGTTATTAACTACAGCAGAGCAGTGATTTTTCCCAGGCAGGAAAGAAATTGGCGCAAGCCTGCTGTTAAACGTAGCTGGCTGCGTATGATTTCTGTTTACGTTCTGCACCCACCACACACGTACCCAGAACGCTGAGGACTGTCAGAGGCAGGCCAAATAGAATGTTTCCCTTTTTTTGGTAAAGAAAAGGCCCACTGCGTATATTCAATCAATAATATATGTCTTCTGGCCCTGCAAATGTGTCACAGAACTGCAGGGTTGCAGAGTTATTAACTACAGCAGAGCGGTGATTTTTCCCAGGCAGGAAAGAAATTGGCGCAAGCCTGCTGTTAAATGTAGCTGGCTGCGTATGATTTCTGTTTACGTTCTGCACCCACCACACACGTACCCAGAACGCTGAGGACTGTCAGAGGCAGGCCAAATAGAATGTTTCCCTTTTTTGGTTAAAGAAAAGGCCCACTGACTATATTCAATCATTAATATATGTCTTCTGGCCCTGCCTACACAATTCTGTCCCTGTAGTATTACTGCAGGGCGCAATGCTCTGCACAGCCGATTTAAAAAAAAAAATAAAAAAATGCAACACTGCTAACAGCAGCCTGCACAGTTCTGCACACGGTTAAATGTGGCCCTAAGAAGGACCGTTGGGGTTCTTGAAGCCTACACTCACTCCTAACACTCTCCCTGCCTAACCACCACTTCTGTCCCTGGACTATTACTGCAGGGCGCAATGCTCTGCAGACAGCCGATTTTGAAAAAATAAAAAATGGGCAACACTGCTAACAGCACCCTCCACAGTACTGCACACGGATAGATGTGGCCCTAAGAAGGACCGTTGGGGTTCTTGAAGCCTACACTCACTACTAACACTCTCCCTACAGCAGCTCCGGCACCAGCAGCACTGTCCCTCAGCTAACTCACAAGGCATCTGAGGCGAGCCGCGGGAGGGGCCGACTTTTATACTCGGGTGACATCTGATCTCCCCAGCCACTCACAGCAGGGGGGTGGTATAGGGCTTGAACGTCACAGGGGGAAGTTGTAATGCCTTCCCTGTCTTTCAATTGGCCAGAAAAGCGCGCTAACGTCTCAGAGATGAAAGTGAAAGTAACCCGAACAACGCGTGGTACTCGTTAAGAGTAACGAGCATCCCGAACACGCTAATATTCACCCGAGCATCAAGCTCGGACGAGTACGTTCGCTCATCTCTACTGATAATCCTTCTGCAACGGAACATCCAGGAAATCTTTGATAATCTGATACCTGGTGGATCCTGTTGGTGAATCATTAATATGTCTTTTTATATATTTTACAAGTTGTACATATATATAATCTACATATTAAGTTTAGAGATTTTACAAATACACTGCATTACTAATCCTGAGTAAAGCTGTATTTACTGATACACAAGTACAAGGGTATGTACAAATGCAAGTTCTAAGAAGCATGCAGGAAGGCAAAATGCTATAGGGGAAGGTAGCACAAGTGCAAAATACTGATGAACAATCATGCTCACACCTACCATTCCATTCATTGGGGTAGGATGGCTGTTAATAGTCATATATAATTCTTGTATATGGTGCTAGTCACATAGATACATATAGTGCACCATGTAGGCTTACAGCCTATTAGTGATGCCTATACTATTAGACCAGGAAGGCTGTCCTACACATTCTAAGTGTACAGCACAAAGGACTGATACCCTGGCTCCCTCAGGATCTCAGGGCCAAACTGCTTCTGCAAATAGGCGTTCCACAGATGCGTGATACGCGGTGAATGGAGTTAATGAAAGCTGATGGATTTTCATTGATCCATGCACACCGTGTATATGCAAGAAAAATAAATCGCAACATGTTCTATTTCTCTGCATACATACGCAGCGTGAGTCCTATTCACTTGTATGGGCTGCGTATCATACACTGTCCATAAGCAATACATTGTGTATGGGCAGCGTTTCCATACGCATCCCTGATCTGAAACAGAACAGGGAATTAAAAAAAAAAAATCACACTGTGCGTGTGATATACAGGCATGCGTAATGCCTTATGCAGGCATACGTGGTCTCTGCCGGCAGTACGTATGGCTGCAAATAGGGCATGAGTAAATATGAGATGTTAATTGATATTTTTGCTAAAGTTGTCACACTTCTATCCAGTTGATGAAGCTCTGTGATAGAAGAATACTTAGTTATATGGCAATTGGCCAATTAAGTATCTGTGCAGAGGTGTAGCTAAAGGCTCATGGGCTCTAGGGCAAAAGTTCGGCATGGGGTCCACTCCTGTCCCCACCACCTATGGAAAAACAAAAATCTCACACTGCCTACATTGTGTGAACTTTATTTGGGTAAGGGTTCATGTACACAGACATATTTAGGGTTTGTACACAAGTTGTAGGAAGCTGTAATATGGCTCCACTATTGCATCTTTGAAAGCCTCTGATTTCATATGGAGGCATACAAAGTTTTTTTTCTGTCATATTCTTTATAAAACCATATGATAAATCTGTAAAAAATAATGCTAGCTCTACCATATGTCATATCACATTAGTATTCTAGGGGAAATGCCTCCATAATTCTTCTATATACATAAAAATTACAATTATCGTTCGTTGAAATTTAGCGGTTATCCTCTGAGCTGTTCCTACTATAATGTACGTATGAGTATTTACATTGGTTGGAGTTGTGTAAGCATCCATCTATAGTTACAAAAGATGATGTGTTATGGCTTATATGGCATTTGATTAAAGATCTATCAAACATTGAAGGGAACCTGTCACCAGATTAATGCTACCCAAACAACGGGCAGCATGAACTCCAGGACAGGTAGGTCCGCGGCAGCTGTGTGTGTTATTCTGAAACACCGTGGCATTTCAGAATAAACTTACTATGCAGTTTGATTCAGAGCTGCACTCCAAGTGATGAGTGGGCCGCGCCGGCATCTCCCTGCCCCAATGATCTATGATGACAGTTCTTTCTCTGCTTGTGTATAGGGAGAGAACTGTCGCTCTACATGATGTGGACAGGAGGAAACTGGCGCAGCCCCCATCTGTGACTTGGAGCGCCATTCTAAAGGAAACTTCAAAGTATGTTTGTTCTGAAATGCTGCAACGTTTCAGAATAAAACATACATGGGCATTGTGTACCTACCTGTCCTGGGTTCATATTGCATGTGGTTTGAACAGCATGAAACTGGTGACAGGGTCCCTTTAATAAAATTCTGAAACCAATCAGTCTCAGGACCTTGTATGTGCAGCACACATAACATCCATATACTGAATGGCGTCAGGGCATAGTATGGCAGAGGAGCGGAGCAAAAGCAGATCAGACCGGAGTTAGGATGGTAAATATATGGAGCAATTATTGTGTGACTGGGGTCATGCAGTTTCACCTACACTAACCTTGCTGACATATGTGCTGCAAGGGTGCCACAGGGCCTCTTGCTTTGATGCCTGGTCGCAGCTGCGATGCTTATAGGGATGCTACTATATCCATGAATATCTGGTATGGTATGTCCATGCTGGACTGCAATTTTGCTTACAGGCTCTTGAGATCTAAACCATACTGGATGTAGGAAAAGCTAACCATCTACTTCATTATAGAAGCTCAACTAAACTGTTAGACATCTGACTTCTAACAAGTTTGTTGACTGCGTCCAAAACCAACCAGCAAAATTATGGTTAAAGTTCTATGCAATAATGCAGCTTATAATACAAGTGCAATATTGGGTTCAAAGGTGAATATACCACTAAATGGAGTTCAGCCATATGTATGTAAGTCTTTATCACTTTGCTCTGTGTTGCTTATATCAGATAGATGGCTGAAATATAAGTTGTCTAGAGACAGAACGATGTAATTTTAGTAAAAGAAACTAGTTTTTATAGGAAAAAAATGGAATCAACGTTAATTTACACTTAGTGACTAATGGAAGCCGACAGTTGTTGATACCCGTCTCTCACCACAGTATTCAGCTTGCTCTCAGACGCCAGGTACATGCTGTTCTTGTAGCAGTTCATCAGCTCCTCCTGCTGGCTGGGACTTGGATGACCTTGTGCCACAGGCCCCACTGTGTGAATAACATCTAAGGGGAATAAATCACAAGATTGGTCTGAGCAGGAAAACAATGAAGCCTGTAAGTGTGCGATATCTTACTTCTCCGGGCCCTATGTTCTCGACTTGTGCTACATATGCCCCAGTGGGTACATGCCACGTCTCTATGGGTACTCACACTGTCCTTATGATATGCTGCAGCATACCTATGATCATAGCCATGGGGATAATATGTTGTAATTTATTTGAGTAGGGGATATTTGGCTTAGAAACTTTGAAAAATACTGTTCGAAGGAAGAAAGCTACCATTAGACAGTGCTTCTTGCTAAGATGACTCTGCAGGGGAAGTCAATAATAATAGTTATCCTTGGCATAAAATATACTTAGAACAGAATCTAAATGGCAATCAGACATGACAACCAGATATTCTTAGTAGCCCTCTACGATGTACAGTTGGTCACACAAGAGACCTATATAAGATCATGGGAGAAGACCAAATAATATGACCCCAAGGAATAATAAGAATAAACTCACACTTGGCAGGCAGAAGGTAGCCACAGGTGATTTTTGCTTGCCCGGTCTCACAGCCTCCTAGGGAGCTGCATTCGAGCTTGAGGAGTGGGCCCGCTGCCCGATGTATGCATCCATCCACTGAAAGAAGAGAAAATTAGTGAGCAGTTCTGGTGACTAGAAATAGGAGTATAATAGGAATGGTAGATGGGGAACAATAGCAATCAGCATCCAGCGTACAAGAACAGAGACGTAAATGCAGCACCATGGAGAGCTACCAGCATGCTCCATCTGTGGAAGTACGTATAGTATACAGATCTCTAAGGAGACTAGAAGAGACTGGGTGTTTTTACAGTAATCCTCCTGTGTTCTCAGGATTCTCTTCATTAATACATGTCAGGCTGATAATCTACTATATAAAACACTAGCTTAACATCAGCTCATAATTCTTGTCCTTCTAACCTTTCTAAATGTGCTTTTTGCTGTCAATATTCTAAGTCGTCTATCTCTCACGGTTCTAATCTCCCTCCTGCCCTCCCTCTCTGTGTGATGAATCCTCTTTCTCTGTCATGTTCGAACTCCTCTCTCCCTCTCCATCTCTCTGTTGTGCTCTCTCCCCCTGTGGGACACAATTAAATATCATCTCATGAATTGGTTCTAATCTGGTAACTTGTAATTTAGCTGGAAATCAAATCAACAACGTACACCGAGCAGCCGACCTGCATCTATGCAGATTTAAAGGATCAGAATCAGATCAAAATTATTATCCTCCATTTACATGAGTTAGGGAGGCCTGTAATGAAAATAACAAAGGCGAAATAAATGATCATTTCGAATGACAAAGTAAGAGATCTAAACAGGGAAAATATCACAGGGCTCGGATGATGAGGGTCTGTAAGGTTTTTCAATCTGACAGCACTGGCCTTTACACCGTGCTTTTAAGCAAACGTTGTGAAGCACATAAGAGCACTCCATGACTTGTAGTGTCATCAAATCATTTTACGGATTTTACAAATCCTGCATTAATTTACAATTTTGATTTAGACATATCATTATTTAATATTCATGCCCTTCTGTTATTATCGCAATACACTCAGTCTGTTGGAAAAAAAAATCAAAGACCTTAAATAAATATTAAACGAACCAAATCCATTTGCTATTATAGTTACTGAACTTTGTGTTTGTCTACAGAGTGTATTAGATGGGTTCTTTGCCTGTTCATCTGTTTTTACGATATATGTGGCGAGGGACGAGAACATTATCCTCCCATTATATAAGGCACTCGTCAGGCCTCACATGGAATACTGTGTACAGTTCTGGACACCGGTGCTCAGGAAAGATGTTACGGTATTGGAGGGGGTTCAAAGAAGGGCAACTAAACTAATACATGGAATGACGGGACTGGAATACCCAGAGAGGCTATCAAAATTGGGATTATTTACCCGGGAAAAAAGATGGCTAAGGGGCGATCAAATAACTATGTATAAATGCATGAGGGGACAATACAAGGATCTCTCCCATGATCTGTTTATACCCAGGACTGCGACGGTAACGAGAGGGCATCTGCTATGTTAAGAGGAAAGCAGGTTTCATCACCAACACAGAAAGGGTTTCTTTCCTGTAAGAGCAGTGAGACTGTGGAACTCTCTGCCTGAGGATGTGGTGATGGCAAAATCCATAGAGGAGTTTAAAAGGGGACTTGATGTCTTTCTGGAGCGGAAGAATATTACAGGATATAAATCTTAGGTTAATTGTTAATCCGGGTATACAGGCAGGTAGGAACTATTAGGGGTTGATCCAGGGATTAGTCTGATTGCCATTAGGGAGTCGGGAAGGAAATTTTTTCCCCAAAAGGGCTAATTGGCTCCTGCCTCTTGGGGTTTTTTGCCTTCCTCTGGATCAACAACATGGGAGGATAAACAGGCTGGACTAGATGGACATTGTCTTCATTCGGCCTTACATACTATGTTACTATCTGCTTTACGTATCTATGACAGATGCATGCAGGGAATGTATGGATTGGGCTCAGGGCTTTAAGGATGAGGTGAATGTGTGCATGGGTTACAGAACAAAAAAACTGATCTGGATGGCAAATGCATGCCAACTGTATTCCTTCTATGATGATGCAGCATGTTTTTGTCTTTTTTTATTTCAAATGGTATCACCATTTACAAGTTGGTGTCACTATACACTTACAATCCCCTCATACCACCTATACTGAATAAGTCAGAAGCATATGTTTGGGTAGCACGAATACGTATCCAAATATATACTGCAATGCGCCCATAGATTTGTCAACTTTTGTTTGAAAGGTTTTTTTGATGTTTTACAGTTATATATGTGATCACTACCATGGATGCAGATTCACTGGCTGACGAAGCAACTTTCAGGAAAGTTGCAATAGATATAGGAAGCCTAGAAATATCACGGAGAGCCAATCCTAAAACATAACCTTTATTACATCATTAAAAATATACTCACAGACAAAACTAATCACATATATGTGATAAGATGCCATCAGAATAATACTTACTAGAAGACTTTTATATAGTGCATCCATACATGGGGATATTAAAATAAACAGGATAACTCACCCTGTGAATACCCTAATAAATATGGCACTGCCTATCAAGCAGGAAAACTGCCCTGTCCATGTGCCTCCTGTCCAAACCCTATTGTACCCTGATACAGTGCAAAAATATAGTTAGAGGTGGACAAACATATATTCCATTAATCCTGATAAAACAAAGGATGTAAGTAAATCTGATGGAATGACAAAATATTAGGACATGTTGAGTTTATATTTTGTCATTCCGTCAGCTTTACTGCATCTTTTGTTTTATCAGGATTAATATGATACATGTATCATCTATACTGCCATTCCACTGCTCCTTTCCTAACAAGCAAGGTAGAAATCTAATGCCTGCTGTGCAATGAGAAGAGAATCAGTATGCAGAGTGTGTGAGCATGAGTGTCCACCAGGACTCAACTCACTATATGGACGTGCGCATTGCTATATACTTTGAACACTAGGTGGCACCATACTATTTATGTAAATGTCATAACTCTTCACTGGATCATATAGCTGATAGCTGGGGCTGCTGTCACAGGGTACTGAGCAGGAAGCAGACTGCGCCATACATTGTGCAGTGGACTTTCATGGTATTGCAGGAACAGCTCCCATTAAAGTGAATGGGAGCTGCACCTGCAATATCATACCAGCCCACCGCATAATGTATGGAGCTATCGATTTCCTGCTCTGTACACGTGCGAACATCTGATTATCAGGGGTCCTGAGCAAAGGACCGCCAACAATCAGTGATTGATGACCTAACCTGAGGTTACTTCATCAATTTTGTTTAGAGCTGGAACACTCCATAGCTTCTTTTGGTAGTCACCTTTGTAAAGCCAATGGCACAATGTAATTTGTGGCTTGAGAAAATGA
Organism: Eleutherodactylus coqui; assembly: GCF_035609145.1. NCBI lineage: Eukaryota > Metazoa > Chordata > Amphibia > Anura > Eleutherodactylidae > Eleutherodactylus > Eleutherodactylus coqui. The sequence goes on from NC_089847.1 coordinate 80,867,306, forward strand.
AGCTTCTTTTTTTTTTTTTTTTTTTAAGCCTGTGCTGCAAAATCATAATGCTGGCACGAAAAAAATGAGTGAACATTAGAGAGATGATGGTGAAATAGTTCCTACAAATTAATAATTCTTGGCAAACATGAAGCTATCGTCACATGGATTTTATCACTTGCTCACTGCTTTCACTACATGCAGTTCACTATGGCATTAAGTTACATTTGTTATGCTATCGTTATAGGTCCGCTACATTCCCAAAAGTAATGTCTGATTAGAAAAGAAGAATCTGCTTTTATTTTCCTCTAGAACCCAGTCTTGTCTATGGCCTGTGTGCAGTATTGCAGCTCATACCCATCCATGTTGAAGCTGTGCTGCAGTACCAAGCACTGCCCATGGACAAGGGTTGCCCAGTGCCTGGAATAAAAGTAGGCTATTGTTTCTAATTGCCAAGTATCTTTTCTAAGGCTCAAAGAATACATCTACTAGCCACATGACTGAGCTCATAAGGAGGCCATGAGGGAGCTACTAGCAACTACCTGCAATGCTGCATGCAGTTCTCCATGTTACTTTGGAGATCTGGATGTGCCGCACACATTTGAAAGCCTTAGTGACGTGCACTGATACATGTTGCTAGCTCTTTAATTCCAGCGTCAAATGCTAAAATGGTTGCATTCCCCAGTAATTGAGGAAAAATAATCTCTGGAGAAAGACGGGGCAATCCAGCATGGTCATTCAACAAGAGCTGGGTTGTTTAAGTGACGTTTATTTAAAACTGTAGCAATTCCTTGAAGAGCAGCATTGTAATATTATTATCTGCGCTTTGTGTACAGTGGGTTCTGCAGGTATTTATAAAGTGATGAAAGAGCTTAGTCGCGGGTACAATGGGTGAAATAAACTGCACTTGATCTCTAATGGTGGCCCTGGTAGCTGGATGCTGTATTGGAGCATGCAGAGAAACGTGACCTTGCTGTGATTAGATCCAAAGCTCTCTCTTGTGATATAAACTGCACTGTGACTCAGTTGGTTTCTTCATTTAAAAGAACATTGTGGCTGGAAGGGAGGTACAGATTGAAAGTCTAGGATCAAACCCAATAAATCTAAGACATATTTCTGAATGAGACTAGCAATAAGCCACTGGCATTTTTCTGAAAGTTTATTCACAGCAGATAAATATTTTTAGTCCTGGTTGGTAGATGTAATTTTGAATGAGCTCTTTTTTTTGTGTTGGAGACATTAACTAAATACTGTACAAACTACTAAAATTAACGGGAACCCGTCAGCATTTTCTACTAATGTAAACAAAGAACAGCGCTACAATAATAACGATCCTCTCTTTCCTACAATAGGTTTCATTTGGCTGTTGATTAAAGCATACCTGAATAAGGCCAAATGCACATGAATGGGTCAGATTCCGCATGCGGGGTCTCACAGCAGAATTCGATCCTATGCCTGGTCGGTGACCCCTGTGTACCTGTCCGGATTCTTCATAATCTGCAATGTGGATCTGCCAGCCCAAGACAGATCGTGCTGCGCCGTCGCTAGGAATCCGCACTGAAATAGAACGCGCTGCAATTTCCCCTCCGCTAATGGAAAATCGCAATTGGTTTCCGCTCGTGGACATGGAAAAGCGATTTTCAATAGCATGTTTATGGTCAGTATTTGCTGCGGAATCCGGAGGCCGACACCCATTCCAAAAAGTCTGCCTCTCTTGCCTCCTGTGATGTGCGCGCATCGCTGTAAAGCCTTGTGTGTTCTGTGACCTCAACCAGCACATGTTAATTTGGAGATTTACTGAATATCCCCGAACTAGGTAGACTCTAACACCTGCCTTCTCAGTAGTTCTTTTCAGTCGCATACATGCTCTAATCATAATTGTGAATATAGGCAGCTGCTGGGATTCCACGTCCAGCTTCTTTCCGCCAGGACACTTGGAAGCTCCGAGGCTACATACAACACACACACAACAATTGTACAACATCCAGGTGCTTTCCACAATCCAGCAAACATTTTAGTATACAGGACATGCATGGAAGCTTTCACCAAAATATTTATTTCTAAGATTTAATACATCAGCCCTCACCTTTCGGAACTACTAATCTGAACAACTTTGGCCAATATGCGGAAGCCTTGCATAGTATGTTGCTGTCCATGGCTTTATCATTATGCCACATATCCCTCCAAATATGAGATGCTGCTCTCATTAGGTCCCTTGCTGTGCCATTAATATCATTGCCATCAATAATCATTGCATTATCCTGTTTGTTAATTATGCAAGGCCTTATTCTAAAATGCGTCCATACTGACTTCCTCTTGCTAACACTAACCCTTTAGGTTAATCCAAATAAATCCAAGACCCCCCAATCCTGGCCAGGGATTTTACAGTAAATAAAATCTATTGAAGCTATTAAAATTAAATTTGTGTAAAACCACTTACCTCTGGGAATGTGTTCATGTTTTGGATTTGGGTGATTTGCGTGTATAACATCTAATATATAACTATACAATATGTTATTCACAACTATACTATTTATATCCCCAATTCAAAATAGATACATAAAAAACTATGTATAGAAATATATTCCTCATTGCTGGAGACTGGCAGCCATCTTCTGTTCCTAATATTTGTGCTGAACCACCAGGACTCCTGTGGTATAGTGAGTGACAACAAAAGTCTCCACAGGAGTAAAGTGATTTCAGATCCAGTGAATCCTTTAGTAATATAAAGTTGTAATCCAGTAGTAGGACAAAGATTTGAAGCCTAAGGGCTCATGCACATGACCACGTTTTCACCACGTATCATGCGTGCATTGCATGGACGCGTGATAAGTGGTAAATGGAGTCAATAACAGTCAATGGTCTTTCACTGGCGTGTGCACACCATGCTCTGTTTCTTTGTGTTCATACACAGAGAGAACCCTATACACTTGTATGAGCTGCGTATGATACGCTGTACATATGAAATACATTGCTTATGGGTTTTAATACGTATCCCTGCGCATGTGCATGTGATTCGCAGGCATGCTCAGTGCCATACACAGCCATATGATGTCTCCGACAGCTCTCTGCCGGTATGGTTGCAGGATGTATAAAACGCTGTGAGACTACCTGCAGCGTTTCACACATACGGCTGTAGACATGAGCCCTAGGTGTTTTTTCCAGCGCTTGGCGCTTTCAGTTTTGCGTTAAATATTGTACAATGCTCCCATTCCTTTCAATGGCGCTGCTCACACAAGCGTTAAAATGTGAAGTTTTTAACACCGCGGTTTGACAGCGATGCATGTTCTATATTTGGCGTTTCAGCATTTTAAAATGCTGTGCATCGCCCACTAAAATGAATGGACAGCATTTTAAACGCTGCTGAAAATGCGGCACAACTTGGTGCCTCATTTTTTTACCACAAATCAATTACAAAGTGTGATTGTTCTCAGTGAGAGAAACCAAGTAATCTTGTAGGTATGATACCTTTTAATGGATAACAAAAATACATGATGTTAATGCGAGCTTTCAGGTCTTCTATCAACCCTTCAGCTAAAATGAAACATGTTGTCCAAACTGCAGGCGGCATGTTATAGAGCAGCAGGAAGCGAGCAGGTTCATATACAGTTATATGGGGAAAGATTTAGTGTAACTTGTATTTTATTTATCTGCACTGATCACTGATAGCTCCGCCCATTGGACTGTTCAGCTCAGAATGAGCAAAGGTTTAAATGAATAAAATACAAGTAATACTGACTATTTCCTCATAAAACTATATTCCAGTCTGAATTGACACCAGAATTGAGCCCCCAGAATGCCCCCCTTCCTTCCTGGGAATTACAGGAAAAATTGTATGGGAATTGGTGCATCCACTACTGGACCAGGGTTACCACCTTTACCTGGATAATTTTTACGCCAGTGTAATTGGACACCTTCTCAGGATTACAGGGGGTTCAGATGATGAAGAGGATAATGCCAGAAAGGTAAGGTCATCCTCACTAGCTGAGTCTGACTCAGATGCAATAATTACGTAAGCCTCCTCCGCAGTAAACCTCCTATGGGCTATACTATATAGATTTATTATACACCAAAAAAAAACACTTTTAAAAAAAAATCGAGTTGTTGGCCATAGGACACTTGTTGGTCACTGGAGAACAGCAGGAATTTTTTTTACTGTGTTATTGTATTTTTTTTCCTTTTTATACTGATGGATACACTGACTAACCAGACACTATACTAACAGGATCAGACAATATACTGCCTAAAGTAACACTACATTGACTGACATACAGATCACACTTTATTAACCCTTTGCAATCCAATTTTGGATTCAGGGTTTCCTAGGGGGCTTTCTCTGCCATTATACAATGGCACCGCCTGCTGGCTAAAGCACGTACTGCAGTACGTGACATGCTAGAGAGGCCCCAGACAACTGAGCAGCCAGTAATATACAGTAAGAATACCCTGCCGGACGTCTTCCGACATCGGAGCTGTACAGCCTTCAATCAGAATGTCTTGAGACGTCAGACAGTGAATTGGAAAGGGTTAACTACACTAATACCCTGTCACACTACAGTACCTACACTAACACTACACTGACAGGACGTCTACACTACTTGCACTACTACTGATCGGTATGACTTTTTTCTTTCTTTAGTACAGTTTCCTCTCAGCCCTCTCTCTCCAACCATCGATAACACACTGTGATGGTTGGAAAGAGAGATCACACTGTATTCAACATGGACCCGGGTTGTTGCTCTGTACTTGGTCAGTCTGGCTGACTGACCAATCACGGCGATCGTTGGGGAAGGACCGCTGTCTTGATCCCTCAGTGGCAAGTAGTTATTAGCTGCTAACTATGTTAGCAGCCATCACTACAGTGTTGCTGCGATTGCCACTGCAGTGACACTTTAAACAAAGGACGTAAGTTTATATCCTGTTGTGCTAAGTACCATGCGCCCAGGACATACATCCTGTGTACCCAGATCCCATCCCGCCTGCCACAGGCCAAAGGAAAATGGAGAGGTAGCTGGGATTACAGAAACAGCAGAGCTATGCCGTGTATGAAACTGCTATAGCGTTTATGAGAGTTATGAAAGCAATGTATCAAAGTGAGTTCAGCTGTTTTTGTAATGCCACATTCTTATTAATTCAGCCATGCCGCCTTGTGGCGGAGAACATAGGGTTAGGGAACCTCCAATTGAAAGGGTGCAGGTAGAGCACATCCTCTAGCATTGTCTAAGATAGAAATACCCGTTTAAAATGCAGTATAATAAACGTACTAGATTATATATAGTGTGGAAGTGCAGAGAGCAGAATGGCCTGCACAGGGCTACAGCCAGGCATTCTGGACTGCAGAGAGGGTTAACACCTGGTGGGCATGGCAGGAACTGGATAAAAGGAGCAGATCCTGCCAGACTCAAGGGGAAGTGATAGCTTAGGGGAGCTGGAAGGGCTGCAAGCCTGAGGTCCAGTTTGGACCAGTGAAAGCGGTGTGAAGCCACATCAGGAACTTAAAGCCTGAGTTCCATCGCGGACCATCACACCGGTCTGAAAGGGGCTGCAACCTCCAGTCTGTGGGTAAATTTGAATAAAAGGGACATTACCTTTAAGGGTAAAAAGTAAGGAGAAGGTGGCGGGGGGTACATTCTGCAGAGGAACATCGGTACATGCAGTCTGAGGAGAATCTAATGCTCCTCTATGTGTATACATATTTTATTCCTCAGTTCCTCTGAAGTAACCACGACTTCCTAAAATTTTCTGTGTAAACACCTGTACCAAGTTAAGTCGGGCGAAGCCGACTATATTAACTAGTGTGTGTGTGTGTATGTATGTATTGTGAGACAGTGACTGGCAAGGTGCTGGAGGGCAGGTGTGTGTCGCCTAGGATGCTCTCCTATGCTGCCTTGGGGAGCGCTTGGGCAGATACGTGCCACCGAGCAGCCTGGGCTCGGTGGAGGAAGCCGGCAGTATGGTGTCAGTAACATTAAGTTACTGACACGTTGTAGCAAGTAGGTGGCTCCAAGCCGGCTTTTCCTGGAGTGACCAAAGCGAAGGGTGGGATGGTCACTCCCACGTACCAGGTGGGGCTGGTACCAGGCCTTATAAAGCCTGGGCCTACAGGGCCAGCAGGAGAGCTGAGACCTCTGCAGGTCTGAGAGTCCTGGCTGGCTGTGTGCAGGAGCCATTTTGTTACCAGTGTGTAGACAGGGACGCTACATGTTTAGTAAGTGCTCGGACGAGCAGGATTTACTTTATGTTTGCCTGACGTTAAGGCCTGTATTTTTGCTTTGTTTGCTTGGAAATAAACCCAGGCAACGCCTGGACTAAAGACTTTATCCCATGTGTCACTGTCTCTGACTGCTTATGCCCAGGTTGCTACCGATCCTAAACGCTGATCCCTCACAGTATGTATATTCAGTGGTTAAAAGTTGCTTTCCTGGAACATGTTATTTAATAGATTTTACAATCTATAAAAATGAATATTTATATGAAGTCATGCATTTTCATCTTAGAATCGAAATGAATCTAAATTCTGCTGTATATTTGACAACAGTGCGTCACCCTTGCCGTAGGTTGTGTAATCTATCTTCTACTGTGGCACAGTGAGTCAGGTCATCAAAAACTTGATCCATAGCAGTAATGAAAGCATTGAGATCATTGGGGTGGTAACTGTTTCTTTGCACAGATGGTGAGGCCCATGCAAGTGCTTCATCTATCAGAAGGTTAATGATGAATACTTTCTTTTTGTCAATGGAGTAGGATGGAAATGAAACAATATACAACACGGAATGCTAAGGAATCCTCAATACTGCGCATGATCCCCACTGAACTGGGCTGGCAGTGGCATGCGGAAATTAGAACCTGAACTCCAGAAGTTGCCTCTGTAAGTTGTCCATCTCTTTTTATAACTCAGAAACTTTTTCCTGGTAAGAGGCATAAAACTCCTGAAGCTCAGTAACCTGGACTCCATGTTGGGCATGATTATTTTGTAGCAATGAGGTTCCGATTCAGAGTCCCTACTCGGAACTGATAGACACATAGTATAGTTCGGGGAAGACAAATTTCAGTACATGGGAAGGATCAGGTGCAGTACAGAGGAGCAGGCAGATGGCGTAGTCAGGGGAAGCCTGAAGTCGGTCCATAGGTAGTATCTACTGCAGTACAGAGGAGCAGACAGTTAGCACAGTTGTGGGGAAGCAGAGGGCAGGATTACTGGGAGTACATGGGAATAATTATCTTTTGTAAGAGGAGCAGGCAAGTGGAGGAGCCTGACTAGAGGCTGGAAGCACAATAATCACACAAGGAGGGAGGGCCAGGTTTATATAGGGAAACTAATTAGGGAAAACACAGAGTGGAGCCAGCCAGGGAAACACAGGAGCCTGGAACTAGAAGCAAGCAACAAAAGCAAGGTTTTGCAAGGGAGCTATCCAGAGGATGGATAGCTCAATCAGAAGAGTCGCCACCTGGAGCACGAAAGCTCTCAGGTTTGAGTCCTGATATCAGTCCTCTTCTTGGTAGGTGAATTCCGCTGTTGGTAAGTAGTCTACCCAATCTTCCTGGAGATGGGAAATAAAACAGCATAGGTATTGCTCCAGAATCTGGTTAGTCCTTTCAGTCTGACCATTGGACTGAGGATGGAAGGCAGAAGACAAATCAATAGTAATCCCTAGGGCCATACAGAAGTTCTTCTAGAATCTTTATGTAAACTAAACACACCTATCAGAAACTACATTATCTTCTCACTAGGCCTTTTCTTGTTTCTGTTACTACCTGCGGTGGCAGTGTTCTGCCATTCTACATAACCCACTTAGGGTTCCTGTGTGGAGCAGACACCCCACGTTAAGCGGGCCAGGCTTCTTAATTAAGTACTTAAAAGTTGAGATAATTCAGCCTTGCCTGTTGCCCTGTGCAGCTCATCTGAGTGGCCTCATGGGTCAACAGGTAGGGCCCCATTGTCTACTACTCTTCCGTTGTTTCTCCCAACCCCTTTGACCCCATCTCGTGTGTCAGTCCTCCCTTCACCGGCTGTAGTGTCTTCCGCCTCCCCAGTGTGGTTGCATGTTTTTTTTCTCTTCATCCCAATTTAGCAGGTCCCTTTCTCCCTGCCGCCATCTGATTTGCCTTCTAAATTAGTAGGGAAATTCCTCCAACTTAACTATGTCATCTGATAGATCTAACCTTAATATTGTCCCCCTCAATGTACAGGGTCTGAACATTCCGGAAAAAAGGTCCCCTATTCTACGTCATCTGTGGCAAAAAAGAGCCCATGTCACCTTCATGCAAGAAACCCATTTCAGAGGGGGCTCTATTCCCAGGCTGAAGGATGTGCATTTTCCAGATGTCTACCACAGCGCATCTCCAAAACCAAAGGAATGTCCATTTTCGTTGCAGGTTCCATCCCATGGGAGCACCTGGACACACGGGCGGATGGAGCGGGTAGATACCTTTTCGTTAAGGGTAGGTTGGGTGATACCTCAGTTACCCTGGCTTGGGATCCATATCCAGACCATCTGGGGAGATGATATATCCAAGAAATTACATCCGGGTTTGTTCAAACTCAGATTTTTCCAGTTTGATATAGAGACAATTCTTTTGAAGGCATTCCAAGACCAGCTGGACATACCTGCGATGTTCCTTCAAGTTGTGAGATAATATAAGAATATCATCGAGGTAAGCAGCAACAAAATGATCCAACAGATCTTACAACATATCATTAATGAAATGCTGAAAGGTGACAGGGGCATTGCAAAGGCTGAAAGGCATAACCAGGTATTCAAAATGTCCATATCTAGTTCTAAAGGCAGTTTTCCATTCATCCCCTGGGTGAATCCGTATAAGATTATAGGCTCCTCTTACATCCAGTTTGGAAAAAATCTTGGCAGAACAAAGTCTTTCCAGAAATTTCAGGATTAGGGAGAAAGGGTAGTAATAATTTATAATAGTAATTTTATTTACTTCCCTGTAATCAATAATAGAGTCTTTCTTCTGTACAAAAAACAAGGGTGCCCCAACTGAGGATGACGAAGGTCGAATGAAGCCTTTCTTTAAATTTTCATCCAAGTATTTTCTGACTACTTTTTACTCTGGTTCAGAAAGCTGCAGACATTGAATTTCTGGTACTAAGAAGACATCTTCTCACAATTCTGATGACAATCCTCAGTATATATTTGGGGCTGGGCATCTGACAATTTTTCCTACAATACTCTGAAGGAAAGGTAATAGTTGATTGAAGGATTATGGGTAGAAAACCAAGGGATTCCTAAAATAACTGGAAATTTAGGAGAAGAAATAAGATGAAAACTAATCATTTCATGGTGTTTAGGTTCAATACAGATTTCCAGTTCACTTATCTCCTGAGTTATAGGCCCTGAGGATAAAGGTGATCCATCCATAGTTTCCATATCAATTGGCATGGGATTAGTTCTGCGTCGAATGCTGTTATCAAGATCGTATTTTAAGTCCATAACATTCCTTCCTGCTCCCAAACCTAATATAGCAGAGCATTGCATTCTTTGGCTCCCAAATAAGACCTATATGGGGATGAGAAAATTGAGGGATGGAGGATGGATCTTATCTCCATTTTGCGTTATTAATGGAATAGCCTGCATGATAGAACCCGACTGATTAGAAATGTCAGGGTAAGTTATGGTCCTGACATTTCTAAGGGCTATAGTTTTCTGGAACTTGTTAGGACAGTTGATAGCATAATGTCCTGAGCCCCCAGAATAGAAACATAAATTCTCAATACTGTGCCTCTCCTTCAAAGGAAGGAGAGGGGCTTGCGGATGACATTGATCTGCATGGGTCAGGTATAGGTTCAATGGACTTTCAATGCGGGTTAACTGAAGGAATGTAATGTAAAAAGAAAAGAAGTGCTCAACTCACCTCTTCTAACGGGAAAATCCAGGGTCATGCGTGCATATATGTATGGAGCATTAGACCCCGCCGTAAGTCCTGAATGGCAATTGTAGACATCAAACACGATAAAGTGTCAGCTCTACATAAAAAATATTCTTTATTTTCTTTATAGTCAGGACATCACATGGCACGGAAGCTGGGGGTCGCATAGCTAGTTAGCATGGGGGAGTCTCGTTCGTTATCGAGACCCCCGGCTTAATGTCCTGTCTATAAAGATAATAAAGCATATTTTGCACGTAAAGCTGACATTTTATGATGTTTCATAACTGAAGGAATAGGCAGGGTTGTTTCCAAATCCCGCAGCTTCTCTTTTCTACGTTCTATAAGTCTCTGATCAATTTGGATGCATAGCTGAATAAAGTCCTCCAAATTATCAGGTGTCTCAACCCTGGCAAGCTCATCCTTCACCAGTTCTGATAATCCTCATTGGAACTGACTCTACTGGGTAGTGAGGTTCCACGGGATCTGAGTCGTCCAGTGATGAAATTCCGCTGAGTATTCGGCAACAGAGCATTGCTCTTGTTGTAGGTTGTGTAATCTACCTTCTGCTGTGGCGCAGCAATCTGGGTCCCCAAAAACTTGATCCATAGCAGTAATGAAAGCATTGAGATCATTGAGGTGGTTACTGTTTCTTTTCACATACGATGAGGCCCATGCAAGTGCTTCATCTGTCAGAAGGTTGATGATGAATAGTACTTTCTTTCTGTCACTGGTAATACAGAGTAAAGCAATGTTAAGGAAGCAGCATCCATGGCATATGTTCAAATCTTTAAAAGGACACTTTATTCCACATGATCCATGTATAAGCAGACAGCAAGGTTACCTAGGAGACTGGGGACGTAGGAGATAGGAAGTCTAGAACATGTGCAGTGACCACCGGTCTCTCGGACCTGTAGTGGTGTTTACAGCGAGATCTCGCGAGCAGTGATGTCGATTGCGCATGCGCAGTGACGATTCACAATCCGGATCTGGAGGGGCGATCCACGAGATCAAGCGAGTGATCAATACCTATCGCGCATGCGCAGATGACCTATTGGTAGTCACTTTTATAGCGAAGTCTCGCGATTGGCAATGAATCCCGCTCATGCGCAGATGAACAATCCAAAACGGCATATTACTGGTTCAAGGGAATGGATTGAGGACGTGCACCTCCCACCACTGGCGGATGACAACACACACAGCCGGTATGAGTTAATTTTAATTGTATTAATGGGGTTGTGTATATAAGTGTGTGTTTTAATGTGTGTATTAAGCTTGACAAAGATCCCAGGTTGGGATCGAAACGTCGCTGTCTGCTTATACATGGACCATGTGGAACAAAGTGTCCTTTTAAGGATTTGAACATATGCCGTGGATGCTGCTTCCTTAACATTGCTTTACATTAGAGGAACTACTGGATCCGGGATCCGATCCTGTGGAGGAGTTGCATCTGATAGATACGAATACACCGCTTGGTATATGATTACCTGAGAAGTGGGTGCTGCTGAGTAATTAAGTTATCTTTTGGGTAATACAGAGTAGGTTGGATTTGAAAGTCTATCCAACATTGATTAAGGAAACCTCAAGACTGCCAACGATCCCCACTGAATTTGACTGGCAGTGGCATGCGGAATCTGAACTGCGCAACTCCAGAAGTTTCCTCTGTAAGTTGTCCATCTCTTTTTGTGATGTTTGTACAGGTGGCCAGACATAAGGTGTGAAATGTCATGTTCTGCATTCAGCGTGTGTGAACAGTGTCATGTCCTGTGGTTTGTGCATATCTTCAGGTTCCTAATCAGGGATAGCCAGGTCCCAGATAAAGTCAGTGGGGCTGTCCTTATCGGGACAATCACCCTGCTTTTAGGTAGGGGTTCCCCACTTTCCTTGATAAGTAAGGGACAGGTGTCCTTCCGTCTTTACGTGGACCGGTGTAATTGGTCCTTGTGAATGCTGTGAGAGTGTTGCAGTGTTATTACGACACATTCTTGTGTCCGTGCTGAGGCATGGCACTTCAGTGTGCCGCATGGACATAACATGGAGGAGCTTGATTACAGACTGGAAGCACAATAATCAAGCACGGAGGGAGGGCCAGGGCCAGGTTTATATAGGGAGACTAATTGGGGAAAACACAGCATGTAGCGCTGTCAGGGAAACACAGGAGCATGGAACTAGGAGAAGGAACCAGAGCAAGGTTTTACATGGGAGCTATCTAGAGGACTGATTGCTCAATCTGAAGAGGTGCTGCCTGGAGCAAGGGAGCTCACAGGTTTGAGTCCTGACTAGAGATGAGCAAACCTACTCGCCCACGCCCCTTTTTTCGCCCGAGAACCGCGATTTTCGAGTACTTCTGTACTTGGGTGAAAAGATTCGGGGGGCGCCGTGGGTGAGTGGGGGGTTGCAGCCGGGAGTGGGGGGGAGAGGGAGAGAGAGAGGGATCCCCCCTGTTCCCCGCTGCTACCCCCCGCGCTGCCACGCCTCCCCCGGCGCCCCCCGAATCTTTTCACCCGAGTACTGAAGTACTCGAAAATCGCGGTGCTCGATCGAGTAATTACTCGAAATGAGTACGTTCGCTCATCTCTAGTCCTGACATTTTGACATTGATTTTTTTCAAATGGGGAGTTCTGAAAAAACACCAATTTTACCATTGCTTCTGCATTTTTACACCATATGTGTGATGTGGCTTAAATAATGTGCTTTTTCAATGGGTCGTTACGCCTGCAGTAGTGCAATATATCATTTTTATGTTTTTTTCATTTAACAAAAATATTTTTAATACAAACATGGTTTTTAATTTCCTGTTGGGGAACTAGATTTTAATTATTCCGTTTTCCCTTTTTTTCTAGTCACGCTAGGGAACTAGAAGTTGCAATTATTTGATCACTTCCATAATGCTTTGGAATGCTTGTTTTACACCAAAAGACAATTGAATAGGCCATGCCTCTGGCATTCAAAGTCTATGACACTGGCGAGAATAGCCAAGTACAGTGCTCAGCTATATTACTTAGTGCCTTTTACCAGAATTAAAAATGTCAGTGAAATACATGCAAGGCTTACCTTTGTTCCCTTTATACAGGTAGCAGAGGTAAACAGGTTAAAGGTGTTTTATTTTCCGGGACATAAGAAAATTTCTAAATTCTAGCGGCTTAAAATTGTGTAAAAATTATGAAAAAATGAATTGCGGTGGCTTCCCTTCCAGCACTGTAGCACCGATGCCTGCTGCATAGAACCCGGAAGAATTGTGCACATGACTGCTCAGGCGCTAACAGGTTTCAGCAGCCACAGATGTCCGTGAGTCACTAAGTTGTCACGTGTACAGTGGAATAATGAGTATTCATTTCTTCTTAATTTCACGATTTTGAGCCGCTACAATTTTTTTATGTCCCAGAAAACCCTTCTTTGTTTGTATGTATATTTATTTACATATGTAACTGCAGATGCTAAGGTGCATTGCTCCACAAATGTTTATTTGGCGTGACGGACGTTCGTAAGCAACTTGCGTATAGCGGTGGCTACAATACAAAGTAAATAAATGGCTGTGCCTATGCTGTTTGTGTAGCGGAGCCATCTATTTGTATTGTAGCAATCACGTTACATAAATTCCGGAAAAAAGTTTGACACACATGTTCTTGTTAGCACTGTTTATGCATTTCATTGTATTTCAGTATATATTACATAATATGTATATGGAAACCATATTTTTAAAAACCCAATATGTGCATATGGCCCCATTTCCACAGGCGTATGCATTAAATGCTACATGTAATTAGCTGCATATGCCTGCGTAATGAATCTCTTTTTCCCTGTGTGTAATTGCGTATACATTTTTTTTTTGAGCATGTACTGTATTATGGCTGCACATGTACTTAGTATGTACCATGTTTCAATACGCGTGCAAAAAAATGCAACAACTTCTTCCTGTTTTTTTTCACTCCATTGCATGTATCCTAGCAACATGTGTTTCACACGCAGTGCTTATGCAACCGGTCATGTAAGCACTGCGTATTCACACGCAGCAATAGGGTTGTACGCACATAATACGCTGTAAAATAGAGCATGCTGCCTCCCAGATGTTTAAAAATACTATGAAGCATCCCTACTTTAAAAAGTACTACTTTGGTGTCTGATCTTAAGTTGTGGGTCCATGTGGAGCAAGATATTACTAAGATCCCCCTGACCCTATTGCCCTGGCTCCCAGGAACCGTACCGAGTGCGCTGTGAGGTCACCCTATGATAGGATCAACCCTCCATACCTGCAGGCATCTTTTCGGCCAGTCAAATATATCCCCATCTCCATCTCCCTCCACATTATCTCCAGTACTTGGTAACAAACAAAATCCCTGCCTGCTGAATAGGCTGCCTCTGACTGGCTGAGCACTGTGACCAATCAGAGGCAGCTTTCAGCTATTGAATGAGAGCTGCCTATGATTGGTCCCTGCGCTCAGCCAATCAGAGGCAGCACTCACCCATTCGGCTGCAGGGGTAGCGGCAACGGGGGTGGGGAACAGCAGCGTGCCGTCTTTTATTATTTATGTCTGTGACTCTACTGCTTTTCCTTAGAGGAGGAGGATCAGGAGGCTTCTGCTTGGTTGTTCTATTCAAATAGTAGAATTTGTTCTTTCCAACATGTATGACATTGCTTCTTAACACCACAGCACACCTGTTGTCTTCCATGGATCAATTTTTGATCTAGGAGACCCTATGTGGGCGTTCTTTTGTTTTTAGTGACACACAAGTGACCCCTACAGCACTGTACACTATTTTTACCTATTTTTGGGAGGAACACAGTGTTCTCCAGAGGTGTGGTTGGATTCCCATGCAGTGGGGACCTTCTGGAGGGCAAATTAGTGAAACAGAGTTTTACTCCCATTGACTTTAATGGGTGTCAAAATCGTCCATCCCAATTCACAATGATTTTGGGGAAATTGGCTCGATTCTGACATAAACTGATTATTCAGCTAATCACGCATCACTAATTTTAATCCCATATAAATACTAAATAACACTGCAGATTAACCATTCTTGCACAGTCTAGAATAGGTATTCTTACACTGATTTACATACAAAACAGCTATCCCCCAGAATGGAGAAAACTGTCTCTTAAGTGCCATCTATAGTCAGCTCTCCTATGAGCTAGTTTTTTGCCAGTAGAAAGAATACCTTCCGAGAACTGTACAGTCATTGAGATTCAGGTGTATACACATTGACGCCACCAGGGACAGGTGTACACTCATTACATTCATGGACAGACATACCTTCATTGTGCTCATAGAATCAGGGATATGTGCACTATTGTCATGCTCCTAAAGTCAGCGACAGTGGTAGGATCATTACAATCATACAGTCTGGAAAAGGGGTTGTTTATGGAAGGACTATTTTTGACTATATGCCTTTAAATTCATAAGCAGAAAATACTTGAAAACATTCCTAACTTATGATGTTAATAGACTTCACTCCCACCTGTTTGGGACCTGCAGGCTAAGCAGATTTAAAACTTTGCCTTGCAATACTTAATATAATAAGTGTAAAATATCTTATTGGATAACTTTGTAGCAATATTATGTATGGTCATCCTTGGTTTATAAGTCACTGCAGACAATGGCAGGAGGGAGTCCACCATGGAATGAATGGGCTGATGAACTTCAACTTCCCCCAGATCGATTTGCCACTGGGATGGATGCTAGGTATAATATTGTTTTAGCTTTAAGTATCTTGCTGATACACTATTTGTATGTACTGTTTGTGTCTTTTGATCTGACTTGTCTCGTATCTTAGATTCCTTTTGATATCCTGCATGTATATCTGCTTCTATCACTTTAAGTAAACTTGATTAATATTTGGCCTGTGTGTATGTGAACCCATTTATTATCACCATGGAACTCCCCATAAAACATTTGGTGGTAGCGCAGTGAGATAGTTTGAACAGCGACAGTAATGGATAGATTCCAGTATCCTTGCTCTTACACTATCTATGAATCCACGGATGTGGTGAGATGTGATGTGAGATTAAAGAGTTTTGAGGGGAAACAGAGTAGCAATTGGACCCAGTGGGTTGTCAGCTCTGTTCCAGACATGCTGGACATAAGAGATGTAGGTTGGTTAAGTTCCAAAGTCCCGTTATCCATTTGGATGGGGCAGCATTATTGCAATACCTCTGGCAAAAAATGTTGTTCAGTGATGTAAAACATCTGTACCGTCAGAGCTGTAGGTGCGTTGTTTAGTTGTGTGCGTAAAATAGCTTGGAGCTGGAATGAATTGCACAAAGTATGCTAATGTTGATGACTGGTAGCTAAATGTGAGAGAGCTAATATTTCATAAGAAAATTTAAAGGGGTTGTCCCACGAAAGCAAGTGGTGTTAAGCACTTCTGTATGGCCATATAAATGCACTTTGTAATATACATCGTGCATTAAATATTGGCCATACAGAAGTAATACACTTACCCCCTCCGGTGTTGGCGTCCCCGTCTCCATGGCGCCGGCCGAAGCCTTCTTCTGCCTGGATTAGACGCGCTTGCGCTGTCTGCCGTCTTCTGTCCTGCTCCGGCGTGCTTGCGCCGCACAGGTCCTCTGCACATGCAGGGTGGGGGGGAATTCTGCACAAAAATACATGATTGAAGCCCGTGACAAAACCAGCACCAAATGGTTTGGAGGCAGACTTTCCGCTTTTGAGCTGCTGTAGAATGTCCACTGCGGATATTCCACAATAAATCAGGCCAATGTGGACCAAGACTTGGGGTATGTTTACCATCGGCATGGATTTTGACTCGAAATTGGCTGTACTTTTGCAGTTGATTTCAGAAGATCGCAGTCTCCCTCTCACCTCCGAAGTCTTCGTGCTTTCAGCGCCTCGTTCATCAGGCAGCTCACAGCCTTACTGAGCACAGTGCTGCTGGCCAGGTGATGCATAAGTGGCCATCGGCCCTGCGTTTACTAGAGGTCACCCGGTGCTCGAAATATTGTAGGTAAAATCATACATTGTGATAAGCCATGCCCCTGATCACACCCCCTTTTTGGTAGAGATGCCCCTGTAACATTTTTTTCTCAGGGGTGCTCCGCGGTTGAAAAGGTTGGGAAATACTGTACTATATGATTGCTTGAATGAAAAGAAATGTTTTTATTTTATTATTTTTCTTTTGCAAGAAACAGCGAGTGCTGGCAATATAGACTGTGAACACTGTTAAGGGGCTTTGCTAATGTGCACAATTAATTGACTGTCCAAAGACAAATGTGGTCACTGTATAAAAGATAGCATTTTCAGCGCAGACAATTTTTTTCTACTGAAATAGATATTGTTTTTATTTGTTATTTTTGGTGAAAGTCTATGTTTGTGACTTTTGTTTTGGCACTTACAGTAAGTACATATTTTTTCTTTGTGTGGAAAAAATAACATATGATGGGCTTGTCTTTGTTTATTTGTCTATGACATATCTGTATGTTTTATGTTATATGGTTCATGTGTACCATTGGATGGCTGAACAAGGACTGATCGAAAAGCACCTAATCAGTTGGCCAGACCACAGGGGTAGAGCCAAATAATGTTAGGGGAGGGAGGAGACATATTTAGGATTTTGCTAACCTGACAGCCTTTTGCTTTTCCACAGACATCGTGTGTCAACCTAACAAAGAGTAGGAGAAGAAGCTTGTCTCCATTTGAGTTATTTGGATAATATCATTTTTAAAAGAGTAATGAAGTTTCAAACATACATTTTCAAAGGGTTACAGAACACTTGAAAAATTAAACAAGCCAAGCATGTTTGCAAATAGAATTACTAAATGCTATGGGTCAATTACAATACTAGTTAGAAGGATATATTTAAATTGTGTCATATTTTGAGCATGGATAACAAGCAAAGTGCATGATCAAGCAAACATGGTTAGTCAGAGGTTTATATTGAATATACTAGTTGATATACTCGGCTTTTCCCAAGTTACTTTGGTACAGGTGTTTACCTGTTGTTCGCATGGAAAATTTTATGAAGTCATGGTTACTTCAGAGGAACCGAGGAATAAAATATGTATACACATAGAGGAGTGTTAGATTCTCCTCGGACTGCATGTACCGATCTCCCTCTGCAGAATGTGCCACCCCTCCCATTTTCCTCACTTTTTACCCTTAAAGGTAACATCCTTTTTATTCAAATTTAACCCCAGACTGGAGGTTGCAGCCCTTTCTTGTACTTTACAGCCTTTCAGTATATGCACATAGAGATCAGTTATATTGTTCAAAGTATATACACATAGAGGTGTGGTAGATTCTCCTCACTATAAACACATAGAGGTGAGGTAGATTTTCCTCAGTATATACACACTAGTAATTATTAGGAAATTATAGCACCAGTGTTTCTGGTGGTGCAATGCACCACACAGCTGTGCTACATGGTACATCCATTATGATCCCCACACATCACACACAGCTCTACTACATCCATCCTGACCCCACACATTATACACATAGCACATCACACACACAGCTCTGCTACATCCATCCTGAACCCAAACATCACACAGCTCTACTACATCCATCCTGATTCCCACACATTACACACACAGCTCTGCTACATGGTACATCTATCATGATCCCCACACATTACACACACCACTCTACTACATCCATCCTGACCCCACACAGAACATGACACACACAGCTCTAGTACATCATGATTTACACTCACAGCTCTGCTACATGGTACATCCATTATGATCCCCACACATCACACACACAGCTCTATTACATTCATCTTGATTCCCACACAAGACAAACACAGCTAGGCTCCTCCCACAGCAGTGATGTCACCACAAGTCCTTTAGCTCACCGGATCTCTGTGGTCGGTAGGTTTGTGTTTTCTGTCAGGAGCGCTGAGTTGTGTCTGAGATAATAATGGCTTAGTTGTATTCTCATTTTGTTATTTTTGTCCTCCCCTTTTTAAGGGCTCTAACTTTGCTGTTCTTCTGTCGGTCAGGCTCTGTGTTTTATATATTCTATAGCAATGTTCCCCAACTTCAGTCTTCAGGGACCACCAACAGGTCATGTTTTCTGAATTACCTCAGTGTTGCACAGGTGATGTAATTATTGTCAGTGTCTCAGACATTGCTACAGGTGTTCTTACCATAGGATATCCTGAAAACATGACCTGTTGGTGGTCCCTGAGGACTGGAGTTGGGGACCTCTGTTCTATAGGACTTGTGATGACGTCACCAGGAGTCAGAGCATGAGAAGAACCCACATACAGTACTTTATACCAAACTGCAGAATGGCTCCTCCCACAGCAGTGATGTCACCACGGGTCCTTTAGCCCACCGCATCTCTGTGGTGGCGGTAGGTCAGTGTATTCTGTCAGGACTGCTGAGTTGTGTCTGAGATAATAGCAGCTTAGTTGTATTCTCATTTTATTTTTATCCTCACCCTTTTTAAGAGCCCTAAATTTGTTGTTCTTCTGTTGGTCAGGCTCTATGTTTTATATATGTTGTAGGACCTTCGATAATATCAACAGGGAGCAGAACGAGGAGGAGTGGAGCATGAGAAGCATTCACATACTAACTGACAAGTGGTCGTTAGTAGTTTGATGACAATAAATCAGTAATGATATTAATATATACTGTATATCAAATAAGTGTGGGTAACATACCATATTTGATTGAGTTGAGTGTCTGACAATAAATGATGAACCAAGTTTATACTTTTGATCTATGATTTATACACTGAAGTGTTGATTCTAATTGGGATAAATTAACAAATACTTGGAGAATAGCTGTTGGGACAGTAAATGTGAGTGTATCTTGGTGTCGGGACAAGTAGATTAAGCCCATAAAAGAAAGAGGTTAGAAAACATGTCTTTGCTATAATGAAAAGCTCAGAGGTCATTCTGGACAAAATCAAGTTTGTTTTTCTTTTCTTCTTACTTGGACTAAACAAATTGAAGTGTGAAATATGTGACTTTGTTGTATTCACTTGAAGGGGTGGTGAAGAGTAAATCCTGGACTCATAAGTTTTAAAATGCATCCCACTAGAGATGAGCGAACGTACTCGTCCGAGCTTGATACTCGTTCGAGTATTAGCGTGTTCGAGATGCTCGTTACTCGAGACGAGTACCACGCGATGTTCGAGTTACTTTCACTTTCATCTCTGAGACGTTAGCGCGCTTTTCTGGCCAATAGAAAGACAGGGAAGGCATTACAACTTCCCCCTGCGACGTTCAAGCCCTATACCACCCCCCTGCAGTGAGTGGCTGGCGAGATCAGGTGTCACCCGAGTATATAAATCGGCCCCTCCCGCGGCTCGCCACAGATGCATTCTGACATAGTTCAGGGAAAGTGCTGCTGGTGCCGGAGCTGCTATAGGGAGAGCGTTAGGAGTTATTTTAGGCTTCAAGAACCCCAATGGTCCTTCTTAGGGCCACATCTAACCGTGTGCAGTAGTGTGGAGGCTGCTTTTTGCAGTGTTGCACATTTTTTTTTTTGTATATCGGCCGTGCAGAGCATTGCGTCCTGCAGTAATTTTACATTGTCCAGGGCTAGTAGTGGTGAGGCAGGGGCAGAAGACATATTTAGTGTATATAGGCAGTGGGCCTTTCCAAAAACATTTGGGAAAAAAAATCTATTTGGGCTGCCTGTGACCGTCCTCAGTGTACTGGGTCTCTACTGGGGGTAGTTGTCCTAATTCATACGCAGCCAGCTAAGTATTACAGCAGGCTTGCGCAAAATTCTTTCCTGCCTCTGTGTTGCCTCTTACATCACCGCTGTATTCCTGTCCACAAGTGTACTGGGTCTCTGCTGGGGGTAGTTGTCCTAATTCATACGCAGCCAGCTAAGTGTTACAGCAGGCTTGCGCAAAATTCTTTCCTGCCTCTGGCTGCCTCTTACATCACCGCTGTATTCCTGTCCACAAGTGTACTGGGTCTCCGCTGGGGGTAGTTGTCCTAATTCATACGCAGCCAGCTAAGTGTTACAGCAGGCTTGCGCAAAATTCTTTCCTGCCTCTGCTGTGCGTTCCGTAAGCGAAGTCAGCCTTCAACCACAGGCCAATAAGCGGCAAATTTAATTACAGCGTTCTGTTTCTGCACTACTGGTAATACAGCATGCTGAGGGGTAGGGGTAGGCCTAGAGGACATGGACGCGGGCGAGGACGCGGAGGCCCAAGTCAGGGTGTGGGCACAGGCTGAGCCAGTGCGGTGGCCAGGGGTAGAGGCAGGGCCTGACCGAATAATCCACCAACTGTTTCCCAAAGCGCCCCCTCGCGCCATGCCACCCTGCAGAGGCCAAGGTGCTCTAAGGTGTGGCAGTTTTTCACAGAGACGCCTGACGACCGACGAACAGTGGTGTGCAACCTTTGTCGCGCCAAGATCAGCTGGGGAGCCACCACCACCAGCATGCGCAGGCATATGATGGCCAAGCACCCCACAAGGTGGGACGAAGGCCGTTCACCGCCTCCGGTTTGCACCACTGCCTCTCCCCCTGTGCCCCAACCTGCCACTGAGATCTAACCCCCCTCTGAGGACACAGGCACGAGTGCCTACCGGCCTGCACCCACACCCTCACCTCCGCTGTCCTCAGCCCCATCCAGCAATGTCTCTCAGCGCAGCGTCCAGACGTCGCTAGCGCAACTGTTTGAGCGCAAGCGCAAGTACGCCGCCACGCACCCGCACGCTCAAGCGTTAAACGTGCACATAGCCAAATTGATCAGCCTGGAGATGCTGCCATATAGGCTTGTGGAAACGGAGGCTTTCAAAAGCATGATGGCGGAGGCGGCCCCACGCTACTCGGTTCCCAGTCGCCACTACTTTTCCTGATGTGCCGTCCCAGCCCTGCACGACCACGTCTCCCGCAGCATTGTACGCGCCCTCACCAACGCGGTTACTGCCAAGGTCCACTTAACAACGGACACGTGGACAAGCACAGGCGGGCAGGGCCACTATATCTCCCTGACGGCACATTGGGTGAATTTAGTGGAGGCTGGGACAGAGTCAGAGGCACATTGGGTGAATTTAGTGGAGGCTGGGACAGAGTCAGAGCCTGGGACCGCTCACGTCCTACCCACCCCCAGAATTGCGGGTCCCAGCTCAGTGCTGGTATCTGTGGCGGTGTATGCTTCTTCCACTAAACCACCCTCCTCCTCCTCCTCCTCCAACGCAACCTCTGTCTCGCAATCAAGATGTGTCAGCAGCAGCAGCACGTCGCCAGCAGTCGGTGTCGCGCGGCGTGGCAGCACAGCGGTGGGCAAGCGTCAGCAGGCCGTGCTGAAACTACTCAGTTTAGGAGAGAAGAGGCACACGGCCCACGAACTGCTGCAGGGTCTGACAGAGCAGACCGACCGCTGGCTTTCGCCGCTGAGCCTCCAACCGGGCATGGTCGTGTGTGACAACGGCCGTAACCTGGTGGCGGCTCTGCAGCTCGGCAGCCTCACGCACGTGCCATGCCTGGCCCATGTCTTTAATTTGGTGGTTCAGCGCTTTCTGAAAAGCTACCCACACTTGTCATACCTGCTCGGAAAGGTGCGCCGGGTCAGCGCACATTTCCGCAAGTCCAAGACGGACGCTGCCACCCCGCGCACCCTGCAACATCGGTTTAATCTGCCAGTGCACCGACTGCTGTGCGACGTGCCCACACAGTGGAACTCTACGCTCCACATGTTGGCCAGACTCTATGAGCAGCGTAGAGCTATAGTGGAATACCAACTCCAACATGGGCGGCGTAGTGGGAGTCAGCCTCCTCAATTCTTTACAGAAGAGTGGGCCTGGTTGGCAGCCATCTGCCAGGTCCTTGGAAACTTTGAGGAGTCTACCCAGATGGTGAGCGGGGATGCTGCAATCATTAGCGTCACCATTCCTCTGCTATGCCTCTTGAGAAGTTTCCTGCAAAGCATAAAGGCAGACGCTTTGCGCTTGGAAACGGAGGCAGGGGAAGACAGTATGTCGCTGGATAGTCAGAGCACCCTCATGTCTATATCTCAGCGCGTTGAGGAGGAGGGGGAGGAGCATGAGGAGGAGGGGGAAGAGACAGCTTGGCCCACTGCTGAGGGTACCCATGCTGCTTGCCTGTCATCCTTTCAGCGTGTATGGCCGGAGGAGGAGGAGGATCCTGAAAGTGATCTTCCTAGTGAGGACAGCCATGTGTTGCGTACAGGTACCCTGGCACACATGGCTGACTTCATGTTAGGATGCCTTTCTCGAGACCCTCGCGTTACACGCATTCTGGCCACTACGGATTACTGGGTGTACACACTGCTCGACCCACGGTATAAGGAGAACCTTTCCACTCTCATACCCGAAGAGGAAAGGGGTTCGAGAGTGATGCTGTACCACAGGACCCTGGCGGACAAACTGATGGTAACATTCCCATCCGACAGCGCTAGTGGCAGAAGGTGCAGTTCCGAGGGCCAGGTAGCAGGGGAGGCGCAGAGATCAGGCAGCATGTACAGCGCAGGCGGGGGAACATTCTCCAAGGCCTTTGCCAGCTTTATGGCTCCCCAGCAAGACTGTGTCACCGCTCCCCAGTCAAGGCTGAGTTGGCGGGAGCACTGTAAAAGGATGGTGAGGGAGTACGTAGCTGATCGCACGACCGTCCTCGGTGACACCTCTGCCCCCTACAACTACTGGGTGTTGAAGCTGGACACGTGGCCTGAACTCGCGCTGTATGCCCTGGAGGTGCTTGCTTGTCCTGCGGCTAGCGTCTTGTCAGAGAGGGTGTTTAGTGCGGCTGGGGGAATCATCACGGATAAGCGTACCCGCCTGTCAACCGACAGTGCCGACAGGCTTACACTCATCAAGATGAACAAAGCCTGGATTTCCCCAGACTTCTCTTCTCCACCAGCAGACAGCAGCGATACCTAAGCAATACGTAGGCTGCACCCGCGGATGGAAGCATCGTTCTCTATCACCATCAAAAACGGGGACCTTTTTGCTTCATCAATCTGTGTATTCTATTCATCCTCCTCCTCCTGCTCCTCCTCCTGAAACCTCACGTAATCACGCCGAACGGGCTATTTTTCTTAGGCCCACAAGGCTCAGTCATATAATTTTTGTAAACAATTTTTATACGTTTCAATGCTCATTAAAGCGTTGAAACTTTCACCTGAACCAATTTTTATGTTAACTGGGCTGCCTCCAGGCCTAGTTACCAATTAAGCCACATTAACCAAAGCGATTAATGGGTTTCACCTGCCCTCTTGGTTGGGCATGGGCAATTTTTCTGAGGTACATTAGTACTGTTGGTACACCAATTTTTTGGGGCCCTCGCCTACAGTGTAATCCAATTAATTTTTTGCCCACCTGCATTAAAGCTGACGTTACATCAGTTGTGATGGGCAATGCAATGGGATATATTTATGTACCGCCGTTGGCTTCCTGGCACCCACCCATGCTGTGGGTCCACAGGGAGTTGTAACTGCATGTGTCCACTTCTAAAGAACCCCAGTCTGACTGGGGCATGCAGTGTGGGCCGAAGCCCACCTGCATTTAATCGGACGTTACCACTGCAATGGGATACATTTATGTACAGCGGGTGGGTTCCAGGGAGCCACCCATGCTGTGGGTGCACACGGAATTCCCATTGCGGAGTTGTACCTGCCTGTGACTATTTATAAAAAACCGCGGTCTGACTGGGGCATGCAGACACCTTGACAGAATGAATAGTGTGTGGCACATAGGTTCCCCATTGCTATGCCCACGTGTGCAGCTCCTGATGGCGGTGGCACAGGATTATATTTCTCATTGCTTCTGTACAGCATTGTGGGCTATCGCCCCGCCCCCTTTTAAAGAGGGTCGCTGCCTAGCCGTGCCAACCCTCTGCAGTGTGTGCCTGCGGTTCCTCCTCATGGCAAACGCACTTATAAATAGACATGAGGGTGGTGTGGCATGAGTGCAGCAGAAGGCTGCGCAGGGACACTTTGGTGTGCGCTGTGGACACTGGGCCGTGCGGGGGGGGGGGGTTGGGCAGCATGTAACCCAGGAGAAGTGGCAGCGGAGTGTCATGCAGGCAGTGATTGTGCTTTGTTGGAGGTAGTGTGGTGCTTAGCTAAGGTATGCATTGCTAATGAGCGCTTTTCAGAGGTAAAAGTTGTTGGGAGGGGGGGGGGCCACTCTTGCCGCTATTGTGGCTTAATAGTGGGACCTGGGAACTTGAGATGCAGCCCAACATGTAGCCCCTCGCCTGCCCTATCCGTTGCTGTGTCGTTCCCATCACTTTCTTGAATTGCCCAGATTTTCACAAATGAAAACCTTAGCGAGCATCGGCGATATACAAAAATGCTCAGGTCGCCCATTGACTTCAATGGGGTTCGTTACTCGAAACGAACCCTCGAGCATCGCGATAATTTCGTCCCGAGTAACGAGCACCCGAGCATTTTGGTGCTTGCTCATCTGTACATCCCACACAGCTTACTGCAATGAACTGCATTATTTTACACTGCCATGGACTGAGTTTTTCTTCATTCAGTTGATTCTGGAATCTTTTTTTTCTGGATTACATTTATTCCGCACCGAGTTATTTTGGATTAATTTGATTCTAAACTGAGTTATTGTGTAAGAACCTTGGGGACTTTCCCCACATATGTTAAGTGTAGACTGTATATATCCCTTACAGCCTAAAGAACTGACTAGTCAACCAGACAGCCAGCAGCAGGTCTCAGTCTTTTAGGACACAGCTTTTAGTGGTATGTACTGCCCAACCACAAGACTATAACCACAGGTATGCCACCCTGAAGCCTTGTTGCTTGCCTTTCTCTTGTCCACGGGTGGACCTTGTCTAACAAAGACTTTCAGCAGTACATGGTCAACTAACATGCCTACACAACAATCTGTATTCAAGTGAGGCGAGGGTCACCCATCAAAGCTCTTCCTTGAAGGTCAAAGACAATACATCTTGGATGGAAGGCGGTTCTGAACAGCGACAGCTACCACAGAAAAGGGGCTCTACACTCAACCATGGAGACCTGCATAGTTAAAGAAGGGCAAAACAACTGCCTCCTTATGGACTTTATTATACCAGAGTATTTGTAATTTTAAGGCCTAAGAAGAAAGAAGACCTTCGCAATAGAAGTTCTATACCAGGTTTACATTTTTTTTGTCTTTTGATTTTTTGGTTTTAAGCCCAAGTATGACCATACTAGTTTTCTGTGAACAGCAATACACATAGGGAAAAAACGTAGTAGTGTTTGAATTTCACTAATATCAGTGAGGGAAATGTATCTGTATAAAATCTCTAATGACTCCAATTGATTGCTTGGGAGATGAATATTGAGGATTTTGTAAATATTTGGCTAATTTTAACCCCTTAAGGACCAAGCATTGTAAATATACAGCGCTTGGTCCTGGGCTTTAATCCCGGCTGATAGCAGAAGTACAGCACGGGATTAAAGCCTCTGCTCCTGCAATAAAGCAGGAACAGGTCAGGTCCTTAGCTTTTGGACACAGCAGAGGACCTGTAGAAGAAGAGAGAAGTGATTTTTAACCACTTCTGCCTTCTTCTTTCCAAGCTTCCAATGAACACTATGTACTAAAAAGTGAAAGTGGAAGGATCACGTGACTGCCGGGTGTCCTGTGTCACAGAAGAGCTGCCGGGTCCTTACAGACCCTGAACAGCAATGTTAGTGACCATTGAGGAATATATTATGAAATTGCCCTAGGAATACTCCGGGTTATAGAAACACAATTCTAATTGCCAAAGGCAAAAAATACCCATGGAAAATATCCCCTAAATTATAATATAAATACTTTATTATTCAAAAAAGACAAGGACAATATCAAATGATATTTATTAGAAAGAGGCAAATGGTAGTAACAATTAAATATGACCAGCAGTCATCAATTAGTATCATGCATGTAATTGTAAATATACACACTGAGGCCTTAGTCACATGGGCGTTTTTTCGCGCGATTTGCGGATCGCATGACGGATGCGCATCCGCAAATCGCGTGACCGATGCCCAAAAATCGCCCGAAAATCTGCTCCTAGCCGCGTTTCATTAGAAACGGCCCGGAGCTGTCCAGCGCATTGCATTCAATGGAGCCGGCAATACAGCCGGCTCCATTGAAAGCAATGCGCTGCGGGCGAGCGCGGGATGAATTGTCGGGAAGGGCTTAAATATATAAGCCCTTCCCTGCAATTCATCCAGAAATGTGTTAAAATAAAAAATATATATATACTTACCTTGTCCTGGCAGACGGAGTTCAGCGCGGCCGGCCTGCAGTGGGTGTGAGTCAGACTTGCCCCTGATTGGCTCAGCCTGAGCCAATCAGAGGCAGGTCTCACTCACACCCATTCATGAATTCATGAATGGGTGTGAGTGAGACCTGCCTCTGATTGGCTCAGCTCTGAGCCAATCAGGGGCAGGTCTGACTCACACCCCCTTCACACCCACTGCAGGCCGGCCGCGCTGAACTCCGTCTGCCGGGAGAAGGTAAGTATATATATTTTTTTTATTTTAACACATTTCTGGATGAATTGCAGGGAAGGGCTTATATATTTAAGCCCTTCCCGACAATTCATCCAGCGCTGTCCGGCAGCCCATTGCTTTCAATGGAGCCGGCTGTATTGCCGGCTTCATTGAATTCAATGGGCAAACATCATTCTTCTCTGCCACAGCTGTTAAAGCTGTGGCAGAGAAGAATGATTTGTCTTCTATATGTTCTCAATGGGGTCGGCGCTGCTGCCGCCGGCCCCATTGAGCGCATATAGAGAAGAGAACAGGAATTGCAGATCGCAGATAGGTGCGATCTGCGATTTCTGTTCTATAATTTATCGGACGAGCGCATAAAAAGCGCTCATGTGTCCGATACCATTGCAAAGCAATGGTTTTAAAAAATCGCCGGACGCATGCGCAAATCGCGAGAAAAATCGCCCGTCTGAGGCCTAAGGGCTCTTTCACACGGGCGTATATTTCATCAGTACTTTGTGAGCCAAAACTAGGAGTGGGTTCAAAATATGGAAGAAATGCAAATCTTTCCATTTAAGCAGTTAATTCACATACTGGAAAATGTTATTGGTTTTATTTCATATCTGACTCCACATTTACCGTACTAGATGTAACTTAAAAACGTATAGAACAAGTAGAAATTTTTAAAGTTTATTTTAGGGAGAAACCTCAAAGAACCCTACTTGAAATAGTTGTAAAAAACACAACTCTACTAATTGGTTTAAGAGAAATTTGGGTAGGTAAGAGGCTTATTTTAAGCCACTGTGTACATTTTATGGTCATAATACTTATATTGTATATGCTTTTTCACCTATTCATGCATTGTTGTACAAATATTGGTAAGGTAAAGTCTTCTAAGTTTAAAGAGTTACCATTGGTTGTGATGCATTAAAGTCATAGAGTCAGGGGCTGGAATGTGTATGGAGGGAGTATTATTGAAAATTAGGGGCATTCATATATGTAGCACAGGGTGACAATTAAAACATTCCTAACTTATGAAGTTAATGATGAAGTTAACCCATTAAGGACCAGGCGCTGTAAATATACGGCGCCTGGTCCTGGACTTAAAGCACCGCCGATGTTAAAAAATTACTGTGGCGCTTTAAGCCTCCTGTCTCTGCAATCACTTAGAGGCAGGAGGGGTTATCAGCTGTTAGTGACAGCTGATAACCCGGAGTAGAAGGCAGGAGGGGTTTTTAACCCTTCCTGTCTTTTCCTTCTCCGAGTACACAGTGCTCAATGAGCACTGTGTACTAGAAAGTGAAAGTACAGTGTAACTTTCACTACAGAAGCCCAGGGGTCATGTGACCACCAGGGTTCCCTGCTACAGCAGAGCTGGAGGGTCATACTACACCCTGGCCAGCTCTGCCAGTGACTAATGTCACTACAGGGGTTGTTTTCCCCTGTAACTGGGCCTCCTATGGATGCCCTAGCTACAGTGGGAAAGTGTCAAATTAAAAAAAATAAAATAAAATGTCCCCCAAAGGTCTTATATGACATCATGGGGGATATAGATGGTAAGAAAACATAATTTTATACATAAGTAGAACAGTATTACAGAATAAAACAACAATATATACATAAGAAAGAAAATAGCACAAAGCCGACGCCAACCAATACCGTCGCTATAAGCGCCCTGTAATCCAAAACCATACATATTATATATCAAAACGTCCGAAACAAATAGAGAAACCCATTCCCATACTTTATTTTAGCATAAATATACTAAATAAAAAAAAATACTATAAATGTTAAAAAGCATTTTTTTTAGCATTTTACCCCCAATCAAACAAAAAAACGGAAAAAAAAGTCAGTGAAAAAGATATTTAAAAAATTGCCCCATATGTCACGGAAAAAAAAAAAAGCGGTAAAAATGATTTTGGTAGCTAAAGGAAACAAAATAGGGCAGTAAAACCGCCACATGGGTAAAATCCCTTAAAAGTGTCTGGTCCTTAAGGTACAAAACAGCCTGGTCCTTAAGGGTTTAATGTACTTGTGCACTGCACAAACACTTGTTTAAAACTTGCAGGCTAAGCTGGTTTAAAACTTTGCCATGCAACACACGACATAATAAGTCTAAAATATCTTATTGGTTAACTTCCTAGACAGATCATGCAGCATCACCCATTGTTTGTAAGTTTACTGCAAACAAAGACAGGAGGGAGTCCACGATGGAAGGCTGATGTTGAAGTCTACTCTCGACCTCTGAGGCTGATTAACTTCGACTCCCCCCCCCCCCCCCCCCTTAGACTGATTTGCCACATGCCCACTGGGATGGATGCTAAGTATAACACCGTTTTGCTGACACACTATTTGTATACCCTCTTTGTATCTCTTGATCTTGCATGTCTAGTATGATGATATCTTTCGTGATATCTTGGATGTCTTTTGATGTCTTGCATGTAGATCTACTTTTATCACTTTGAGTAAACAATATTTGGCTTGTGTGTATGTGAAACATTTATTCTCTCTGTGGAAACTACCATAAAACAGGAACATAATTAAAATGGAAAGAAAATTAGGGAAAAAAAAGTCTGCCAATGACATTAGGGCACTATATTTGCCTTTAAAACAGACTCCAAGTCATGCAGCCAAATATCAAGAAAAGAAAGTCATGCTTATAATAACCAATATGGCCATGAAAATAAAGGAACATATTAAACACCTAAAGGTACAGTCATGGAAGATTAGTTAAAGATAATTTGGAAACTTGTATTCATTGATAAAAGATTGATCATGAAATGGTCAGTTGTTAATGTACAAGTCCACCTTGCTTCTCAGCTAGAACTGCTTTCCATTCGTCAGCTGTTACACAGAATAAAATGCATCTTAAAGGAAATTTAAAAGGGGGTCACTGAATTTTATGAGGATCATCGGGGATGTTCTTATACCCACTGAAGGCAATACAAGGAGAATGCTCAATGGAGCATGGTCATACTTTAAGGTAGTTTTTTCTTCCAGTGCACATCATATATTCATTCTGTACATCTATGAGTGGTTCTGAGAATGTCTTTCGTGATCCACATAAGAAAAAAATGATCCATCTACCATGTCAGTAACCATAGTGAGTTGATGCTAATGAATACAGAAATTTATTTATTAGGATCAACCCACTATAATTACTCATAT
This sequence comes from Eleutherodactylus coqui, assembly GCF_035609145.1. Taxonomy (NCBI): domain Eukaryota; kingdom Metazoa; phylum Chordata; class Amphibia; order Anura; family Eleutherodactylidae; genus Eleutherodactylus; species Eleutherodactylus coqui. The sequence goes on from NC_089847.1 coordinate 80,897,701, forward strand.
CTTATGACTTATTTATTAATTGTTGTAATATTCATACCCATATTATTGGGTAACCTGTGGTCAAATACTGTGGAGGTATTAAAATCATAGATGCCATGACTAATGATTGTGTGTTAGTCTGAAACACGTTGGAGGGCATCACTGATTTTGTTACAATCCAGGACATTTTAATTATTCTGCAATAAATTCTTGTATGTGAACTTTTTCTGAGTGCTAGATAACTGCTACTCCGGAAAGTATAACGCCCCCACTTTGTGCATTATGCCTACGTTTTCCTATACAGGAGGATGTGCATCAGAAAAAGAAGAGCGTTGCATATTTGAGTTGATTGCTACTGGCCTTTTAATATGGGGGTATTGTTGCTCAGCCATGTAAGTATATGAGTTTTTTCTGGTGGTGAGCAGTCAACCTTTTGCTGCCCAGTTGGGTTCTCAAATGGCACTAGTCTTATATTTATGATGGCATATGAGATGCCTATTCTTCCACATAAGTATTTTTGTCATTATGTATATATTTTTCACTATTTTACTGATTGTTGTGTGATATCACAGAGTGCAGTACATATAGTTTATTTGTAAGATGTTAACATTGACTGGTAGCACAGTTAAGTTTTGGGTAGCAGTATTATGCACCATCTACTCCTAGGTCAGTGTTTCCCAAACTCCAGTCTTCATGGACCCCCACAGGTCATGGTTTTTGGATTTTCTCAGTATCGCACAGGTGATGTAATTATTGTCAGTACCTCAGACATTGCCACAGGTGTTCTTACTATTGAGCTGTTGGAGGTTCCTGAGGACTGAAGTTTGGGAAACACTGCTCTAGGTAAAGTGTCAGTTAAGCCCCTTATACACACAACAATTGTCGCTTAAACAATCGCACAACTGAACGAACTGCCGAAATTCTTAAATAAAATTACTCGCACCTAATAATCTGTATTTTCCCTCATTAGCTAAAATAAATTCAGTAGCAGCTGGGCGTGTGTTTGTGTGAGAGATTATCTGGTCAGCAAATACCATTATCTTTCTCCCTTGCATGCACAATGAGTACATTGTCCTCTCTGAGTAAGCACTACACTCATTGTGCATGCAAAGCAAACTAAACCATCCTTAAGCCGCTGAAAAGGCTGAATGAACTGCATTCAAATGGAACAATTTCTAAACTGCTTAACGGTGGTTTTATGCTGGCTAAAAACCAGCACTGAATGACAATTGAACGAATAGTGAACGACTGCCAACGTTTTACATGTAATGATTATCGCACACTTTCAGCCGCTGGATCGACTTTTGAGTGATAATCGTTGTGTGTAAAAGGGCCTTTAGATCGGTGTAGCGTTGGAATCCAAATTGTGATGGCTAGATGATTAGGTCAGAGCATCTCCAAAACAACATTTCTTATGGGGTGTGTCTGGCATGCAGCGGTTAGTATCTACCAAAAGGGGTGCAAGGAATTACAACTGGTGAACCATCAACAGGGTCATTAGGCGATCAAAACTCACTGAAGCATGTGCAGAGCATATAGTCTAATTGCACAGAAGAGCTTCTGTAGTACAAGCTGCTGAAAAGGTTACTGCCAGCTATGATAGGAAGGTAACATAGTATGTAAGGCCGAAAGAAGACCTATGTCCATCCAGAGGAAGGCAATAAAAAAAAACAATGAGGTAGAAGCCAATTGTTTCCAATTGAGGGAGAAAATTCCTTCCTGACTCCAATCTGGCAATCGGAATAATCCCTGGATCAACAACCCTTTTGAAGTTACTAATGATTATGATATATAGTATTGTATTGCTCAAGAAAGATGTCTAGCTCCCTCTTGAACTGGGTAGCAGCAGAACAATCAGAGTGCCCATGTTAGCAAAAAACACCTACAATGTGACTGAGAATAGATGTGAGCATCAGAATTGGACCATGGACCATGGAGCAATGGAAGAAGGTGGCAGTCTGATGATCTCAGCAGTGTTCTGGTGGGAAATCTTAGGTCCTGGTATTCATGTGAATGTTACTTTGAAATGTACTACCTACCTAAACGTTGTTGCAAATCAAGTAACTGCTTCATAGTAGCAGTATTTTCCAATTCACTTCTTTCAGCAGGATAATGCACCCATCATACTGCAGGCATTGTTTAGGAAGGGTTTGAGGAATGAGCAACAGTAAAGAAAGATCTGTAGAGCTCACCTGTCTAAAAAATTCCTTATTGTGCCCAGAATGCTTGTGGATCAGCAAACAAAAGTTGAAGTCCAGAAAATAGTTCTATAAAATCCAGCACCAAGCAATTAAAACTTCACTGACATGATTAAAAACCGGCCAGTAAGAAAGTACTTATAATTATGAATTAAAATCAGTATTGTTCAAAATACATATACTGTTTTCTGAATATCCGGCTTTTAATTATGCTATAATAAAGGACTCAGGTTTTAACTGCTTGGTGCTAAATATTATACAAACATTTTTGGGACCAGACAAAGAGTTCAAAGTGTAGACTTAGTCTTCATATTCACAGGTTGTTCAGTATCTGGGCTTTGCAGCAGGATTGTTACATTGAAAGTAGTCACAGTTATTTGGCAGCTGACACTACAATAAACCAATCTGAGAATGTGACAGAGAGGTAGTCAGAATGATCTTGGTCAGGGCCGGCAGGGTAACTTCAGAACAAGGAACAGTCCGGAGGGCAGGGCATAAAGAATGGGTTCAGCATGGTACAAATAAGTTAGGAGTTGGACAAGTAGCAAACAGGAGAATGCCCAATTCAACAAGCTGAGGTCAGGAGCAAAGAATGCTGCAAATTCAGGAAAACCCAGAGACAGAAAGCCGAGAGCCAGTACAAATGAAATAGCACCTTAGTCAGGACCAAAAAAACCAAACACTTAGGCATCTTCCTCAGGGGCAACATGCCTGATATAACTAGAGATAGTTCATAATTGGTAGGGGAAGAATTGCAGAGGTTGCATGATAGTTCTTTAAGAATGCGAGCATGTGAGTATCCTCTGGGTAGCGGATGAAGAGAGTGCGGGGGCCTGCAAGAGAGGGCACCGCAGCTGCCAGCAGGAGAAAGAGGTAAGACAGCGGCTGCAAATTGTAAAATATGTCTTCCGCACTTGAAATGAAAAGTATAACTGTGGCAGCAGCGATTAGGACTATAATAGGAATCTCTTACTGGAATTGACCCATCACAGTGATTTCCACAAAGTACAACGTGACAATAGAACTGGAAAAGTCAGTGTAATGTGTTCACCAGTAGAAACAAGCATAGGACAAGCATTTATAAAAATAGGACTCAGAGCATTTCTAGAAAAAAAGCTAATGAGCTTCCTATGTGGTTGCATGAGATAAAGCATTCATGTCAAGCACGATGGGTCTCATTTAGGCCCAATGTCCGTGGGCAGACTTGAATTGCAGAATCCGCGTGGGGCACCAGCGCAGACGATCCACAGTTCAAGCCGTCCATAAACATGTACGTCCACAGCTAATTTAAAGCATGCAGATTTCTATTGTGGACCTTTTGGTCCGGAAAACAAATCGCAGCATGCTCTATTTTAGTGTGGTTCCCACACGGACACCTTCCATTCACTTGCGGACAGGCCACGGGAAAGCAGGAGTTAAAAAAGCCAGCGCTTTTGCACACATCCGCAGTGAAGAAAATAGAAGAGTCGGATGGGTAAGCAGCGTTCGCGGCCATGGGCAGTGTCGGACTTCCTGCAGGCTCCCACATGCAGAATCCGATACGCCCGTGGACATGAGGCCTTATTAAAAGTAGCATACACAAAAACTAAAGGTGCTACCCTAAGGCTACAGTCATATATTTTAGTTTTTGAAGCATAGTTTAACCTCTTTAGGACCAGGGTGTTCCTACTTTTTTTCCGATGCTTTGATATGTCCTCCAGACTTATGTGGGGCATTCCCATTGTCTTTTTTTATTTCCGTAGGAGTCTCAGTAACAGGAAAAAACAATCCCCCGTAGTGACAATAATCACTAACAGAACTGATCTGGGTCTGCTAGGACCCTGCAGCACTGACATGCTAGGGGGGCACCCGGTGGTCACGTGATTACCAGGCCGTATAGCGGAATTAACACTCCCACTTTCTCTCTTCACCACATAGCGCTCATTGATTGCTATGTAGCCTGGAAAGGAGAAGGCAGAAGCAGTCAAAACCCACTTCTGTCTCCTCCTCCGAGTCCTCAGCTGTGACTGACAACCGAGAACCCGACTTGCTCCTGCTGCATTGCAGGAGTTTTAATCCTGCGCCATATTTTTACTATCGACAGGGATTAAAGCCCAGAGGACCAAGCATCGTAAATTTACTGTGCTTAGTCCTTAAGGGGTTAGAAGATTAAATCTGGGGTCGGACTGGTTGCTGTGCAAACCAAATCCCCCTTCTTGTCTGTATTTGTCTTAAAAAACCCCTTTGAATGTATATGTATCATATAATTTATAAGATTAAGTTGTTAAATTGCATTTCTCGGTTTGAATCAACTGCATTACAGTTATATCCCAGAGATAACCTTTAAAATCAAATGATATTGGTCCTAATTTACATTTAATGACACTAAAAGATGGCTTATTGTTATATTACCCTCAGCTATAGATTGCCCACGATACATTCATTAAGACTTACAGACGGCAGACCTTTGTATTTCTTAATGAATGCATTTACAAAGCCTTTAATAAAATTAGGCAATTTAATGATCTTGGGCCAAATCCAAACATGACAGGTTCTCTTTAAAAGTTAGTGCGCCGACTTGCAGCTAAGTAGTCCATTTTTAGAACATGCAGAATGTCTTCAGCTGACAGACTGGGAGAATTTTTGCACTTCTACTTCTCTTTAATATCAAACTTTCTGTGCAGTATTCTTAGCTGTGGTAATTCTATAATCGTATAATTGCTCTATATACAGTACTGTATAAAAGTTTTAAGGCGGTGTGGAAAAAATGCTGCAAAATAAGAATGCTTTCAAAAATAGAGCGTTAACCCCTTAAGGACACAGCCTAATTTGGGCTTAAGGACGCAATGATTTTTGGCGGATTTTCATCTCCATTTTTCAAAAGCCATAATTTTTTTAATTTTTTCGTCGACGCGGCCGTATAAGGGCTTGTTTTTTGTGTGGCGAACTGTAGTTTTTGGGTACATAGTCTTTATTGTAAAACTCTTTTTATTTTTTTATTATAGCAGAGAGAGAAAACGCATCAATTCTGCCATAGATTATTTTTTTTCTTTTTACAGCGTTAATTATGCAGCATAAATGACACAATCCATTTTTGCAATAAAAAGCCCCTTTTTTTGGAAATAATTTTTTTCCCTAAATCACTGCATTCAAAGGCCTTTAAGTTTTTTATTTTTCCATGGACGGAGCTCTGTGAGGGCTGTAGTTTTTATTGGTACCATTTTGGGGTACATACGGCTTTTTTGATCACTTTCATTAGATTTTGCTTAAAATTAGCATTTTGCCTGTTTTTTAGCGTTTTGTTTTACGCTTTTTGCCATGCAGGATAAAAAACATGTTCAACTTATTGTACGCGCCGTTATGGCCATGAGGTACCAAATACGTGGGATTTTATTTATTAAATTTTTTTATGTTAACGTGAGAAAAAGCACAAAAAAAGGGGGTTTAATATATTTTTTTACATTTTTCTTTATTATTTTTCAGTTTTTTTACACCATTTGTGTCCCTGCAGGGGACTTGCGCCATAGCACCTATGATCGCCATGATAAGGCATTGCAGGACTTCTCTCCTGCAATGTCTTATCACTTGTTAAAGTGATCATAGGTAGTGGCAATACAGGACGCCGATATCTGGTGTCCTGTTGCAATGGTAACCAGTCGGGCTCTCCGCTATTTTATTTACTCCCTCTGTAAACCATTCCTATGCCGCAATCTACATAGATCGCGGATGGGAAGGGGTTAACAGCAGGGGTTGCATCTCCGATGCACCCCTGCTGTTGCAGGGGGAGCCCAGCTACCAGTGACAGCCGGCTCCCACTGCTGGATAGCGCGAGAGCAAAAGAGATCTTGCGCTATCCCCAGGGCGTAACTATACGTTCTGTTGTGCTAAGTACCTCCCTTCCAGGACATACAGTTACGCTCTGTGGCGGGAAGGGATTAATAGCTTTTTGGTCAATTGACAAATACAAAGTGAATAAACACAAGAGAAACCTAAAGCAAATCAGTATTTATTTGGGAAAAAAGTCACCACCCCTTGCCTTCAAAACATCAATTCTTCTAGGTGCACTTGCACACAGTTTTTAACCCCTTCCCTCCATATGACGTAAGGGTACGTCATGGCAGCGGAATACTTCCCGCAACTGGATGTACCCTTACATTATGTGGATAGTGTGAGTTTATAAGAGATCTCATGCTATCCGGCAGCGGGAGTCAGCTGTCACTGATAGCCTCCCCCCCCTTGTTAACCCCTTCCCTGCCGCATCTATGTAGATAGCGGCACAGGAAGGGTTCACAGAGGGAGCGTGCTGTTATCGGGCTCTTGATTGCAGAGAGCCCGGCTGGTTGCAGTGGCAACAGGTCGCCAGATACGGCGTCCTGTATTGCCAGTGCCTATGATCGCTGTAATAAGATATAAGGCATTGCAGGAGAGAAGTCCTGCAATGCTTTATCATAGCGATCATCGGTGGTATGCTGTAAGCCCCCCAGAGAAACGCAAATGGTGTAAAAAAAAAAAAAAAGATCCAAATAATGTACAAAAAATGAAAAGGTGAAAAAAATAAAAAAAAAAAAAATTTTGGGGGGCTTTCATATTACCATAAAAAAACCACATATTTGGTATCATCATGTCCATAACGACACGTACAATAAGTTGCACATGCTTTTTAACATGCATGGCAAAAACCGTAAAGAAAAAAAAAAACCACTAAAAAACTGAGGCCAAATGCTAAGTTTTGGCATTTTGCCTCCCAAAAAAACACAATAAAAGTGATCAAAAAAGCCGTATGTACCCCAAAATGGTAACAATAAAAACTACAGCTTCAGCTTGGTCCATGGAAAAATAAAAAAGTTAAAGGACTTTGAATGCAGCGATTTAGAAAAAAAAGGGGTTTTATTGCAGAAAAGTGGAAAAACCTAAAAAAAATTAAGAATTTTTGTATCGTAACCGTACCGTCCCGCAGAAAAAATGTATTGAATCATTTATGCTGCATAATTAACGTTTTAAGGAAAAACCACAAAACATCTTTGGCAGAATTGATACATTTTCTCTCCCTGCGATCATAAAAAAAAAATAATAAAAGTTTTACAATATCGTCTATGTACCCAAAAATGGCACCGATAAAAAAATATAGTTCGCCATGCAAAAAAGAGGCCCTTATACGGCCGTGTTAAAAAGTTGAGGCTTTTGAAAAATGGAGATTAAAATCCACCAAAAATCGTTGCATGCCTAAGCCCAAAATAGGCCATGTCTTTAGGGGTTAAAGGAACTCGGCAGGGTTTTTAAAAACATTTTTTGAAGAACTAACCACAGAGTTTCTGCGTAATTTGCCTTACGAGAATCCTTCTGTGTCTTTATGTAATCCCAGACAGATTTGATGATGTTGAATCAGGACTCTGTGGGGGCCATATCATTACTTCCAGGACCCCCTGTTTTTCTTTACAGTTCTTAATGACATTGGCTTTATGTTTGGGGTCGTTGTCCTGCTGCGGAATAAACTTGGAGTCAATCAGATGACTTCTACTTTTCTCTCACCTGCCTAAAATGTTTAGATAGTACTGTATGTCTAGAAATGATCTGGCAAGTGAGTGGGGAAAAAAGGGCTAAGTCTATGTAATCACATATATCTTATGCAATTATTGAAGTCCTTTCAAGAGTATGTGTTTGGGTGAGATGGTGTAGTTAAATTATTATATTGTATGTGTGCACATGAGATGTCAATGTGGAGAGAGGTAATGTGTCTGGTTGAGAGGCATTGCCATACTCTGAACTGAGGGGGTTGATTTGAACTTGTGTTCCTGGGTGACTGCTTCATCATTATTCCCTGGCTGTAATAATGAGTTATTTGTGGCTTCAGTTATATTGCATTGGAGGATGTTGCACTTTCCCTTTTACAGCATATATGCCCTACATCCACACTATTCACTAATAAGAATACGTTCTTGCTTACATACCTGCAGTGAACATACTGTAGCTTCAATGTGTCATATGAAAGGATTAATCAGGCTATGGCTTTTTTCATTGTCTGGTCTGCAGATTGATTCAGTGAAGTCAAACAGGTTATCCGTCCTCTTTGATTTGTAGCGCATAATAGCGTTGTATATTCTGAAGATCTTATAAGTGCTCAATTAGCTATATTAGATACAGCGAATATACCCGAGTATTGGAACAAATGCTTTACGTTTGAATGCCACATCACACAGACTCTTCAAAATAATTCTATAGTTGCTGCCTGATTGATATTTTCTTTATGGGAAGTGTAGTTTTTTAAATATTTTTTTCCCTCGCATACCCAAATATATACATGTATATGTTACGAAAATAAATGATATCCAGCCATTAATCATTCAAGTTATTAAGTTTAATTGGGCATAACAAACAGGAAGCAGGGGAAATGCTGAAGAGCACCAGGATATACTAAAAACAGTATAAGGCCAGCTGCACATGGCTGGATTTGCATTGCAGAATCCGGAGTGGGCGTCCGCCTCCGGATTCTGCAGTAAGTACCGCCATAGCATGCTATGGAAAAGCACTCTTTCCTGCACATGAGCGGAAATCAATTGCGATTTTCCACTTGCAGAGGGAAAATCATAGTATGCTCTATTTTTGTGCAGGCTCCACACAGCGACATTGCGGATAGGTTGTGGGTACCCGCATCATCGCCTAGAGACGGTGTGGGAAAAGTAGGGATTTTTTTTAAAATGGACTGCGCATGTATGACGGCGAGCTGTGCGCACCATCCGCAGTAAAGGGAAAAGAAGGAAAGAAACGGGTACGTGCGGGCACAGGGTCGGATTCCGCTGTGGGATCCTGTATCCAGAATCCGACCCACTCGCGTGCAGCCGGCCTAAAAGTCCCACTTCATAAAAAAAGTAGCTTTTAAATTCATCCACCGCTATCATCAGGCTATTGTGCTGGAAAACATTTTTTCCTAAATAAATGCCTGACAGGTGACTATACAAGGTGGCCACGGAAAAGTCACCCAGCTACTTATGGAAGCTGTCTAAAATAAAAACTGTTTTTATTGCCCAGAGCAACCAATCACAGCAAAGCTTTCATTTCTTATACTGTTGTATGAAAGCTGCGTTCTGATTAGTTATGGGCAACAAAGACAGTTTTACTTTTAGACAGCTTTGATAAGAGTTTGGTGCCGGGCTACTTTTCTGTGGCCCACCCTGTATTAACATGAGCTCACAGTTAAGGGGCTTGTCTCAGTTATGACCAGGCATTAGAGCCTTTGGGCTTATTGTTATCATAGAGGGAAGGATGCACTTGAGACCTCCGTCCATTTTTCAAAGCAAAAAGTTATTGGAAAGCATGGCTCCCGCCATGACGGACTCAGATCAGCCTTGTTTTACATGGTCATGAAAGTGTGCGGCTGTCTGCAACTTGTCTTAGCAATACATTTTGGAGGAGAACTACATTTAAAGACATGCACAGAGAATAAGAAATGGCATGTGTAAACCAGGCACTAACAGGATCTTGGCAGAACGGACCATATTTTTACTATTACCTATTTTCTGACAGTCGTGCGTCTTGCAAACCTCGCTATGTTGTTTGCTCTCAGCCAAAGGCTGCCAATGGTATGAATGGAAGTAGCTGCATTACTTCACACATCATTTTCCTTTTCTAACATTCAAGACAAAAGTAATAAAGCCCTCAACTCATAATGCTAATTTATGGGCAAGTTGTAAATTTATTGGGGAAAAACACCACAGTAAAGCCAGACAGAGTACTTCACTTCACAGAGGCAGTAAAGCCTGCACATATTAATACAGGCGGCTGTAGGTAGAAACCTCTTTAGTAATCACTAAAAATAATATTGCTCGAATGTTTTTACAACCCGACTGGTCATATTTACAACTGAAACACGGCTCACCTGTCACCTATGTACAGCGGATATTAATTACATGATAAAATATGAGTGCATAGCGGAATCTGGAAATTGACTACTTTTGGGGTTTAAGTTACAGCATTCTATTAACACAGTCCTGCTAAACTTGAAGGTAGGTAGGGGCCAAAATTAAAATCGGCCAACCTCCTGGGGCCGTGGATAGGTTTTTAGTGGTTTATGTTGTAAGTGAAGGTGATGATTAGAGATAGATTACCTTTACTTACAATGTGCGCTGCTGAAAACTTATCGCTCAGTTTTGTCACCTCCAACAATGGTCACTATCCAAAAAAGTTCTCACTTCACTGCACCAACTTGATTACAATGTATTTGTAAGGTCACAAATAGAGATGAGCGAACATACTCGTCCGAGCTTGATATTCGTGCGAATATTAGGGTGTTCGGGATGCCCGTTACTCGTAACGAGCACCACGCGGTGTTCCGGTTACTTTCAGTTTCCTCTCTGAGACGTTAGCGCGCTTTTCTGGCCAATTGAAAGACAGGGAAGGCATTACAACTTCCCCCTGTGACGTTCAAGCCCTATACCACCCCCCTGCTGTGAGTGGCTGGGGAGATCTGATGTCACCCGAGTATAAAAGTCGGCCCCTCCCGCGGCTCGCCACACATGCCTTGTGACTTAGCTGAGGGAAAGTGCTGCTGCTGGTGCTGCTGTAGGGAGAGCGTTAGGAGTCAGTGTAGGCTTCAAGAACCCCAACGGCCCTTCTCAGGGCCACATCTACTAGTGTGCAGTACTGTGTTAGCACAGTATTTTTTTTTTTTTTTGTCCAAAATTGGATCTGCAGAGCATTGCGCCCTGCAATAGGGACAGAAGTGGGGGTTAGGCAGGGAGAGTGTTAGGAGTTAGTGTAGGCTTCAAGAACCCCAACGGTCCTTTCTAGGGCCACTTCTATCCGTGTGCAGTACTGTCCAGGCTGCTGTTAGCAGTGTTGCATATTTTTTTTTTTTCTCAAAACCGGCTGTGCAGAGCATTGCATCCGGCATTAATACTACAGGGATAGAATTGTGTAGGCAGGGCCAGAAGACATTTATTATTCATTGAATACACGCAGTGGGGTCTTCCCTTTGCTAAAAAGGAAAAAAATTATATTTTGCCTGCCTGTGTCTGTCCTAAGGTCTCCGTGTACGTGTGTGCTGCGTGGACAACGTACAAAAATCAGACGCAACCAGCTACGCTTTACTGCAGCCTAGCGCCATTGTCTTTCCTGACTGGCAAATACCTGCTCTGCTAGAGTTAATAACTCTGCTACACTATAGTTGTGTGACACTTTTTGAGGGCCACACCACAGATATTAAACTTCTTGTTCATTGAATATACGCAGTGGGTGCTTCCCTTTGCAAAAAAGGAAAATAAATTATATTTTGCCTGCCTGTGTCAGTCCTAAGGTCTCCGTGTACGTGTGTGCTGCGTGTACAACGTACAAAAATCAGACGCAACCAGCTACGCTTTACTGCAGCCTAGCGCCATTGTCTTTCCTGACTGGAAAATACCTGCTCTGCTAGAGTTAATAACTCTGCTACACTATACTTGTGTGACACTTTTTGAGGGCCACACCACAGATATTAAACTTCTTGTTTTTCATTGAATACACGCAGTGGGGTCTTCCCTAAGCTAAAAAGGAAAAAAATTATATTTGGCCTGCCTGTATCAGTCCTAAGGTCTCCGTGTACGTGTGTGCTGCGTGGACAACGTACAAAGATCAGACGCAACCAGCTACGGTTGAGTGCAGCCTTGCGCCAATTTCTTTCCTGCCTGGGAAATCAAATCACTGGTAATACAGCATGCTGAGGGGTAGGGGTAGGCCTAGAGGATGTGGACGCGGCCGAGGACGCGGAGGGCCAAGTGAGGGTGTGGGCACAGGCCGAGCCAGTGCGGTGGACAGGGGTAGAGGCAGGGCCAGACCGAATAATCCACCAACTGTTTCCCAAAGCGCCCCCTCGCGCCATGCCACCCTGCAGAGGTCAAGGTGCTCTACGGTGTGGCAGTTTTTCACAGAGACGCCTGACGACCGACGAACAGTGGTGTGCAACCTTTGTCGCGCCAAGATCAGCTGGGGAGGCACCACCAACAGCATGCGCAGGCATATGATGGCCAAGCACCCCACAAGGTGGGACGATGCCCGTTCACCGCCTCCGGTTTGCACCACTGCCTCTCCCCCTGTGCCCCAACCTGCCACTGAGATCCAACCCCCCTCTGAGGACACAGGCACTACCGTCTCCTGGCCTGCACCCACACCCTCACCTCCGCTGTCCTTGGCCCCATCCAGCAATGTCTCTCAGCGCAGCATCCAGACGTCGCTAGTGCCACAGTTTGAGCGCAAGCGCAACTACGACGCCACGCACCCGCACGCTCAAGCGTTAAACGTGCACATTGCAAAATTGATCAGCCTAGAGATGCTGCCGTATAGGCTTGTGGAAACGGAGGCTTTCAAAAGCATGATGGCGGCTGCGGCCCCGCGCTACTCGGTTCCCAGTCGCCACTACTTTTCCCGATGTGCCGTCCCAGCCCTGCACGACCACGTCTCCCGCAACATTGTACGCGCCCTCACCAACGCGGTTACTGCCAAGGTCCACTTAACAACGGACACGTGGACAAGCACAGGCGGGCAGGGCCACTATATCTCCCTGACGGCACATTGGGTGAATGTAGTGGAGGCTGGGACAGAGTCAGAGCCTGGGACCGCTCACGTCCTACCCACCCCCAGAATTGCGGGCCACAGCTCGGTGGTGGTATCTGCGGCGGTGTATGCTTCCTCCACTAAAGCACCTTCCTCCTCCTCCTCCTCCTCCTCCAACGCAACCTCTGTCTCGCAATCAAGATGTGTCAGCAGCACGTCACCAGCAGTCGGTGTCACGCGGCGTGGCAGCACAGCGGTGGGCAAGCGTCAGCAGGCCGTGCTGAAACTACTCAGCTTAGGAGAGAAGAGGCACACGGCCCACGAACTGCTGCAGGGTCTGACAGAGCAGACCGACCACTGGCTTGCGCCGCTGAGCCTCCAACCGGGCATGGTCGTGTGTGACAACGGCCGTAAGCTGGTGGCGGCTCTGCAGCTCGGCAGCCTCACGCATGTACCATGCCTGGCCCATGTCTTTAATTTGGTGGTTCAGCGCTTTCTGAAAAGCTACCCCCACTTGTCATACCTGCTCGGAAAGGTGCGCCAGCTCTGCGCACATTTCCGCAAATCCCACACGCACGCTGCCACCCTGCGGACACTGCAACATAGGTTTAATCTGCCAGTGCACCGACTGCTGTGCGACGTGCCCACACAGTGGAACTCTACGCTCCACATGTTGGCCAGACTCTATGAGCAGCGTAGAGCTATAGTGGAATACCAACTCCAACTTGCGCGGCGTAGTGGGAGTCAGCCTCCTCAATTATTTACAGAAGAGTGGCCCTGGTTGGCAGCCATCTGCCAGGTCCTTGGAAAATTTGAGGAGTCTACCCAGGTGGTGAGCGGCGATGCTGCAATCATTAGCGTCACCATTCCTCTGCTATGCATCTTGAGAAGTTCCCTGCAAAGCATAAAGGCAGACGCTTTGCGCTCAGAAACAGAGCCGGGGGAAGACAGTATGTCGCTGGATAGTCAGAGCACCCGCCTGTCTATATCTCAGCGCGTTGAGGAGGAGGAGGAGGAGCATGAGGAGGATGAGGAGGAGGGGGAAGAGACAGCTTGGCCCACTGGTGAGGGTACACATGCTGCTGGGCTGTCATCCTTTCAGCGTGTATGGCCTGAGGAGGAGGAAGAGGAGGAGGAGGAGGATCCTGAAAGTGATCTTCCTAGTGAAGACAGCCATGTGTTGCGTACAGGTACCCTGGCACACATGGCTGACTTCATGTTAGGATGCCTTTCTCGTGACCCTCGCGTTACACGCATTCTGGCCACTACGGATTACTGGGTGTACACACTGCTCGACCCACGCTATAAGGAGAACCTTCCCACTCTCATTCCCGAAGAGGAAAGGGGTTCGAGAGTGTTGCTATACCACAGGACCCTGGCGGACAAGCTGATGGTAGACTTCCCATCCGACAGCGCTAGTGGCAAAAGGCGCAGTTCCGAGGGCCAGGTAGCAGGGGAGGCGCAGAGATCAGGCAGCATGTACAGCGCAGGCAGGGGAACATTCTCCAAGGCCTTTGCCAGCTTTATGGCTCCCCAGCAAGACTGTGTCACCGCTCCCCAGTCAAGGCTGAGTCGGCGGGAGCACTGTAAAAGGATGGTGAGGGAGTACGTAGCCGATCGCACGACCGTCCTCCGTGACGCCTCTGCCCCCTACAACTACTGGGTGTCGAAGCTGGACACGTGGCCTGAACTCGCACTGTATGCCCTGGAGGTGCTTGCTTGTCCTGCGGCTAGCGTCTTGTCAGAGAGTGTGTTTAGTGTGGCTGGGGGAATCATCACGGATAAGCGTACCCACCTGTCAAACGACAGTGCCGACAGGCTTACACTCATCAAGATGAACAAAGCCTGGATTTCCCCAGACTTCTCTTCTCCACCAGCGGACAGCAGCGATACATAAGCAATACGTAGGCTGCACCCGCGGATGGAAGCTACGTTCTCTCTCACCATCCAAAACGAGGACATTTCTGCTTCATCAATCTGTGTCTAATATTCCTCCTCCTCCTCCTGCTCCTCCTCCTGAAACCTCACGTAATCACGCTGAACGGGCAATTTTTCTTAGGGCCACAAGGCTCACTCATAATTTTTCTAAACAATTTTTATATGTTTCAATGCTCTTAAAAGCGTTGAAACTTTAACTTGAACCAATTTTTCGTTAAACTGGGCTGCCTCCAGGCCTAGTTACCACTTAAGCCACATTAACCAAAGCGATTAATGGGTTTCACCTGCCATCTTGGTTGGACATGGCCAATTTTTTGGATGTACATTAGTACTGTTGATACAGCAATTTTTGTGGGCCCTCGCCTACATTGTAATCAAATGAATTTTTAGCCCACCTGCATTACAGCTGACGTTACATCCGCTGTGTTGGGCAATGCAATGGGATATTTCTATGTACCGCCAGTGGGTTCCAGGGAGCCACCCATGCTGTAGGTGCACACGGAGTTTAACCTACATCTGTCTACTTGTAAAGAACCCCAGTCTGACTGGGGCATGCAGTGTGGGCCGAAGCCCACCTGCATTAAGCACGACATTACTACCTCAGCTGTGTTGGGCAATGCAATGGGATATTTCTATGTACCGCCGGTGGCTTCCTGGCACCCACCCATGCTGTGGGTCCACAGGGAATTATAAATGCATCTGTTTCCACTTGTAAAGAACCCCAGTCTGACTGGGGCATGCAGTGTGGGCCGAAGCCCACCTGCATTAAGCACGACATTACTACCTCAGCTGTGTTGGGCAATGCAATGGGATATTTTTGTGTATCGCCGGTGGGTTCCAGGGAGCCACCCATGCTGTAGGTGCACACGGAGTTTTTACTACATCTGTACACTTGTAAAGAACCCCAGTCTTTCTGGGGCATGCAGTGTGGGCCGAAGCCCACCTGCATTAAGCACGACATTACTACCTCAGCTGTGTTGGGCAATGCAATGGGATATTTCTATGTACCGCCGGTGGCTTCCTGGCACCCACCCATGCTGTGGGTCCACAGGGAATTATAAATGCATCTGTGTCCACTTGTAAAGAACCCCAGTCTGACTGGGGCATGCAGAGACACCTTGACAGAATGAATAGTGTGTGACACATAGGTTCCCCATTGCTATGCCCACGTGTGCAGCTCCTGATGGCGGTGGCACAGGATTCTTTTTCTCATTGCTTCTGTACAGCATTGTGGGCTATCGCCCCACCCCTTTTAAAGAGGGTCGCTGCCTAGCCGTGCCAACCTCTGCAGTGTGTGCCTGCGGTTCCTCCTCATGGCAGACGCACTTCTAAATAGACATGAGGGTGGTGAGGCGTTAGGGCAGCTGAAGGCTGCGCAGGGACACTTTGGTGTGCGCTGTGGGGGGGAGGGGGGGCGGTTGGTCAGCATGTAACCCAGGAGAAGTGGCAGTGGAGTGTCATGCAGGCAGTGATTGTGCTTTGTTGGAGGTAGTGTGGTGCTTAGCAAAGGTATGCCATGCTAATGAGGGCTTTTCAGAAGTAAAAGTTTTTGGGAGGGGGGGGGCCCCACTCTTGCCGCTATTGTGGCTTAATAGTGGGACCTGTGAACTTGAGATGCAGCCCAACATGTAGCCCCTCGCCTGCCCTATCCGTTTCTGTGTTGTTCCCATCACTTTCTTGAATTGCCCAGATTTTCACACAAGGAAACCTTAGCGAGCATCGGCGAAATACAAAAATGCTCGGGTCGCCCATTGACTTCAATGGGGTTCGTTACTCGAAACGAACCCTCGAGCATCGCGAAAAGTTCGTCCCGAATAACGAGCACCCGAGCATTTTGGTGCTCGCTCATCTCTAGTCACAAACCATCATGAGCTGTAATATATTATGTATATATATATATATATAAATATATATATGGTATAACAGTGTATTTCATTGCAGAATTAAAACTTTGCTGCCCTTTTAAGCCCCTTCTTAGATTCTAAGCCATCTCTGCTCTGCTTTCTGCTCCTGCAACGCTTTTCCTTGCAAGGCTGCTTTTGGGCCCTACAGGACTTTCCCTGAATAAAAGTGGGCTCACACTAGTGTGTGGTAAAACAAAAATTGTATAATGCTGCGTTATATTGAGGTTTGAGATGGGATATCGCCCCATATGCCATATGTGATTTTTGACAGTGCTGACAGTGTATCTCACTCTGCTCAGCACTGGCCTGGTGTAATTTTTTTCTTCAAATTTCCTGCTCTGTGGCTTAGTGCTGTTGCGTGTAAACGCAGCACATATGCAATGTAATTGTGTATGTACAGCGTTTAGTATGCAGTCATAGAGAACATTACACGCTTGTACATTGCCTGCATAAAACGCAGCTTTTCCCCCTAAAATTAGGAAAATTGGCTCTTGCCACATTGGGGTTCTTTGTTTTTGGTTTACTCTGGATCAGCACTGTGTGTGTGTGAAGGGGGGGGGGGGGGTAGGGGTGGAATAGGCTGAACTGGATGGACATAAGTCTTTCTTCAGCCATAAATACTGTGTTACTAAGAACGATTGTGGGACAACCTCTTAAAAATTGTTGTCTAAGCATTTGGGGAAAAAGTGGAGCAGTGCCAATCAGTGATGCCACTAGTATGGTATGGGACCACTGAGTTTACTGATTGGCTGCAGGAGTCACATACTGGTGGGGCACGTTATGCAGAGCATCTGTGCTGCATCAGCAAGGGTTTGAAGATGTGTGCACAGTATTTCCTGTTATAACATTTTTTTGCTCATCTTTTTATACACTTTGGACAACCCCTTTAAGGTGAACTGTACAAAAAGTCATTAGAGTGAACGGGAATATATGCTTAGAAGTGAGAAAGGAGAGCGATAGAGGGGGTTTTCATTCTCTTTGCAGAAACGATTTCTAGTTAAAAGGACAGGCTGCAATAGTTGAAAGTGGCCCAGTCACGGTCTGGAGAACACAGCTGCAGGTCTTCAAGGATTTTCTGGATGAATTAAACTGGCACATTGCTCATAGATTATGAATTGTGCTATCATTATTCCGTGGTTGTCCAGGTAACTTCTCAGAGACTCTTTTGAGAACACTTTTGGAAGACTTTTCTTCGCACTAGACTGCATACAAAATGGATACCCTATGTAGGGATTTGGAAGTCTTACTATAAAATGTCCTTATTATTCTTAAATCCCTTAACGACCAAGCTATTTCCTTCCTTTTGTTTCATCCTCGTATTA
Source organism: Eleutherodactylus coqui (assembly GCF_035609145.1). Classification (NCBI taxonomy): domain Eukaryota; kingdom Metazoa; phylum Chordata; class Amphibia; order Anura; family Eleutherodactylidae; genus Eleutherodactylus; species Eleutherodactylus coqui. The sequence goes on from NC_089847.1 coordinate 80,915,542, forward strand.
ATAGAGCCATAGCTTTTTTTATTTTGCCATTGACATAGACATATGAAGGCTTGTTTTTTGCAGGACAAGTTGTATTTTAATGGCATCATTCTGGGGTACTTATAATGTGTTGTATAACTTTTTTGAAACTTTTTGGTTGGGGAAAGAAAATTTATTTTTTGGATGTCATTTTACGGTATTCAGCATGCAGAATAAATAATGTGGTAAGATTATTCTGTGGGTCAGCATAATTCTCACAATGCCAAGTTTATACACTTTTTAAAAAAATCTTTTACTATTTTTGTACACTAAAACCACTTTTATCCCCAAGATTTGCTTTTGTGTTGTTGCATTCTAAGAGCCATAACACTTTTATTTTTCAATCATTGGAGCTCTATGGGGGGTTGTGTTTTGCGGGATGAGCTTTAGTCTTCAGTGATACTATTTTTGGGCACAAATAATATTTTGATTTCTTTTTAGCCCATTTTTTTCTGAAGGAAAGATTAACAAAATTGTCAATTCTGGCCTTTTCTTTTACAGCGATCACTGTGTGGTATAAGTAATATGTTAAATAGATTCTATGAGTCAATGCGATTATGGGGATACCAAATTTCAGTTGTGTTTTTTTAAGGTTTTGCTACTTTTTATATCTTTTTAAACACAGTATGTATCTTTATTGCAGCATTCATAGACCCCTCATATTTCTTCCCAGTTAATAGTGGTGTGTGAGGGGTTTGCTTTGAGGGAAGAGTTGCCATTTTATTAGCACCATTTGGTGATCTATATGACTTTTTGATTGCTTTCTATTCTGTTTTTTGTCAAACAAGACATGCAAAATTTTTAACCTTTTTTTCACAGGATGCACCATAGAAGTGATATGTAGTACTAACTTTTTACGCAGTGATACCAAATTTCTTTTATTTATTTTTTATCAGACAGTCGAGCCCATGCTCCCCATGGCATGGTAGACCCATGCCAGGCTTCTGATGCAGCACTTTAAAAGCATCAAAATAAAGCCCTTTAACGGCAGCCATTAAAAGGTGTATTGGTGTTCGTTAAGGGATTAATAAGCAATGTGTTTACTTTTTTTTAAATTAAATATGGAAAAAATGCATCTCCTGAAATGGAATTTTAGCAACAAAAGGCAGTCGGAGCACGATCACAGTCCCATTACAAAATCTGAGAGACTAAGAATGGCTTATTATACAGCGCATTAGTATAACTTCCAGATATCATATCAAAAGCTCTTTGTTGGAGGATTAACCAAAAATGACAGGAACATATTGCAAGAGTAAAGTTGTCTTTGAAGCTCGCTTCCAGTGTAAAACTGGCCAATGATTTGACCAATGCAGCATTAACAACATAACTAAAGTGTATAAAGTTTGTACAATTTTATAGACATAAACTGAAAAATCGTATTCTAGGGCAATCAAATTTATACCCCTCACAAATCTGTACAGTGGAGAGTAGCGTAAATCATTCCTTTGTATTTCTTCTCAGTTCAAAGAGAATCTGACAGGTATGGCCTTTGCCCCAGTGTATGCGCTATTTTGAAACCCTGCAGCGTTTCAGAATAAACAGTTTGAGTGAAAAAGTTGCCATGCTGACCTCTACCCGCCCGTATCATGTAGAGTGACAACTCTCTCCCTATATAAACCATGCAGGTGTAGCCTGCCTCTTTGACTTGGAGTTCCATTGCAAGTCAAACTTTAATGTGTGCCTATTCCGAAATACTGCAGCGCTTCAAAACAATACATACATGCGAGCAATGGGCATACCTGTCCAGAGGTCATACTCTCCGTGGTTTGGGCAACATGAACCTAGTGACAAGCTCACTTTAAGATTCACATCGGGCCATAAAAAAAACTATGCCAACCCCCTAACATTATTAAAGCGGTTCTGTCAGTAAAATAAAAAAATCTATACTCACCTGTGCCTTACCAGGCCATTTACCAGGAACCTGCTGTTCTTCTGATGTCCCTCCTGCAGCCTTTCTATGGCAGTGCAGAAGCTGGCAAAGTTCCAGCTTCCGCCATTGCTTCGACCACTGCCTGATGGAAAGTACTGCCGCCTGGTGACGCTTCACTCATAGCCTGGCCGTGTCTAACCTGTGACGTCCTCGGAGTCGATGGCGACTGCGCATGCGTCCCCTTCCCGTCGCGCTTGCGCAATCGCAATTGACTCTGCTTCATATTACAAGGCAGTCCCGGCCAGGTCGATGAGGAAAGAAGCGTCAGAGCGCAGGTGCTGATGGGAGATGACCCCTCAGGTGCCAGGTAAACAAGGGAGGCAACAAATATAACGGGATTAGGTAAGTTTACTTCGTTTTCTTTTAACTGTTTTCTTTGCATAGGTTAGAATGTACAGGGATGCAGGGCACAATTATAAAAGGGCTTTTGCTGACAGAACCCCTTTAAGTCTAATTTACCATGCGATCCAGTCTCAGAGAACAAAATCAGGCCCACTGCTATAGAGGCACCTCCTGTAGCATTAAAAAAGTTTTCTAGAAAAAATACTATTGATCACCTATCCTCAAGATAGCTCATAAATAGTTGATCGGATGGGTTCCGCAGCTCAGAACCAAAGTGATAGAGAGGTGCGCTTGCAGTTACAAATGTCAGCAGGTGCCCAATCAACTGATTGGCCGGGGCCCAGAGTGGCAGACACAAGCCAATCAACTATTGATGACCTATTCTAAGGACAACAGTGATAATGCTTCCCAACAATACGCAGTGTGTGTGTGTGTATATGTGTGTATATATATATATATATATATATATTGTTTTTTCTTTGTCATCGATATGTGATGAAAAGGACACTGAAGGGGCTCTAGTTTGCTTTTTATTTTACAACTAGTACATTTCTGCACTTGGCCTTTGTATCATTACACGATTAGAGGGGTTACAAACTTTGCCTGCGAGATTTATAAATAAAATGATAAATCGATAAAAACATTCTTTCCTTCCGTTTCAGGGAGTCCTTGGATCCCTCCACATTTCCTATTCACTCTACTCCTCTCCATTGTGTTCCAATCTGCCTCCCCCTCTCATTTCTTCTCTGTTTGTCTTCAGTGTTTTAATTGCTTTTTCAATCCCATTAATTCTAAGCTCAGGTACTTAGAGGAGCAATAAATCAGAAAGGAATAGTCATAGCTGTGTGCTCAGGCAGATAGCCATGTACAGCTAGTCATGACATACAGCCATGTACAAATAACACGTGTCATTGGATAGCGAAATGTAGCCGTACCAAAGCAAAAATGATTCTTTCCCTCAAAAAAAAATGACTAACTGTATAACTAAAAGAAAGCTTTGCATAAAAAGTAGCGTGATAAATGTTATAGTGACAGACCGAACATATAAAACTGCATGATACTGACAGCGAGTCTTGTAAAACTGACTAACAGCTGCATATAACTTATTGACAGCTATGAATAACCTGTAAGCATATGTGCGCGGCAGCAGACAGCTGCTTATAACCTATAGCCAGCTGTCCTTATAACCTAAAGAACTGCGCATTTCATCTCTCCAAAATCTAGCAGCATTATGTATCACCTACAGATACGTAGCTGTGCATGATCTTCCTAGGGAAAGGCACGTAAAGAGAGATGGCCATGTAATAATGGGCAATGGCTGAATACAGGAAGATGACTATATTCAAATAACCCCAAAAATTGCATGCCACAAAAAACTGCAGTATGTTAGCAGATGACAGGTGGGGGAGCTCTTTTTGTCACCCATCAGCACTCCACAATGTGATCGCAAGGTACCAATAGGCTCCCATGGCAGCTGGAGGACTGACAAAGTAACTTAGCCTATTAGACTCTACCTTCAGCATAGTCTAATAGGCTGATGTCATAGGCATTGTGGAATACACTACATAGGTAAGTCAGTGTACTAGGCTAGGGATCAAACAATCACATCTTCAAGTCTTAGGGCGCCCACCCACTGGCGATTTTTTTTCCCTGCGAAATTCGCAGCATTTTTTTCTCTGCAGGGGTCTATGGGACTTGTAATGTTAAAATCGCGATCGCGCAAAATCGCGATTTCGCGGTAAATTGCGATTTTGCGCGATCGCGATTTTAACATTACAAGTCCCATAGACCCCTGCAGAGAAAAAAATGCTGCGAATTTCGCAGGGAAAAAAAATCGCCAGTGGGTGGGTGCCCTTATCGAGAAAATAAAAAAGACCATTAAAAAGGTTTAATAAAATTTAATATTAAAAAAATCCGGGTAAAAAAATACATATTTTTTTTCTTTACAAAACCTTTTTTTTTTTAAAAAATTGATAAAATGAAAAAAAATTTTTTTTAGAGCAGCACATGAAAGGTATGACTGTGTTTATAATGAACCACACACTAACAATACTTTGTTATGTATCTCACTTGGTGAACACCGTAATATATTTTAAAAAGGAGATATTGCTATTTTTCTTTTGTTTCCCTAGAAATATACAATAAAAAGCAATTAAAAAGTCACATGTACCTCAAACTGGTACCAATAAAAAAAAAACAGGCCTCGTGCAGCTATGTCAACGTGTTATGGCTCTTGCAATGCGACTATTGAAATTAATTGGTCCTTAATGCTAAAATAGGCTGGTAACTTTGGACTTAAAACAGAGACCAAAATTGTAAACTTGGGTCTCCATTTGATCAGGTTTCTGTTCCTCTCAATGATTCAACAATATATCTATGGCTTTAGTAATACAGATACCAGAATAGCGTAGTTGATTATTGTACTGATTCCATTGATGCGTCTGGTACAGTTTTCCACTTTCGTTGTGAAATAGTGGATTTTGCTGTGACAATTCCGTAGCATGTAGTGTACAAGCCATGTGGAGGAGACGGCAAAAATCTTCACATGGTGTGGACATTTTTGAAAAATGCTGCGGATTCTAAATCCACATCATACTTGAAATATAAGGGTTAAAATCTGTGGCAAATCCGCAACAAGCAAAACACACCAAAATACAGCAGCCAGCTCTAGCGTTAGAAAACGCGGCGTTCGAGCGCATGTCAGCAAGGACCCGTTGAAATCAATGGGAGAGTTGTACCGCGATTTCCGCATGTGTGAGAGTGGCCTAAGAATTGCTAACTTTGCAGATAGCAAATTCTATATATGATAAAAAGTATAGCGCTACACAATATGCCTCATTTATTAAAACTGTGTTAAAGAGAACCAATCAGATCTCAGCTTTCATTTCTGAAACAGCTGTGGTATAATGAAAGCTGCCCTGTGATTGGTTGCTGTGACCAACAAAGATGTTTTTATTTTAAAAATTTTTGATAAATAAATCCCATAAAATAAAAAACACATATAGCAGTAAATGATACACAACTTTTTTGGTAGGAGATTTCTTCATATATTTATAAGCTGTTTCTACTGGTACTATAGTGTGAATTGCTACCTAGATAGAAGTCTCTTGAATGTGACTTTGTTTTCCCTAAAATATATGCAGTCTTATCATTCACACCATAAATAATTTACAGACAGCTCTACATAACATAAAGTATAATGTACAGACAGCTATTTCTAGGCACTAGTGCGTAGCGTACAGTTTTTTTTTTAATTCTATAACCCGCAGACAATTCTGTATAATCTGCAGAGAGTTGTAAATAACCTACCTAAAGCTTTGTATACCCTGCAGGCAGCAGCAAATAACCTGCAGGCAGTTGTGTATTACCTACACACAGCACTGTATATGTGAATATTTCATAAAATAATGCAGTTTCTAATATACGAGTATAATCTACATTACGGACTAAGGCATAAAAGGACAACGTCGTGAGAATGTGGATTTTTTTTAATGTATAATTTTTTTTTTGGTAAAAAAAAAGTAAATAATCAGAATTTCACATTAGCATATTGAAGTTACAAGAAACTGCTATCGTGCATAATATTTTTATGTGGATTGTCATATAGAATATAAATAATCTCTTTGTGTCTCTTAGCAGGTAACAATTTAATATAAACATATTGTCGAAAAAACACACTCCCTCCTCTAGAAGGAGTTGTCAGAATCAAAAGAAAGTTTTCTTTGTTTGACTGTAGCGTTGCTATAAGTAAGTGATTACAATATCAGAGCAAAAGGAGAATTTATTGTGAAAAACTGATCCCTCGAAGGGAGGCTCTTGTACGCTGTTGCACCACCTCTAGCTTGGATACTAGATGTGAAACGGGAAGGCATGAAGGCTCTAATATCCTGTTGTACCGCCTCTAGCTTGGATACTAGATGTGATACGGGCAGGCATGGAGGCTCTAGTACCCTGTTTTACCGCCTGTAACTTGGATACAATTGTGATACAGGGAGGCTCTAGTACCCTGTTGTACTTCCTCTAGCTTGGATGCAGGATGTGATACGGGAGGGCATGGAGGCTCTAGTACCCCATTGTACCGCCTTTACTTTGGATACAAGATGTGATACAGGTGAGCATGGAGGCTCTCATTCCCTGTTGTACCGCCTTTACCTTGGATACAAGATGTGATACTGGTGGGCATGGAGAATTAGTACCCTATTGGGTCACCTCTAGCTTGGATACAAGATGTGATACTGGTGGATATGGAGGCTCCAGTACCCTGTTGTACCGCCTTTACCTTGCATACAAGATGTGATACTGGTGGGCATTGAGGCTCTAGTACCCTGTTGTACCACCTCTATCTTGAATACAAGATGTGATACGGGAGGGCATACAGGCTCTAGTACCCTGTTGTACCTTGGATACAAGATGTGATACTAGCGGGCATGGAAGCTCTAATACCCTATTGGGTCACCTCTAGCTTGGATACAAGATGTGACACAGGCAGGAATAGAAGCTCTAGTACCCTGTTGTACTGCCTCTAGCTTGGATACAAGATATGATATGGGAGGGCATGGAGGCTCTAGTACCTTGTTGGGCTGCCTCTAGCTTGAATACAAGATGTGATACAAACAGGAATGGAGGCATACAAGTTTCGTATGGTATCCTGCAGCATATTGCTCCACATTTGCTGTAACTGAGCCTCTATATCGTGCAAACTCGTTGCTATCCTAGATGGTCCCATATATGATCTATTGGCAACTGGGCAATCCACAGAAGTGTGACAATGTTGTGGCGGCATTCCTGTGACACTCCTGCTGTATGCGGCCAAGCATTATCCTGTTGGAAAATGCCTCTTGGAAGCCACTATGAGAGGAACACATGTGACTACAGAATGTCCTGAACATGTCACTGAGCAGGTCATTGTCCCTCGTAGGACTACTAGGGATGACAGACTGTCATATGTGATGGCCTCTCAGACCACTACATCAGCAGGGGGAGCAGTGTGCCATTCACAGGAAATGCAGGATTGAGGCACTCTCCCATAGGTCTCCAGACATGAACATGCCCACCATCAGTGCCCTTACTCAACCTGGATTCGTCAGTGAAGACAACCTGGTTCTACTCCGTAGCAGTCCAGTATCATATTTCCTGACATACTGCAAATTGAGGCAATGGTACATGGGTGTCATAGACAGTACACGCCATGAGATTAAATGTCCTTTAGCTGAGTGATTGGAAATGGTCCCGGCAGACACTATAATGATGTTGCCACCTGTCTCTGGATGATAGACAATGAAACAGTTGGAGCTGCTTGTGCTTGTTGTATGATCAGATGATCCTCCATACTGGTGCTCTACCGACGGCGTCCTAAGCCAAGTCACTTTGTGTGCATGCTCTCACCCATCCACTGGTCACAACACCTCCTAATAGGTTGTAACGGCCCAGATGGCGGGCAATTTGTATATATGAGCATCCGTCTTCTCACATTACAATAATACGCCCACTTTGAAACTCTGCTAACTGGGCGAAAGCAGAAAAAGAAGTCTACTACACACAAGTAGCCTCTGAGAGTCTTTTTATAGGCCAAGGGTAGAACGATTTTAGGGCTTCAGGTGCCAAGACCGTTCCATCTAATCCCCCTACAACTCTAGTCATTTGTATATCTGCCTGAGATGTAACTGCATGCCGAGTTTTGCAGCAAAATGACAACTTCTTCTGGGTGTTTGATTTTTTTGACAAAGAGTGTTTATGCCCTAATTAATAAAATGTAAGCTAACATATCACACATTGCAATAGATATAATTTAAAATGAAAGTTACTACTAAAGTAATCTTAATGACCATATTAAATACAGTGTACAAACGTGCATGTTCTTCATGATAATGAAGTTTGAATTGGGTGTGCCTTAATTTAGACCTCGTCGTTAGTGTAATTAGCACTAATAGTGATTACAACCATTTTATCAAACATAAGCACATCAAAGTACTTCTATTACTGAGTGAAAACAAGCTATTTTTAAACTGTGGTATACTAATATTTACATGCAAAGACATTTCTTTTTAACTATTTATGTTACTGGCATATTATGCCTATCATGTATAATATCTGACATATCTGTAATGGAAAGGTTAAAAGATATGAACTCAATATAAAAGATTTTGTAACAAACCGCATAACGCATCATATAGAACTGCAGACTTTGTAACCTATCAAGAATCTCTAGATCATTCGCTATGATGGCCGTACTTTTCATCTTTTCCCATAGATAATCAAATTGTTATTATTGTTAGTTGTGTACACAGAAACATTGGGATGATCATTATAATTTTTTTTTTTTTAGTAGACTTAGGCCACTTTCACACCTCTAAGAAAATCGAGAGAGAGAGAGAGAGAACGAACACAAACCAAGAACAAAAAAAGAAGCTCAGGACCTGGCGTCCCACATACAAAAATGCTCGAGTCTCCCATTGTAGTCAATAGGGTTAGTTACTCAAGTAGAGCTCTCGAATTTTACGAAAAGCTTGACTCAAATAACGTTGACCCGAGCATTTGGGTGCTCGCTCATATCTACTAATGACAGTTTGAATACGAATGATTCTAAAGGTTGGAATTTTTTTCATTGGTCAGTCAGGGTTAGACCACATGGCATAGCAAAAGGCACATCCAATAGCCTAACTGCACCCACCTGCGACAGCCAATGGCCATGTGATTCTGCTGCTAAATCTTGTGGCCATTTGTCATTGCACGTGGACGTGGTTTAGCTGCCTATGTTCAGTTACAATATGTGGTCTCACCCTTACTGAGGAGTGTAAAAAAATTTTAAACAATTAGAATCTATGGTTTTAGTAATACAGATGTAATGAATACAATATCTAACTTTTTTGTTCTTGTGTATTAAGTCGTATTAACTAATTGCTTATGTCTCAAAAGTATAGAGAACTGCTATTAATCTCACAAACTTTGCTTTTCTCAACAGAATGGTAATATTTTGAAATTTACCCATCATGAATGATAAAATGGGCTTGCATTGATATACTAATAAAGTCAGATGAAAACAACATATGAATCAAAATTGATGGGTATGATTGTAAGATTATTGGAGACTTCAAAATGGTGGCATTGCTGATAGGTGTCCAACGTGGTTTTACCAAGTTTCCCTACTATCTTTCCTTTTGGGACACCAAAGTGCACTACTCAAGTACAGCAAATCAACTTCTCTATGGGGAGGAATGTCAAATGGGAGATACTGGTGCTAATGCCACCGTAGCACATCAAATTGGATCTTATGAAATAATTTGTCACAGCTCTAGAAAAGGAGTTGGCAGCCTTCAAATACCTTAAAAACGCTTTCACTAAGCTGTCTGAAACAAAGGTCAAAACAGGTGCATTTATCACACCACAGCTAAAGAAGATCCTGGAATACAAGGAATTCCCCATAAAGCTTGTTTGGAAGGGGGAGATGTTTAAGAACAACTTTGTTGAGTGGTTACAGCTTCCTGAGCAATAATAAGGTGGGAAACTATGAGGAACTGGTTGAGACTGGTGAGGAACTATGGCACAGTGGGCAGCAAGATGTCCCTCAAGGCCATATCCTTGATGCTCATTTTGAAAAACGCAAGGAAAACATGGGAGCATACAAGGCAAGTGGTTCCACCAGCATATAATGGAGCTTGAACTTTGGTCTTTGTACTTTAAGTAACATTTCAAGAAGTATTGATTAAAAATATAATGTACTTGTGTGTCTACAGCTTCTATGCAGACCTACTGTGTCTTGGTTACAAACTCCAAATTCTGTAGTCTGGTGGTCATATACCCTTCCATCCATCCCCTATATCTTACGAACTTATTGATGTAAGGTAGTAAGAAATAAGGGGTAAATGGGAGCATAAGGCTACTTGCACACAAATATTAAAAATTGGACAGAAATATCAGTCCAAAAATTGGACAGAAATGGCAGCCATTCATTTCAATGGAGTACATGGACTTTTTTTTACTTGGACAGAAAGTTAAAGTAAAAAATATCTTAGCAATCCCATTCTTGGCCGAAAATAGCACATATACATGCGGGTCCAGTACATCAAATACCACATAGATGTATGTGCATGTGCTGTCCGATCTGAACTGCGCCCTAGAATGTTGCCCGTGACATTTTACAGTCCTTGTGCAAGTAGCTAACTGTAGGAACAGACTACACAGGTTTGTTTGTAGACTAAATACCTACATCTGAATAGGAACTGTGTACACAAAACAGCAGAAGAACAGATTTGTAAAGTTTCCTGACTTTTTCTTATTTTAGCTCAATAAATAAGTTGTTGGCAAATATGTACATTTGCTTTGAAATATGTTCCCCCTTGTCCAATTCATTTTGTGTGTTCTTACATACATCTGTCAGACTGGAATAGTAAGCGGCAAAGCAAAATAAAAATAGCATTGGGTTTGAAATCATCTGCAATTTATCTTCAAATAATTTCACTTTCCACAAGCCTACTTACATTCCAGTTAGGGCTACATTTAAATAAGTGGAGACACAGTGAATTAGCTGAAGTAGAGGCTCAAAGCCAGTTGAAAAAAAGCTTAAATTGTAGTACTTGGGGCATGGATGTGCTCTCAAAGGAGTTTATCATAAAGCTTAGAAGAAATTCCTACTCTTTTCATTCATACTTCCCTGTTGGTCAGAATATTAGCAAAACTTGTATTTATTTCTCATTTCATTTAAAGCATTTATCATGCCTTGATCTAGTAATAAACCTAGTCTCATATGTAAAGTATATAATATTCATATTACGAGAAGTGTTTGAAAAGCTAATACACTTCTGGTCTGCCTTATGCAAGACTATCACTAGATGTGTTGGAAGATGGGACTTTCCTACATTCCTGCATGGCCTACAAAATGTAAATGCTCTTCTACCCCCAGCAAGTAAGCACTTAATCTAACTTACTTGTACACACTTCCCACAGTCTCAGGAGGGGTGGGGGGTGGGTCGTGGGGGGGGGGGGGGGGAGGATGGGGCAATTCCCATGGATGCCCATCCCCAGAAAAAGGGATCCAGACTTTTGGCCCAGTACCTCAGATCGGGGAAGCACCACTTTGAACTATATCCGTTTCCTCAGTACATAGATACAATTGAAATCTACGGTTGAGTAAAGGGCTATAGACTCTCTGCAATGCCATTCTTTAGGCTACAGTCTGTTTTAGACCTGCAGCTTAGAAGAGTAGAGCATCACGTACAAGACCTCAATGTCCGGACACAGGTGCCATGGTGGCATCATTGCATCGCACCACTTCATTGCACTGCACCACTTGCATCAGAACTCAGAATTCATAGGCCTCCAATGCTTCATTTATGATGTGATTGGGATAAGTAGAGTATAAGATTTATGATTTTCTGCAGAAAAAAATGGGGTACTATAACCTTTGAGGGGGCACTATTACCTATTAGAAAGCACAAAGATGGGCATTATTACCACGTGGAGGCACATTAATACTAACCATAATTTCCCTTTGTGCTGTCACACAATAAAAATGCCTACATTTAATGTTTTCTAGAAGCACAAAGAGGCTTTTTTATTTTATAGAGGGCATAAATGTAGGCATTTGCACTGTGTGGTGAGTACAAAGTTGGCCATTATTACTTCGTAGGGGCACAATGGTGACATAATTACTATATTGAGGCACAAAAGGGGCATTCTAGATGTGTAGGGGGCATGAAGGTGGGCATTATTGTGGGGCAATAAAAAGGTCACTATTACTGTTTGTGGGCACTGAGAAGATCACTGTTACTGTGATGCACTATTGCTGACTGCAGCACAACTAATGTACGTGGCACTATATGGGGCACTATCTGTTTTCCACTTTTTTGTTGGAGCACTATCTATCACGCAGTATTGTTTTCAGGGGTGTTATCTGAGTGGAACTATTTTGGGGTGTAACTATGCCTATAGCATCATTATTTTTGAACTACAGTTTTTAGCCACTGTGCTACACAGCAGGTACGGTAATAGGGGCAAATGGGGCAGAAACAGACACATAACTGGAGCTAAAAGCAAGATGGGGAATTTGTGTAGATTGAGAAACATTAATGAGGAAAAGATATCTGGACAGCAAACTCAGCAGACACAGGTCATGGCTAGAAGACGACTTCATAGCAGTCTAAGCCGGGCGGAGAATGCAGGAAAGGTGAGCGACTCCATCAGAAAAAACATCACCTTTGCTTTGAGTCATTAATTTTAACTGTTCTGTATTCATTTATATGATCTGCAAAGCTCCTATACAGAAGTGGTATCTATCAGTTTAGGATCACTGTATGGTGATACCATGCTTTTTATTTAATAGTGGTGTGGTGGTATTATCGATCCCCTATTTAGTGGTAATGGTTATGAACATAGTGTAACGGTATCAATTAAGGCTTGAATAGTGGTACCATTGGTAATACTGATCTGTGTATAGTGTATTTTGTCCAATAGCAGAATGGAGGTAATGTTGACTCAATGATGGCAATATTTGGCCTTGGTATAGTGGAATTATTTGAGGACTATAAAACCACACAAATATATATATACATAAATTTGTGTGGTTTTTTTTCAGTGGTTGTGGGGAGGCGGGGTACACATACACCTTGGGGGTTGTGCCCTGATCTATAGGGCAGTAGCAATGCCCCTGAAAATGTTGGAGATCCCCGCTGCAGCACTCTATCCTCTGAATTAACTGAATGTGCCTGCCTTGTTGGTACAACAATGGTACAAATTTTAGCATTTGGGGCCCTACGTTGTCTAAAAGCACACTTAGCCTTTCTGTGTACAGCTTCCGAAACTCCCTAATCAAATGACATACTGTTATTATCGACAAAAGGTTTCTGTGCTACTGGGTAATCCATTTCTGTTGACTTTGTTATGGGTATGACGGATTATCTTGACTTTTAGACTACGGTTAGGTTGAGAACCAAACTACTGGAGTTTTACTGTATCAGCAACTGCACTTGATGATTACATGAGGACTAATGTGGTAATGCTATGAATTCATCTTCCCATGAATGCTTTATAGCATCTCATGTTAATAGACAAGGTGGATCCAAGGATAGGGCCTAACTGTGAATTATAGGAACAGCAAACACTTTTTTACTTCACAAACCGTAAAGTATTTACACTGCAGTGAATCTGAAGACGCACTGTAAGCTTAAAGATGTACTTCTGAATGCAAGTCATACTGTTGGTTTATTGAACCATCTGGATCATTGCTGAGATGGCGGTTATCTCTCTCTAACAGATTCCATTGCCCTGTAGCAACAGCTACGTTAGAATGTCCTTTCGATTCTACAAGGTCCAGCAACAATGAGGTCATAAAAGGGACAATATCTGCATAGTTTCCTGCTTTAACCTCTGGGTAAGTTGGGAATGGACTAATGACTTTATCCATAGTTAATGCTTAGATCACCAAGATGACAAATTTCACAACTTCTCACACTGGCAAGGGCAATAACAGGCAGTAATTTGCGGCCCAATATCGCCCTCGCAATCCTTCTGAAAACCCCTGGGTGCGAGGCGTTTGCACAGGGAAACAGCCTTGCATCACTGCTTGGGTTCCCTACATCCCGCCGCGGCAGGAGATCACGATGTTCTCCCACTGTCGCCGGCCCCATTGAAACCATGTGGCAAACCCTGGATGTGACAGCCTTACATCCCTGTGTGGCCGAAGGGATCCCTCACCGCAGCTGTCACAGCTGCGGCAAGGGATCTCAACATTCTCTCATTATTTTCAATGGGGCTGCTGCCGCTAGCCTAATGAAAGCAATGGGAGATATCACAAAAAAAAGGAAATGCTGCGATTCTTTCTCATGCAAATGAGAACGAAACTATTGAAAAACATTGTTTTCATAATCAATTATCCTGCCAGTGTGAAGGAGCCCTAAATGGACCTTTACACGGGATGACTGCTGTCCCATTGACTACTTTGCCTGACTATCGCTCCTATGTAATAGACGCATCCACATATGCTTCCTGATGCCATCTAATCTCCATATGTTTTCATTACTTCTTCTGTTCTGTTGCAATTATATCATCCCTATATTATGATGAATCATGATGTGTTATTCTGCTAGTTTTCAATATGCTAATTTAGGTTGTCAGACAATGAAAAATGTTATAGCCTTCAAGATTGGGAAACATTTTCAAATCTCTACCTTGTGTTTTTGTCTATGATGATAGTACTACTAGAGTAATTCCTTATGCCTACAGAGAGTGGTTAAATAAGCTTTTCCTTAAACATTTATAGATATTCTTGGAGCACTGTACTCCCTTATAGAGCATTTACACGTTAAAAAGAAAGAAAACAGATAAAAAGCTATGTACAAAAGTCCTTGTTATCCTCTATTAAGTTGTTACAAATAATGTGTCTTCAAGAGCACAACCCAACGATCTATAGGATCTTTAAATTAGTTTATACCCATTCTTATTTTAGGTGAAACATCTTTAATATGATATGTCTTGTGCTTTTTAGCATATTTCTATTAAGGTAAGGTCAAATACGGTGGTACAGTAAAAAGTTGTAATGACTAAGGCCGCCTGCACACGAGCGGGTCGGATTCCACATGTGGAATCTCGCAGAAGAATCCAGCTTTGGCAGTACTGGCGTCCGCGTGTACCTGCTTTCTCTTTTCTTCATCTGGACTGTGGATGATCCGCACGGTTCGCCGTTGAACATACGCAGGACAGATTCTTTTTTTTTTTTTTGAACGCCTGCTTTTCCTGCGTCATCGCCCAGGGATGACATGCAATCTGTGACCAATGTCATTGCGGAAGGGTGTGCGGATTGGATGGCTTCCATTGACTTCAATGGAAGCTATACGCGTGGAATCTGTGCAAAAATAGAACATGCTGCGATTTTTCCTCCGCAAGTGGAAAATCGCAATTGATTTCCGCTTGTGTGGAGGAAAAAGTTTTTCTCCATAGCATGTTATGGGCAGTATTTGCTGTGGAATCCAGAGGCGGACGCCCACTCCAGATTCTGCAGTGCAAATCCACCCGTGTGCAGGCGGCTTTACATAAAGTAATAGCTGGCAAAAAATGCAAGTGAATTGATAGAATATCTAGTAGAGTGCACCAGAGGTTTGGGTTTTTAATGTACATACTGGTAATTGAATAAAGTTGTAAATGTAGGAGTGTGAGAATTTTGTCAAACTAAGAATGTGTTTATGTGCGAGGCTATCCAATTTCATGACATAGAACAAAGGAGTTATAGAGGACATGAAAATACCAGACTGCTGTCCATGCAGCCTTTAAGAAACTCTCTCTGGGGAGAGCCATGGACAGCCGACAGAGCCTAATACTACACTGTTCGTTCCTGTCACGGTGACTGACACTAAGCCTGATGAGAATGAATGTGTGGTATTGGGCTCTGTCCCTCCCTCCTTTCCTTCAGGTTTCATCAACCTGTCCTAGTTACATTTTAGGGTGGGTTTCTTAAAGGTTGCATTGATAGCAGCCATGTTTTTTCCCTTCCTGTAAAACAACTTTAACACGTCTTATCAAAAGATGGCTTTAAGCTGGCCATACATATTAGGTATAAATTGGTTGAACCCGCCGATGATCACCCAACGTACATGGCAAGCACCCATGTCTCCCCCGATTGCAGATGTTGGAGGAGATAAGAACCTGGCACTTGGATTCCAACGGCCCGATCATCTTGTTCACAGCAGATAGACCGACGCCACACGTCTCTGGCAGTGGATTTCCTCCACTACACAGACACACATGTCCAATTAAGCGTGCATGTATATAGCCGGATCAGGACAGATAGGTGTCAGCTGAAAGAGTGTTCAACCAACAATCATCTCATGTGTACGGACAGCCTTACTTTGAGCTATGGCTACAGGATGATTTATGGACTGTAATGTTACATAACGCAAGCAATTCATAGTTCAATGCTACCTCCTGCTGTAATAATAGGACTCATCATCTCAAAAATGTATGGCCACCCATCGAGTGCTTCTAATTATTAAATATCTTGACAAATCTCCTGGTGATTATGCAGTCCTTTCTGTTCATAATAGACCAACAAAGGATCATTACAATGATTGGATAAGTGTAGCACATACTATTGACAAGGGAACAAAGCAATGGCACAATTGCCAATACACTTTAGATATCTATCAACCGAAAGACAGTTGTTCAGCCAACAACTATCCCGCTTAATTTCTCCCTCGACATGCCCGCTTGGCTTGTCTGAGCATATCCGTGTTTTCCATATGCTGACTTTTATTGCATTAAAGGGGTTGTTCAGTTATTGTCCAACATTATTACTACAAAATAACAAAAAGAGCAGTACTTATGTCCTGTTTAGACGGAATAAATATTGTTCAGGAAATCGTTCAAAGAGCGAAACTGACCGATAATAGAGTTGTTTCGCTTGTTTGAACGATTTTTTTTCAGTTTCAGCCGGCATAAAAATCAGCGTCAGCTAATGTACGTCTCGTGCATTAAAAACACTGATCTTCAGTGCTTTACATATGACTGTAAAACACTGACTAACTATTGCACGAGAACTTTAAACAGGCTGCAAGAGCATGGACGAGCTGGTGATGACGTCAACAGCTTGTCTGCTTGGGCAAACGAGAATTAGAGATTCTCGGCCCATGTAAAAGGGCCCTTACTCCTCCTCTGCGGTGAGGATCCAGTGTGGTTGTGCCACTGTCCTCTCAGCGATTGTTATGGAAGATGACATCAGCAGAAGTCACCTGACTGCTGCAGTGTCATCGTTCTGAACTCCTGGCAACACAGCGCCCAGAATATGAGCGCTGATACCAGGAAAACTGGCAGTAATGCTGCAATCTCTGATAGGCTGCAGCGTTCAAGTGATTTCTGCTGATGTCATCTTTCACAACAGTCATCAATAATACGGAGGGCAACATCACTGGATCCCTACAGCAGAGGATGGGTAACTACTACTCTTTTTGTTATTTTAAGACAGTTGAAGCTATAGCAGCAATGTTGTCTGGTAACCAGATGACCTCTTTAAGGCATTACTAATAACTAATAAATGTCGATAGAACAGTAATAAGTAATAATTATTTTACATCTCATAGGTGGAGTTTACAATGCATAAAGGAATATAGCATAAACAAAATATACAGAGTCAAAAACATTAGTGACAGAATATATTTCTAAATACAAGAAGAAATACATGCTTAAAGGGGCTTCCCAGCATAAATTTTTATCTTAAAAACATTTCTCCTCGCTTCCCACATTGCCTGCGCCAAAGCTCTGTCCTCTGTGTCCGTGGTTTGTTTACAAGCTGCAGTCAGACTGTGTAAAGGAATGTCATAGGCTGCTTCAGCCAATCACAGACCTCAGCACTTGAGGGCTGAGGTCCATGATTGGCTGCAGAAGGTTGTGACATCCCATAAACATGCTGCTGCAGCCTGTAAACATGAAGTCATAGATGAGACCGGAGCTGCCAGCACAGGAGACGGGGAGAGGTGAGCATATGACTATTTGTTATTTTGTAGCACTAGGGACCTCTTTTCAAGAGAATTTATGTTATGTTAAAGAAAACTCTCCACTAAATGTCACCCGTTCAACCTAGGAAGAGCTGCACAACCGCCTTAAAAAGATTAAAATAGACAACTTAACGGGTCCTGACAGCATACATCCCAGGTTTTAAAGAAATTAAGTAATGTTATAGACAGACCATTGTGACTTATATTTTAGGACTCTGTAGTGACAGGGCTGGTTCCATTGGATTGGCGCATAGCCAACGTGGTGCTAATATTCAAAAAGGGGTCAAAAAGTGAAACTGGAAACTACAGGCCGGTAAGTCTAACTTCTATTGTGGGTAAAATGTTTGAAGGGTTTCTAAGTGATGCTATCCTGGAGTACCTCAAGGAAAATTGCAGAATAACTCCATATCAGCATGGGTTTATGAGGGGCTGCTCCTATGAAGCCAATCTGATCAGCTTCTACAAGGAGGTAAGTCCTAGACTGGACCAGAAAGAGCCATTGAATCCCGTATACCTGGACTTTTCCAAAGTGTTGATTCAGAGAAAATGTACTAGTGGGTAAGTAATTGGCTCAATGATAGAAAGTGGAGGTTGGTTATTAATGGTACATACACGGATTGGGTCACCATTACTAGTGGGATACCACAGGGGGTAGTAATGGGCCCTATTCTTTTCGATATATTTATAAATGACCTGGTAGAAGGATTGTACAGTAAAATATCAATATTTACAAATGATACAAAACTATGTAAAGTAAGTAACGTGAGAGAACAGAATGCGATTGCAAATTAATCTAATAAACTGAATGCTTGGATAGAAAAGTGACAAATGAAGTTTAACATGAATGTAAGGTTATGCACATGGGCAGCAGACATACATGTCACCATTACATCCTAAGAGGGAAAACACTGGGCAAAACTGGCACGGAAAAGGACTTGGGCATTTTAGTTAATGTAAATGTAACTGGAGCAACCAGTGTCAGGAAGCTGCTGCCAAGGCAAATAGGATCATGGGATGCATCAAAAGAGGTCTAGTGGCACATGATGAGAATATTGTTCTTCCTCTTTACAAGTTACTCGTCAGACCACACATGGAATATTGTGTACAGTTTTGTGCACCAGTACTCAGGGAGGACATATTAGAGTTTCAGTGGGTTCAAAGGCGGGACTAAAGTAATAAATGCAATGGGCTGACTACAATAGCCAGAGAGGTTATCTAATTTGGGGTTATTCACTTAAAAAAAAAAGAGTGTCAACCTAATAACGGTGTATAACTATACACAGATCCCTCCCATGATCTGTTTATACCCAGGACTGTGACTGTAACAAGGGGGCACGCTCTACATCTAGAAGAAAGAAGGTTTCTATACCAACATAGAAGGAGGTTCTTTACTGTAAATTCCTTGCCTGACAACGTGGTGATGGCGAAGTCAATAAAAAAGTTTAAGAGGGGCCTAGACGCCTTTCTTGAGCATTACAATATTACATGTTATAGTCACAAATTACTTCAGAAGGGTCGGTGATCCAGGGATTATTCTGATTGCCAGGTTGGAGTCAGGAAGCAATTTTTTTCTCTTAAATGAGAAAAACTGGCTTCTACCTCATTGGGTTTTATTTTTCCATCCTCTGAATAAGCATTGGGGGGTAATAGGCTGAACTAGATGGATATGTGTCTTTTTTATCCTAACATACTATCCTTTATATATAGAATGCTAAAAGTGAAACAATTACCCCATTGCATGAGGATTTTAGGCAGGTTTCTCATTTTTTTAATAAATTGCATATATTTATTTAGGTTAAGAGTAATAATGTTTTGCAGAGACAATTTTCATTAATTGGAGGAGAGGAATAAGCTGCTGCCAGTCACCTTTGGCAGACATTTATCTAATCTCCAATACAAGGAAAGGATGAGGCATGGTAAAGTCCAAAATGCTAGATCTTTCTTCCCCCAACATCTACTGTTGTGGGATAGTCAAGACACTCCCATACACATTAGTCAGTTGGCCATCTAATAATTATAGGCATTCGTTAATAAACAGGGCAATATAGTAGGAGGACATACATATTTCCACTTTAAATGGAATCTGTCCCGTACTTTTAGCCCTATAAGCTAAACTTATGTCCTGAAAGTAAGTGACCCACTGAGTCAGGGGATGTAAGTTTTATACTTCCCTCCCCTGTTGTGACAGATGAAAGCCACCATTCAATGCATTGAGCAGCACACTAAGTAGTCCGCCTGTTCGAATTTTTATAATGAGAGGACTACTTAGCAGCACCGCTCAATGCACTGCAGCGGCTATTCCAGCGTTGACACTGGGGAATGATGGTGGAGGTAAGTATAACACTTCATCCCTGGACTCAGCAGGTCAGCTATAGTAAACCCATAAGCTTAGCTTATAGGGTCAAAGTAAGTGGCAAAGTCTCTTTGAGGAATTTAAAAATGTGAATGTATTTACTTGTTTCATGCCCATGGACATAATTCTGAAAATCCTTTTGCGTATCCTCTGTCATCAATTCTGTTCATAGCAATATGCAACAAAATTTAGATAAAATCCCTACATTCATAAGGGGCCTATGAAGCATTTATCCAAGTGCATTCATTCACTACAGACATCGATTTCCCTAATAAACTGTAGATGGTAATGCAGCTGACAGCTAGCATTCTATATTGTTGTAAGCGGCATGTACAAAATGTAAAAAGTCTCTCAGGGAGCAGAAGACAAACACAGACTTACCTCCGCCTCCTCCCAGAAGAGTACTGTTTGCTAAAGGAGAGAGCGAGGGATGGGGTGGAAAAAAAGAGAGAGAAGAAATTATTATTAGACGTGTGTAGAAATCATCACAAAGCGCTTATTTTTATTTAACACAAACTTGTAATCTGTTTATTGCTTGAGGGAGAAGGAACTCAAGAGTAATTTAAAGTGTTGCTGACCAAGTAGCAGCTAAAGGTTAAATTCAGACTCTAGAAATCATTTCAAAATGTTGTCCCTGCATCCATTTCTCTCGTCTCGTTTACACGCATCCCTTTTTTCTTCTGAGTGTCTGGGGTATAATTAGTGATAGATCCCTTATTCCCAGCACTGGAGGGCACATCGTTTATTACATGAACACTGAGGGCTAAGTAAGATAAAGTGACAAGGGAAAGTGGGATCATGATACAGATGAAAAAGAGGAGGCTGTGATTCCCCCGATGGTAACATAGCTCTCTGACTAAATATATAAATGACGTACAGATAAATAGACCTATAACACCTGCCCGACAGAACTTACAATCTATTATGGCACTTTGGCAATTGGATTTCCTAAAAAGAATCTATCTCCAAGACAGATTGCTAACTTAGTAATAGCAGTTACTGAATGGTCCCCTTAATTCCTAAATGGGGGCTCTAAGAATTACAGTATGTAAAACCGCATTCCCCCTCTTTGATTGGTTCACTTGATTTCAATCCAAAGAAAGGTCAGGTGATCACTACAGTATACCTACAAACTTCAGGTGATCACTACTGTGATCAGTCTTGGCCAATCAACCAAATGGGATGCGTCACAATGTGCTCCTGGTACCTGTGGGTTTCCAGCAGCACATTGCTGAAGGTGTGGTTGATTTGGCTGACTAATGGTGTGGAGTTTTACAGCCAGCCAATCACCACCGGTCTGCTGCATATAAATACCAGCCCTTCTTACTAGAGAGTGCTGGTCATTTATTCATCCCCACTGAGGATGGTGTGAACAGCGACGTGTTCAGTGCCTGTGTAGGTGACCAGACATGAGGTGTGAACAGTTATCTGTTCAGGATGTATGTCCCTTGTCTGTCTGTGTAAACGGTGTCCTGTCTCTTACCATCTAGGGCGAGCCAGGCCCTTAGGTTCCAGCGTGGGGCTATCCCTATTGAAACGATCGCCCTGCTTGTAGGAAGGACTCCTGGGATAAAGTTGTCTTGTTATAGAGCAGGGACTCACGAGATAATGAGGACACTTGTCGTGGGCTCGTAAGCTTATGTACTTTGGCCAAATTATTAATACCTCGTATTTATTAGCTATTCTATCTGCTGATGCGTGTTGGTATTAATGGTGCTTTGTTGTTTGTCAGTCGTTGTTGTTTTTTGCATGCTTGTCCGGTGTATTTGTTGAAGCATTAGAGTACAGATTGTTGTTGATGTCTGTGTTGTGAATGCACGTTCTCCCTCCCTGTTTGAATGCAACCATAGGTTCATCCTGGGTGTGGTGTGCCCTTGATGGGGCATATCTGCATGCAGCCACCCGACAGAGTGTCCACACAGAAACAGAGTCAAGAACTTGATCAAGAATTGATATGTCAATTCTTGTTTCACTGCAACATGGATTTCACATTTGTGCGGTAAAGAATCCATACTGTATGAACTATGGCATGGAATCCCATTGAGAACGGTGGGATGTGGAAGTAACATGGATTCCAATGAAGAATACTCACTGTTATTTCACCTTGTAAAGAAGGCCTTAGGCCACCCTCACACAGGCACTTTTTACCGTGATTAACACGGCATTTTGAATGATTAATGGGGCCTTGCAGACATGCGTTCGATCGTGGCACTAGATGGCACTTTCCAGCGCCACAATTTTCAAGCAGTCTGTTCTATATACACAGCAAGATAACATATGGGGATTGGCGGCACGCAGTGTGTCATTGCGTACTTGTGCCATGCCCGCACATGTCGCGCCAGCCCATACGGCCATGTGAGCCTGGCCTTAGAAGGATGCTCAACCTCACAATTAAGCTGATGGATACTTCTGAATACTAATGTAAAGAAATAGTGGAGCAGTGATCCATAGCAACCAACCAGTTCACTGCTATAATTAAAAGTGGGTGTATGAGACAGTTGCCTAAAAATGTAATTAAAGAAGTTGTCCGGGGACGCGAGAAATTAAACTAACAGCAATGTTAAAAAATATTATAAAATTTAATGACATCACTTCGGCTATTCTCACACATGCGATTGTGATATTGGGCCGTGAAACTCGGATGGGAGGCGTTGTTGTGTTGAAAATGCCTTGTATCACTTCAGGGAAGTAGCGATACTAACTAAAAGCCGCAGCGGAGAATCGCGGAGTGTTTCCCATTGTTTTCAATGGGAAACCGCGCATCGCACTGATGTGCACCTTGCGAGCTGTGCGCTTTATTGCTGGCCCAATTGAAAACAATGGGCGATGCGTTCCAAGGAAATGCTCAAAGATAGGTCATGCCGCGATGCGGAAAAAAAAATCGCTCATGTGTATGACCCCATTCAAAAGAATGAGGTTCATATTCATGCGAGATTGGTCTGTCTTGCATTGCACAAATCTCACATGATTTTTTCAGCTATGTGAAAAACGGCCTTATCTGTTAACTCCCCCACCACTCCAGTGCCAACTCTCTGCTGCTCCCCAGCTTCAAGTTAAGATAAGTCTATCCCATTTTATTATATGGAGCAAAGAGATCCTGAAAACCTCTTACCAACAGATAGCTTTAATTTGGGCATACTTTCGATGGCCTCACTCACACAGGTGTATGGGGGCTGCAAGTTACGTGCATAACACGTAGTCCTAAGGTCTCATGTCCACAGCTCCGCACGGTTTTTCCGTGCACAATTCTGCAAAAGATTCCACCAGGCCCGCAGACATGAGGCCAAAAAATACATTAAACTCACCTGTCTGGATGCTGCGGGTCTCTCCTCCATGCAAGCAGGATCTTCTGCACGGTGGATGCGCTAGGGACGCCGGCTACACGCATGCGCCGTGTCATTTTTTTAAACTCTTGCAGTGACAGCTGCGTCTGTGCCACGGATCCAGACGGCTTTCATTGGGAGTCGTCCGTGCGGGAAAATCGCACAAAAATGGAGCATGCTGCGGTTGTTTTCCCGCGCGTGCGATCCACACACTGGGGGAAAATGATATCCGCAGGTATTTGATTACCTACAGGTACCCAATGATTCCCTATGGGCGTTGATCACGCATGCGAGAGACCTGTACAAATTTAATAAATCTATTTTGCCTGTGGACATTGGGCCAAAAAGCCCATTGATTTACATTAGGCAATTCGGCTATGCAGTTTTATTCATGCATGTGAAAGAAAACGCATCACGTCCTATTTTGGTGCCCATTATAGTTTATGGAGGTTTAAAATACGTAATACATACGCATGTTACATACATATATAACTGCGTACTGCGAATTACACATGTAAAAAATATGCCCATGTGAGTGAGCCCTAATTGTGCCCATACACATACCAGCTTCTGTTACATAGCAGTGAGCCACAGAGCAAACCACGGGTAGTGTTACAGCAAGTTGCAGCAGTTTTGGGTTACGTGGCTTGTACGTACAGGTGAAGCACATCGTGTCAATGTACTTCACCTGTGCAGGCAATAGCTACATTGCCAAACTGTGACACTCTGTAGTAAAGCAGTCTGGTTCACGGTGGCGCAGCGCAGACATCTATGTGATCCCCCTAGGCCAGGGGTACGGAGTGATTTATGGATTAGAATGTCAAACACACTGTCGGTACACAATGTGCTATTACTGCCTGATGCAATGGTAGGGCTGATAATCGCACTGTGTATGGTCACATATCAAGTGCTGCTAGAGATCAGAGGAGCTCAATAATCACACAAGAAGATCATCCTATATGCTGACAAATCTTCTTATTATAGAATGCTTTCCTTTCATCATCTACAAGTGAAGGATCACAACTTGCCTCGCTGGAAGTCGACCCACGTAGGGAAGAACGATAGAGAATAAAGGATGTCACTAACGTCTTTGCTCAGTGAGATATCTCACCATGAATGACTGCCTTTGAGAAAATTACAGAGCTACGCTGCAATAAAATAAAACAAAAATCAATAAATTTAATTTTTGCAATTTAATGCAATTGCGACACCACAAAAAAAAACCAAGTCAGAGCTAGTGCTGTGCAGTAAATTCTTGTGATGATGATGTGGTGTTATCATCTTTTTCCCACACGCAGTAATATCATGACATGAAGTTTTATCTTTTCTAAAATGATATGATATTTAGATTTTTTATATATTTTTAAATCTCCAAATAACTCAAAAACTCAGCTAATAATTCAGTGGGTGGGCTGAACGGTGCCAACCTGATACCTGGATATTGGCAGCATGTTATACACTGCATTCTCTATAAAGTGTACGCTCCGAGAAAAACCACTAAGGAAATGCATGATAGTAGATAACGTTACAAGTGACTTTCTTTGCATTCATTTTGGTGAAGTCACATGGATAAACAGCAGCCTAATAACGTAGCTCCCTCACTCTCTAAGGCCGGTCTCACACGATCGGATTTGAGTTGCGGAATCCGCGATCCTCATCCGCACGGACATACCGCAGTATTCCGCACACATTACAGGAATAGAACATTCGCATATCCACTTGGATGAGCAGATAGCGATTGCGAATTCTGCAAGCCGAATTAAAATCGCAGCATGTTCTATCTTTATGCGGTGTCTGCACAGCTGGCTTCATTGAAGTCAATGGGAGCCGTCTGACCTGCAACCCATAGGTTGTAGGTACCCGTGTCATCGCCTAGCAGCGGCGCGATAAAAACAAAGATTTGAGAAAAAAAATCTGTACTGCGCCTGACCGACGGCGATTGTCCGCAGTCAACCGCAGTATAGAAATTCAGAGGTACGTGGGTTTGCCGGTCAGGGACAGAGCCAGATTCTGCTCATTCACTCGGCCATGATTTTGGCACATATTATGGCCGCGTGACACGCTGTGAATGGAGTCAATGAAAGTAAATGGACTTTTATTGATCCGTTCACATTAGCAACACTGTGCGTAGGTATGCGAGAGAAAAAGATGGCAGCATGCTCTCCGCGTACCATGTAACGTGAGCCTGATGCTTTTGTATGGGCAGCATATGCAATGCTGTCCATACGCAATGCTAAGCTGTACATACACAATACATTGCATATGGGCGGCAATTCATACACAGCCCCACTATGAAACAGATCGCGGAATTTAGGGAAAAAATTATATACAGTGCACTCGTTGCCATACATGGTCCCTGCCAGCTCACACAGACTGCAGGACCCCCGCAGTGTTTTACGGATACAGTTGTGTGAATGTGCCCTTAGTGGCATATATATATATATATATAATATATATATATATATATATATATATATATATATATATATATATGCCTCCATCACAATTAGAAGGAAGGTTTTATAAATATGACATTTATGCAGAATGCAACATTTTTTAAATGCAATTGCAGTAGAGACATTACTTAATTGGAAACTATTAGAGATGAGCGAACGTGCTCGGCCACGCCCCTTTTTAGCCCGAATACCGCGATTTCCGAGTACTTCCGTACTCGGGCGAAAAAATTCGGGGGGCGCCGTGGCGGCACGGGGGGTAGCAGTGGGGAGTGGGGGGAGAGGGAGAGAGAGAGGGCTCCCCCCTGTTCCCCACTGCTACCCCCCGCACCGCCACGCCTCTCCCCGCCCCCCGGCGCCCCCCGAATCTTTTCACCCGAGTACTGAAGTACTCGGAAATGGCGGTACTCGGGTGCGTAAGTACTCGAAACGAGTACGTTCGCTCATCTCTAGAAACTATATATATATATATGAATTTCTGTAGTTTATACATGGCTAAACAGCAGACCAATCCGCACCAAATTTGCTACATAAGTAAATCAGACGGTTCTAAAGGTTTCAGACCAGGTTTCAGCTCTCTTGGTCCTACCGTTCTTGACAAATTCATAATAAAAATACCAGGAATACAGACGCAATGGCCAATCGACTGGACCAATCCACACCAAATTTGCCACATAGGTAAATCAGGTGCTAAAAAAGGTTCAGGAGCAGCAAATAGGTGCAAGATAAAACATCCTCCAAGATTCAGGATGTTGCTTTATAGTATTCCACATACACAAGGAAACAACGTTTCGGCTGGTGCAGCCAGCCTTTTTCAAGCCGAAACGTTGTTTCCTTATGTATGTGGAATACTATAAAGCAACATCCTGGATCTTGGAGGATGTTTTATCTTGCACCTATCTGCTGCTCCTGAACCTTTTTTTGCACAATTGGATGATATAGATCCGTGGTCGGGATCTGTTGGTGAGCGTGCAGGGATTCAAGGCTTCCCACTACCAATAAACATGGTATGTGAGTGTGCTGCTTTCTACATTCTTCTTTTTTAGGTAAATTAGGTGCTTTGGAAGGTTTCAGCTCTCTAAGACCTATCACTCTCGACATATATGCATAGAAATACTAAAAGTATTGTCCGGTCAGTAGACAAGCCGGCTTCAATAGGACCCCCTGAATTAAAATAATAAAGAGAAATATACTTACCCCTCCATGGCTGCCGAGATCCAATGCTACCTCCCCGCTGTGATCCCAGTGATTTTTGTGACAGATGATGTCACAGGAAATCAGGTGACCGCTGAAGCCAATGAGTGGCTGCAGCACCACACTCCTAAACTCCTGGCATCATGGCATTCAGGACGTGCGCACCAATGCCAGGAGAACGAGCGGTGACGCTGCAGCAGTCCCCTAATTTCCTATGACATCTTCTACTACAGCAATCACCGGGACCACAGCGGGGCTGCAATGCTGGATCCTTGAGGAATCAGGTCCTATTTAATTGGGGCTGTCTTGTAATTGGACAACCCCTTTTAATTAAAATCTCTTCGTCACGCCACTGTCGAGGTGTCAAATTTCTGCCCATATTATCCCAGATATTGTTTTTACTCTTCGTTGGCGGAGTGTACTTTATTATATCGGCTTCATATAGCAAAGTGTTTAGGCACAAATAGAAACAACAAACCGCTGCCTGAGATAGACGCGTGCGAAGTGCAGTAATTCTACTAGCAGGTAATAATATATAGACAGGTAGCATTCACAATAGGCATCAGCCATCCTCTGCAACAGTCTTCGCAGGGAATGCCATTACATTCATTTATATTTATAGCGTCTCATGATCTTGTGGCAGATCTGATTTAATTAAAATGAATTAGAGGTTGTCACAGTCATGCCTCTGGTAATAGTAGAACTTTATAAGGTGTATTACTTTTATTATATTAAATATTAATTATATTAGAATAATTACATGATCTATCATTGCAATCATAATAATTGTCACTAGGGTCCTCTATAGATTTAGGCTGGACTCACACAACCATGCTTGCTGGCGTGCCGCGTGCGAGAGGTTCAATGACATACGTACTTGCTGCGTGCCACCAATCCCAATACACTATCTTGGCGTGTATGTGCATGTAATACGTGCCAAGGCAGAGCATGGCGTGATTTATTTGCGTGCATATTTTGCTCACATTGTGTGAGCGGCATGATTGAAAGTCTATGTGATACTGGTACTGCGTATTACACGCGCGAAAACTGCACATGTAATACATAGCAGCATACGCCCGAGTGATACCGGCCTTAAGCTCTTTTTTCTTCTTCAGTTTTACAAAGCACTCATGGAAGCCTGAGATGAGAGGAGTGGAAGTTGTTTACCAAGTCACCTCATCAAATACCACCTGAAAAGTACTATATAATTAAAGGGGTTTTCTGGGACTTAAAGGGGTTGTACCAAAATTACAAGTTATCTCCTATGCACACGATACAGGTTAAGGGCTCTTTTCACGGTCGGACGATATACGCTACGATCCGATGCACTGGATTCCAATGCATCAGATCTCATGGCCTTATTCCCACGGCGTAAAAGCACCCACCCGGGCCAATATAGCCCCGGGCACTTTTACGTTGGGCCCAAAAGATAGTCCTCGAACTATCTTTCGGGCCAGAATACATCAGCCACTGCATAGACTTCTATGGGAGCCAATGACAGCGCCCGGAGAAGGGAGTTCAGCAGCGTGACTGCTAAACTTCCTCTCCCTTCTCGCCTCCCCTCCGGCTAATTACAATGGGAGGGGGGCGGGATGGGGGTGGAGCTAAGTGTCACCTCATCCCCTCCTATTGCTGGCTGCGGACAAGGGGCGGAAGCTTAGCTTCGCCCCCTTCCCATTGCAAACAGCCAGAAGGAAGGAGAGAGGAGGTGAGCCGGGGAAGGAAAGGGGAAGGGGCAACGGCATGGCGGCCTTGGCGTAAACGCGCCGGGGCCCATGCCATCTGAACGGGTGTACAAATCTAACGTTCACAAGATTTTACTCCTCAGATCATAGCGTATATCGTCCGGCCGTGAAAACGGCGGCCAATATACGCTTGTGAAAAAGAGCCCTAACTTGTTGATTGGTGGGGACCTCAGAAACAATCCTGAGAATGGGGGTCCCGGTTCCTCCTTTGCCTAATTCTCCCCTCGCAGTGACGTAAAGTGAATGGCGCGCTGGCCATTCAGTATTCATATGAAGTCAGTGCTTGCGCAATTTTTTTTATCACATAAGTCAATGGGACTTTATAATGTTTAAATCCCATTGCGTTGCCACACGTTTGTTACATTGCGATAAAACGCAGACTCCATAGGGAAACATGGCCGACGCTTCCGCACACATCCGCAGTGAAGAATATAGAAGATCTGGACGGGTGAGAAGTCCTCGACCAGTATCGGATTCCGCAATACAGAGACTGATCCGCCCGTGGACATGAGGCCTAACATAAGCGGATTTCTGCCAAATATTAGACCTCATTGACACGGCCGTACGCATAAAATGCTTCGCAGATTGCGCGTCGTTTTACCTGCCTGTAGAGGCGGCTGTCGCTACTTATGGCGGTGAGTGCGCCACGCAGGACAGCGTATCTCACGTAAATTCAGCACTCTGTATCAGGGTCGCGTGGCAATGTATTACATGCGGACAGCGTCGCAACAGAATGGGGCTGAGTTGCGGTGTAATAGAGCATGCTGCCATCTTTGCTCGCTAGCTTGAACACATAATTGAAGATCCATGCACCTTTACTGACTCCATTCCCTGCTTCCGTGCATCACGCGTGTAATATGTGGGGACATCACGGTCGTGTGCAGGTTCTGCATGCGTAATATGCAGTGAATAGCGCCCAATGGATTTGCTCATCTGCGCGGCTTGTGGGAACGACCACAGAAGTCCACTGATATCAATGGAGGTGCGTTAGATATGTGCAAAATATGCAGAAGCCATTTATTATGCACCACATTCTATGCGCACAGAAACACGCGCGGAGGGACACAAGATGCGGGCGGATGCGACTGTGCAAAGCGTAAAATCCGCTCCTGTAATGCGGTCCGCCGTGTGAATGAGCCCCGGCCGGGAGCAGCCTGCAGGCTCCACAGCGCCCGCAGCACATGACAGGACGGGCCGCCAGCAGGAGGACCGACAAGCCATTAGTGAGCCGCCAGCGCCGGTCTGAGTGATCCGGGTCCCCTCAGTGCTTCCCGCCTTCCTCCTCATCCCTCTCCTCCCTCCCGCCATCCTCCTCCTCCGGCTCCCGCCCCTCCTCCAGTACCACAGTGCTCGCTCGCTGCCCCTCACCTCCATCAGCATCTCCTCCAGCATCTGTGGCCCCAGGAGGAGGTGACACCACATTGGGGGGCTCCCCGTCCTGCTTGTGGGGGCTGCCTTGTGCCCCGCGTCTGCCTTGTCTTCCCTGCCTGGAATATCGCGGACATAGCCGAAACTTTGCCCACAGGATCGCCAGGTTGCAGGTGAGGAAGGGGGATGGAGATATGCTGGGGGTACGGGGTTTAGGGGGCACACGGTGGGCAGGATGATTGTTGGGCACTGGTGCCATCGGTATGGGTGAAGGCTCGATGCCACTGCGTGTGCCAAGCTTCTCTGGCAGGTTGATGTGTTGCTTGGTAAACAGTCCGTGGTCTCCAATGCATTTGTGCCCGGCGATGCTAGTTCACTACCCTGGCACCTGGATTGGTGGCACTGCAATAACATGTCACTGGTTTTGGGGAATGGAAGTGGGCACTGTGTGCCAGTGCTGCCAGGAACTATGTGCACCTGTTATTCTGCAGGAGGGTTACCCTCTCAGCTGCCAGGTGTTATATGAAGTGCCACTTCGTCTCTGCCAGGCTACCATGTCAGGGTATGATTATCACCTATGTGAAAAATTGTCGCTTTCGGCGGCCGCTAATGCCTGTCCCCATACCTGGTGTATGGTATGTGCGCCCTGTTATTAATGGCGCCGCGCTGTGATTAATACCTTCTAGAATGCAGAATATACAATGTATCTCTAGCTGCTACTAAGCTTCATCCTGACATTTGTAGTAGCGTATCGCTACGATAAATACATCAGCTTACCTGCGGCAAACCCCAGCCAAAGCATAAAAATGGCGCAGCTTCAGGTATCTAGAAAATGGCGTAACTTATTTGGCGCGCTTTGTGAGTGATCCTTCATTACGTGGCACACAGATACAAAGTATTACATCTATTTATTTCATTGGGCTGAACAGGTATTACGAAGGACGTATTAATGTAGCGAATCGGATGACGAAATGGCGTTTGTCGTCTAGATTTTTCTATCCGTTATCTATTATTTGTGACCATATGGGAAAACCTTACTATTTCCGCCATTGAAGCGTCCCATTGCTCCACCCGCTAATTTTAACATGGTAAAAGCAATGGATCATAAAAAACGGATGTCATGATTGATATTCGCCGTTTCAACACATCATCTCATTGACTTCTATATGAAAACTACTTTGGTGGAAGCGGAACGGAAATTGAAATAAATGGCATCTATTATGACATCCGTTTCGGACTGACGGTTTGGGGTGGAAAAGTGTAGAGGATGGATTGATGTAATCGGGGACTAGAATAACCGCCGGCGGCGTTGGATCACCATGGCTTTATTACACGTGTAACCCTGCTATTAACCACATTGCTGTAGGGATTGCGGCTTGTATGTGATATGAGACCGGCTAGCATCCTGGTAATGACCTCACTGTATTCCCACCTGTCATACCACTCATGATATAAGGACTTGTATCTTCCCAGTCGTCTATGTCAATTCTCATGCCTGGTCCAAAATGGAAAGCTCCTAATCTCTCGGGCTAATCAGCCCTTAGCAGCGTTACATCCAACACTCCGTTACTTGTGCTCTGCTCTGCAGAAGGTTGACACAAAATGAAATACATTTCAATAGAAGGAACATTCCTAAAGGAAAGTCTGGGGAAAGACGCCCTCGTTGCCTTTGCTGGTACTTGTAGTAGGTTAAAAACATGGGAGAGAAAGCAGATGCCCGTGGAAGCAAAGCCTCTGTGATAATCAGTCATTTAGGATGGTGGATTAATCCAAGTGACAGCGAACAGATTCCAATCAACGTTGAGTGACATGGTGCAGAACTCGTGATGAATGCTGCTTAGCTTATGGTGACCTCTAGATTCGTACATATATACTCTTTGACAAACAAATCCAGTCCCTAGAAGAACTTGTCATTTTGCTGCCAAATCCGGCATGCAGTTCCATCTCAGGCAGATATACAAAAGATTAGAGTTGTCGGGTGATTAGATGAACGGTCTTGTCACCTGAGATCCTAAAACTGGTTCCCCCCTTGGACTATAAAAGGCTCAGAGGCTACTCGTGTGTGGTGACCTGTTCTTTCACTTGTGTAGAGCTTGTTGACCACTAGACATGTCTCTACACTCAATCACAAAGATTTTGCCCAGTTAGCAGAATTTGAGAGGAGGGGGTGCATTATTGGAATGCGAGAGGCTGGAGGGTTGTATCAACAAAATGCCTGCCAAACCAGGAGGGGTTGGGGACCAGTGGATGTGTGAAGGCACGCACACAAGGTGAGCCGGCTCAGGACACTCTTGACAGACCACCAGTAGAGAGGATTGTCTGGTCATCTAACAAGCATGATCAGCTCCATCTGTTTCGTTGTCCACCACCCAGAGACAGGTGGCGCCATTGTTACAGGCCATTGTGTCTGTGGGAACTATTTCCAGGTGCTTGGCTGAAGGACATTTGGTCTCACGGTGCCTACTATGTGTACTGCCTTTTACACCCACCCTCCATCACCTCTGTTTGCTGTGGTGTCGTGACCGACTAAACTGAACTGCTGTGATGTAGAACCAGGCTGTCTTCAGTGACAAATCCAGGTTTCATTTGGGCACTGACTATGCCTGTGTTCATGTCTGGAGACCTGGGGGTGAGCACCTCAATCCTGCCTTTGTGGCACATTACCCCCCCCCCCCCCTGCTGGTGTGATGGTCTGGGGGCCATCGCATACAACAGTCAGTGACCCCTAGTAGTGGTACGAAGGACAATGACAGTTCAGTGATATGTTCAGGACATAGCCTCCATGCCCGCCTGTATCACATCTTGTATCCAAGCTAGAGGCGGTACAACAGGGTACTGGAGCCTCCATGCCCACCCGTATCACATCTTGCATCCAAGCTAGAGGTGGTACAATAGGGTACTAGAGCCTCAATGCCTGCCTGTATCACATCTTGTATCCAAGTTAGAGGCGGTACAACAGGGTACTAGAGCCCCCATGCCAGGCTGTAACACATCTTGCATCAAAACTAGAGGTGGTCCAACAGGGTACTAGAGCCTTCATGCCCACCCATATCACATCTTGTATCCAAGCTAGAGGCGGCACAACAGAGTTCTAGAGCCTCCATGCCCGCCTGTATCGCATCGTGCATCTAAGCTAAAGGTGGTACAATAGGGTACTAGAGCCTCCATGCTCACCCGTATAACATCTTGCATCAAAGCTAGAGGCGGCACAACAGGGTACTAGAACCCCCATGCCAGACTGTAACACATCTTGCATCAAAACTAGAGGTGGTCCAACAGAGTACTAGAGCCTCCATGCCCACCCGTATCACATCCTGAATCCCAGATAGAGGCGGTATAACAGGATACCCGTATCACATCTTGTTTCCAAGCTAGAGGCATTACAACAGGGTACTAGAGCCTCCATGCCCACCTGTATCACATCTTGCATCCAAACTAGAGTCAGCACAACAGGGTACTAGAGCCTCCATTCCCACCTGTATCACATCTTGTATCCAAGCTAGAAGTGGTACAACAGGGTACTAGAGCTTCCATGCCCGCCTGTATCACATCTTGCATCCAAGCTAGAGGCAGTACAGCAGGGTACTAGAGCCTCCATGCCCGCCTGTATCACATCTTGCATCCAAGCTAGAGGCAGTACAGCAGGGTACTAGAGCCTCCATGCCCGCCTGTATCACATCTTGCATCCAAACTAGAGTCAGCACAACAGGGTACTAGAGCCTCCATGCCCACCTGTATCACATCTTGCATCCAAACTAGAGTCAGCACAACAGGGTACTAGAGCCTCCATTCCCACCTGTATCACATCTTGTATCCAAGCTAGAAGTGGTACAACAGGCTACTAGAGCCTCCATGCCCGCCTGTATCACATCTTGCATCCAAACTAGAGTCAGCACAACAGGGTACTAGAGCCTCCATGCCCACCTGTATCACATCTTGTATCCAAGCTAGAGGTGGTACAACAGAGTACTAGAGCCTCCATGCCCACCTGTATCACATCTTGCATCCAAGCTAGAGGTGGTACAACAGAGTACTAGAGCCTCCATGCCCACCTGTATCACATCTTGCATCCAAGCTAGAGGTGGTACAACAGGGTACTAGAGCCTCCATGCCCACCTGTATCACATCTTGCATCCAAGCTAGAGGCGGTACAACAGGGTATTAGACTCCCTTCAAGTGTTCAGTTTTCCACTATAAATTATCCTGTTGTAATCACTCAGAGAAAGTTTCATTCGATTCCAACAACTCCTTCTAGGGAATGGATTTTTTTGGACAATGAGTGTATGTTGTACAGCGTAAAGAGGTGTAGTAGGAAGTGTGTATTAGATAAATCTATTGGCCATCTTGTGAAATGTTAGACAGCACCACAATGGATCCTATTCTTTACATTAAATAGGTTTTCAAGACTATAATGACCTCAGGATAGGTGATCAATATGAGATCTGCAGGGGCCCAATGCCCGGCACTCTGTTTGCTGGAGTCTCTATACTTTCGAGATAGCACAGCTCCGTATACATTGTGCAGCATCCCAGAATGGCACTACAGTCCCACTGAACTGGACAGAGCTTGGACAGAGTATCGAGGTGTGCTATTTTCGGCAAACAGCGCCTCTTATGAACAGTTGGGCTCCAGCTTATCTGATATTTATAACTTATAATGAGGGGAGGTCATCAATTTTATAGGCCCAGAAAGCTCCTTAAAAAATTATGGGAGATTTACTATGCTAAATTCTATTGCAATTTGTGCCCAAAAGCTGGCATACCTGCCTGGCGCTCAAATTATGTTCTGTTTTAGACTACTTTATGTCTTATTAGTCAGTATTGAAAAGCATTTACAAAAGGAGGCGTGGCTTAGAAAAAGGAGGTGGGTCAAATTGTACAAAGGATGTAGCTAAAAAGATTAGTTTGCAGTAAGCCAACCCATCAGCAGTGTAACAAACCGCATGAACCACTGTGGTACATTTTGCACATCTTCTAACTGTCTCATCCCAAGTTTATGCTGTCTAAATTGTAGGCAGGATTAGTACATCTGCCAATTGATTTTTAGGATCATTAATACAGATCTCCCATCTTATCTTGGTCTTTGCTATAAAAAAAAATCTAATATCCTGCTATTTTTCTAGAACTTACCTCCGCAGTGTGCCATAAATCCCATACTGATTCGAATTTAATGTAAAACCTAATAGGATAAGCCAGCAAGGGAGTAGGGGATGAGAGATCAGGGACTGTGCAGTTCTGTCAAGATCAGAGCTGGATTTTAGGGCGGGCACATGAAATGCATGCCCCTGGTCTTCCACCACCCACCCTTTCTGCCCAGACCATTTCATCTGATCAGGAACATCTGGATAGGCAGAACAGATCGTCCTTGAGGTACAAGGGAGCTTTCAGCTTCCATAGGCTAGGTTCACATGGGGTGAAATTGCTGTGGATGTCCACACGGCAATTCCACACGCGGCTCCTAATCCCAGGATTTCGTCCAATCCGTTGTGGCCAAGCAACGCGGAAACGGACATGCGGCGCAGAAAACAAAGGCATAGCAATTCTTTTTTCATTTCCGCAGCAGTCTCTCTCCTCTCTATGGGGAGAGATGGCTACAGCGGAATGCTGACGGCGAAACCACTACAAAACCCGTGGCTAAGGCAGCGTGTTTTGTGGCTGTGCTTTTCCAGCGGAATTCGCATGGTTTTACGGTGCGGCCGTTCTGCGAGAATTCCATCCTGTGTGACCCTAACCTTATAGTTAATCACCCGGTAAGTCTCACATTTACTAATTATATAGTGTATGCACTTCGTATTTCTTGAACCCTAGAAAAGCAGAAGTCACCTGATGGCCGTTTGTCAATCTTATCTAGCCAAAAAAATGTGCAAATGTGGACATGCATGAATGGCTGTATCCACTGCAGTCTAAGGGAGTCACTGGCTTGATTGTCTCCATAATTCACATCGACCAGTAGAGAGGTCAATCTCTTATATGTGGCTTGGATAGTGGGTCAGGGATAGAATGGGAGCCCTCACAAAATTGTTTCCCCAGGGGCCTTTAGCAACCGCATTACATCATTCTGTGCAATTTGGCAGTGAGTGACTGTGATATCACAGTATCACAATATAATAAGGTCCTGTACTCCAGCTGCCTCTTCCAACTGGGTACAAGAGGTTAGGAACATAACTGGCAGACTTACTATAGAAGGAAAACCGCAAAATACAGAACGGGAAAGTTACCAGCTCTGCAAAGTTTAGATTTTTGCACAATGATATAAATTAAATTAGAATAGAACTGAAACAGTGCGGACAGTAATAGCTATAAAGAGTCTGGCAAAAGTACACTAGAAGACATGCAATGTAACATGAAGCAAACAGTAAAATCATATCAATATATTAAATGGGTTTTTAACTTTAGGCCTAGTCAGACTAATGGATTCTCAGTGAGGCCTTGGGAAGCATGGCTAGTAATGAAGTCTGTGTCCACATAAGTATGCGACACATTAAAGTGATAGCTTTACATATTGTAGCTACCTTGTTGATCAAATGATTGCCACAATTTCGGCTTCTCTAATTCCTGGCGATCAGCTGCAGTAACAAGGGTAAGTTTGTATGGTCCCTCATTTCTTCTGCAGCAGCCAATGCAAGAGAAATATAACATTACATGGTACCTCCACTGATACAATATGGGTAGTGACCCACAAAATGACCAGCATGGGGCCGCGAGCTCCATGTCAGTCTGGCTTTCAAATTAATTAAATGGTAACTGTTGATTGTTAATGGCCATGCGGTTTGCATAAAACCACGCAGCCATTAACAATCAATAGTTAGTTGCTACTTAATTCATTTCTGAGCTGCGCTGACTTGGAAATTTTGGCCGCATAAAGCCCAAGTGCGCATCCCATATAGCGGACGTGGGCTTTTTACGAATCTGTCACTGGTGTGACCAGTTTTAGTATTGCAACAGGAAAAAGAGTGTTATGTGAACCATGCTTTTACTATGAAACACCTTGGAAGACATTTTTTCTGTACGTTGGAAGACCAATGCCTTTCTCACTTTTGGATCACTGAGCGTATTAAAAGGACATTCTACTATTAACACCTAGAACGTCTGTGTAGCGTGCCATTGGCTTTATGAGACACAAGTGTCATTATGGCAGCTGCAAACAAAGCTACAGTGAAGTGGAACAAGCAGTATATATCTTGGCGTTTTCCAGTATTTTTACATTTAGGGTTTCTTGCCACATCTTCATCTCCAATTAGTGAGTACTGCAGATAATCTGCTTTCTGATCAAGAGCAGTGGTTAGAGCCTAGTACCCTCTTAAGAAATGTGAGATCATCTCTGTAAACTCCAAGAAAACAATTCTTTGAACTATGTAGCAAGAATAATAAGGCTGGAAAAACTACAGAATAATCCTAGAATTCATACAGAACTGCTGTAATGTAACTTTACTGTACTGTACAATAATAATGCAATATCTCTAGTGGAATTACAGGTTGCTATATAGAGACAAGACTTGATGGAGCCAGAGACAATTACAAGGAGCCTGTACAGAAAATATCAGAGATCTCTTTTTGTGTTAAGCCTTAATATGATCTAGGCAATAAGCAGAATGCTAAAAACCCTTCTTCGAAATGCAGAGAGCTTCTTTGTTCTATAATTGTATCACATTATATGAAGTCTCACCAGTTTGCTGCTGTCATTTTCCATACCAGTACAAGACATATTCTCACACTTGTATCACATGATGTCAGCCTGAGACACCAGTGCTAATAACATATGTTATGACACTGACCATACCAGAGAATAAGGATTGCAGTAGCACATTGGGGCCATCACACACTGTGAACTCACTGGTGTGATTACGCTTGCATGCACCATGGATTACTGGATGTGCCCCTCATTTGACTTTGTTATAAATACCTAACAGCATCCCTTCTGTGTACAGCTGCCGAGGCCCCCTCCGCTGGTGTAATTACAGCTGTGTTAATTGCAAACACCTTAGCATGTTTTTCTTGCTCTGTGTGAGTGGTAATGTACATGTAATGTGCCCATGTAACCTGCTTTGTGTAGAGGGAGTAGCAGTGCTAAGGAAACCAGCTATACATAGTCAAGTGAGATCAAGCTGTACATGGCAAACTTTAGGGAGTCGGTGCTGAGCTTGAGGTTCTCATTGATAGAAACAGAGAAATAAACAGACAGAGGAACTGTGACAAATGTGTCGGTTTTTGTTACAAACAATGGCAACAATGTATCATTCCTCTGCTCCCCAGTTAAAATGCTTACAGTGATTTCCCCATCTCTTTTCTTTGTTCTTGGTTTAACTAAAGTCATTCTTCACGTTTTCTTGAGCTCCACTATGTTTTGCCTCATTTTGTAGTTCAGTAACAGCTTTTTAATCTAAAACCTGTAATAACTATTCTTCTATTCATTAAAGCGTTTGTCTGCTTTCTGACAACCCTATTCAAATGCTTTTTATGAGAACGTCGCGTGGCATACCTCCTATGCAGGAAGGTTTTGCCATTGCTTTGGGTCTCTAAGCCCCAGAAGCAGCCTCATATTTATGATTTTATGAAGTATAACTACTATATTAAAATCACCAGGCACGGTTAAAGAGGTTTTGTGATATAAAAAAAAAAAAAATCCAGAACACAGGTAGTGGTCAAGCGCGCATGAGTTCAGAATGGAGGAAGGGGAGAAACCCTCTTCCAGACACCTCTGGCAGCAACTTATCTCTCCAATAACAAAAGTATTGATAGTGATCTGCCCTGATATCTGCTGTCAAAGTAAAGTCGGGAGGCTACCATACATTAGATGATTGGCGAGTTTGGCTGATCTACATCTAATGTGTGTGGTCATGCTTAGTTTTATAGTATACTAGAAGATATACACATGTGTTGCACAGCGATTTTATGAATATCAGTCCTGGAATATACAAAGAGAGCCACAAAAATGAGCCCCGCACCACGCTGTTATGAAAGCTATCCAAAAGAAAATCTGTGTTACCCATAGCAACCAATCACAGCGCAGCTTTCATTTTACCTCATCTGTGTATGAAATGAAAGCTGAGCTGTGATTGGTTCCTATTGGCAACAAACTTTACAGGGAAAGTCGATGAGTTTTCGATTTTTAATTTCGCCGGTATTCGTCTCCTGCTGCTGAAGAACGCTCATGCAAGATTTCACTCAAATCGGACCAGAATTGTGGATTTGTATATGACACAAACAAACAGATTTTGCGTTTTATATATAAGATACATACATTGAAAAGTTTGGTGGGAAACTATTCGATAATAGGCTCCATTCATGCTAGAATAATTTTTCTACAGTTTTCAGAAGCCATGTGTTCCTGTTTACTTGACCAGTGAGTTAACGCTGTTAGAGTAAGCTTCCTTTTCCTTACTTGCATGTCTACTTGACTGTTTCCCCGATTCATGTAAACCAGGTATAAAGCTCAGTTTACATTAGTCAGGTAACTGGGCCCAGTAACTGGAGTCAGTGCTTGACTCACCGTCACATTTTGCTGCAAGTGCCTACATTAGTCATTTACAGAGGGGAAATGGCAGTCCAGTTTGTAGTAGAGTGGTGGAGGATGCGGGCGATTGGTCGAGCTATTATAAAAGAGTATAAGAGGGGCCTGGATGCCTTACTTGAGTATTACAATATTACATGTTATAGCCACTAATTACTTCAGAAGCGTCAGTGATACCAAAAATTCATTGTGATTACCAGATTTGAGTCTGGGAGGAATTTTTTCCCTTAAATGGGGAAAATTGGCTTTTACCTCATTGGTTTTTTTTGCCTTCTTTTGGGTCAATATTGGGGGGTAATAGAATAAACTGGATGGACATATGTAATTGTTCGGCCTAACAAACTATGTAATTATGTTGTTGTGTTAAGATATCAATAGCTTCTCAATAGCTTAAAGGGGTTTCCAGGGAGAATACTACTGATGACCTATCCTCAGGATAGGTCATCAATAGTTGATTGGCTGGGGTCTGTCGCTCGGGACCCCGACTGATCACGTGAGTGGGCGCATGCAAATACACTGTCAGCACTGCAAATACACAGAGGTTGGAGTTGAAGCAGTGGAAGTCTCCACACCCACCTCTGTGTAGTGGCCAGCGCTTGTAACTGCAGGCATGGCTCTCATTGATTTCAATGAGGATAGATAGGTCAACAGTGGTGTTCTCTCTGGAAAACCCCTTTAAGATAACTTGTGGCAGAAAGTTATCACAATCAAGTTAAACTTTACGACATCTATATTTGCTGTGGTTGAGCTGGTTTTACTTGACTAATATAAACCTGGTATACAGACCTGGCTTTTTTTTAATTTTTCCTCCACAGTTACATTTCAAGAGCTGTAACTTCTTTATGTTTCATTGTAGCTCATTGAGGGCTTGCCATCGTTATTTTGTTTCCATTGCTTACTGTGCTTTAACATAATGCAGCGTTAGGTTGGGCTCACACGAACGGGTCGGATTCTGCATGCAGATTTTCACAGCGGAAGACCTGTGATCCTTTGCGGAAAATAATTGCAAAAGATCGTGTATATGTGCAGTTATACGCATGGATGTACGCATATGCACAATGTATCATCCGCATGGAGGAAATATCTCTCTCTCCCCTCTAGCTGGCATTTTAGCTATTCTATCTAATCTCCTATCAAGCTGCAAGCGTTTCTGCTGCTGAATGTTACGGTTTCTTCCGCTCGTATAATACGCAATTCGTACCCGCGAGTGTGAAGCAAAATTAGAAAATACATGCCTTTCAATGACCCTGTTTTACTGCAATTCAAATCTGTTCACGTTAACCCCCCCCCCTTAACTTTATTCAATGTGTTGGTTCAAATATGTCGATACTAATTATTTTTCTTTATGTTTACATTTTTTTGCAAACAAAAATACAGCAGTTTAATCATTGTTTTTTCCCTTCTTTCTGGTGAACTTTACAGGAGAAATAAGATAACTTTACTACTTGTTCATTTTCATTGCAGCGGTACTAAATATGTATTTTTTAATAGTAAACTGCTTTTTTTAACTTTTATGAAAAAGGAATTAATTAGTTTTAATTAAACTTAATTTAACTTCATTTAATTTTTTTGGTCCCCCTAGGGGTCTTGATTGCTTCTATAAAGCTTTGAAATCCCTGTCAGTATTAGACTAAATTCGCATGTAGCAAAAATGTTGCGTATTTCCCGTGTGGGTTTGGGCACGTAAAATCCACATTGGATTACAGTACCAGGCTAGTTTCGGAATATTTTTCACATGCTTCAGAGTTCTGCGTGGCAATTGATCTGTGGTGCACATCTTACCTATTACCTGCAATGGAGAAGTGAAAATCCGGAATATATTTGTATTGCGTATTTTTGCCGCAGATTTGGAGCACAATTTACTACTGTAAATTTCAAAATAATTGGTGTTTTTATTTTTTTTAATTCACACAAAATTTGCAGGTTTTGGTACAAACTTTCCACTCTAGATTTGCCTGCAGAAAATGTCTACAGTAAGGCTAACTTCACACGGGCGGGTGCGATATAGGGCTGTGAATCACAGCCACATATCGCGTTCCAACCATGTGAAATCCCCATGGATGCGAAGCGTTTTTATGCCAAAGCAGCCTTGCATCACTTCTGGGCAGGAAAGATCCCCCACCACAGCTGACAGCC
Source organism: Eleutherodactylus coqui (assembly GCF_035609145.1). Lineage (NCBI taxonomy): Eukaryota > Metazoa > Chordata > Amphibia > Anura > Eleutherodactylidae > Eleutherodactylus > Eleutherodactylus coqui. The sequence continues at coordinate 80,957,390 of NC_089847.1, forward strand.
ATGGCTGAGGATTTTCGGAGTTTCTCGCATTGTTTCCAATGAGACATCGCATGCACTTAGCACATGGTGCAATGCTGCCGCCGGCCCCATTGAGAGCAATGCGAGAGCATGCATAAGATAGAACATGCTACGAATTGTTTCCTGCATCGTATTGCGGTGTCATGCGGGAAAACATCGCTCACGTGTATGACCCTATTCAAAAGAACGGGGTTCATATTTGTGCAAGATTTGTGCGTCTCAACAGATCATTGGCCAGTAAAGCCCAGCAGCAGATATTAGCTTAAAGTGCTATTGTGCTTTTTATAAACTTTTGACATGTTGTAGGGACATGTCAAAAGTTTTGATCTCTGGGGGTCTAGCTGCTGAGACCCCCACCAATTGCTAGAACAAGCCAGCTGAAGTGTCCATCCAAGCGCAGTCACTGCTCGCTAGCTGAAGAAGAGCTCATAAACTGTCTATTGGGTATGTCTTCAGCTAGCGAGTAGTGATGGCACTCGGACGGGCACTTCAGCTGGTATATTCTAACAATTGGTGGGGGTTGCAGCATCCAGAACCTCATCAATCAAAGCTTTTGAGATGTCCCTAAGACATGTCAGAAATTTTCTATAAGCACAGTTACACTTAAAATTTAACTTATAACACTTACTAGTTCAGGTAAATTACTTTTTTGAGGGGATGGAGGCAACGGCTACTCCTGGCATTTGCTATGGGACTCCATCATTTCTGTGTACACCCCTGTTAGGGAACATCCATAAAAAGGGGTGAGAGCTTATTACGATATTAAGTAGTTAAAAGTACAGTTATTATTTTTTACAATTACCATATTTTCCAATGTTTTGAGTTTTTTTATTATTAAGAGATGTTCTGAGGGTCTTGGTGGTAAGTACAGTCAAGGCTGTGTATTCTGTAAATTCCTTTGTGTGTGATACAACTATGCTTCTATCATTTATAGCCTGCCTATAGATGAATAGTTATTTCTTATACACCACTGTACACTGGGCTGTTGGCTTCTGATGGCCCTAGGTCTGAATGGCTGAAATTAATTAACACTGTAAACTGTCAATGTGATTGAGTGGAGCTTCTCCCTGGGGTGCTGCTACTAGGCACATAACACGCATGATGGGCAATGTGCAGACGTGTGGATTACATCCATCTCAAGCACTTATGACACGTAATGTGGTATTTCTAGTGGCCCTTGTGTTTTCCTGAAGGGATATTACTGCTTGATAAGGTACCATATTGATACAGGTACGGCTGTCTGAGAGAAATCAATTAGTGTTTGGTGCTTGCTTGTCTGGTTAGATCAAGGATAATGAGGTTAACTTGATGAGCCTGTGTCTTTTTTTTAACTCTAAAACATTAGATGTGGCTTAGGGCTTTTTTACACGAGTGTAGGCATGAATGGAGGTTTTTCACGGTTAGCGTTTTCTCACCCATACACGAGTGTAGTCTTTAGTGAAAAAAAATATTGCGCCCCGAAAAAAACCCTTGCTCTGCAAAAAATCCTTGGGATGCCTTCCAATGCCTATATCGAGGCATCGATGCCTCAGATGATCGCGTATATACGGTCGGGCATAAAAAAGCACCGTTTATGCGCTCGTGTGAAAGAAGCCTTAGTCTTTGTATGTCTAAAGCGTGTCCTCTTACCTTATATTTGGCCGATGTGAATGTATATTTTTTAACTGTATTGAAAATCATTATGAACTGTGCCTTTCCATACTTTGTAATAGGCGTAAAAAGGATCTGTCACATGTTACCAGCAGTGGAATTTCCCATGATGCTCCAGGCCTCTTCCTGTAGCCCATTCCACATAGATCTCATTAGTTATTGACGAATCTGGCGGCTCTGTGTAATAGAGGGGTGTTCAGTGTAATAATGCAGCGGTCATCATCATATCTCATTATCTATCTTAGGGCTCCCACCCGCGGACAGATGTTTGCTGCGGAATCCGTGATGTGCGTCTGCACCGTGGATCTGCAGCAAATAGCGCCCATAGCATGCAATGGGAAATTGATTTTTCATGCATACTTGCAGAAACCAATTGCGGTTTCCGCAAATGGATAAAAAAACGTAGCCTGCTCCATTTTCCCCCACAGAATGTGTGGAATGCTTCCATTGAAACCAATGGAAGCCGTTTAATCCGCAGCTCTTCCGCAATCATATTGCGGCAAGGTCGCAGATTCCGCATCATCGCTATGCGATGACACGGAAAAGCAGTAGTTATACAAAATCTGTACTGCGCATGTCCAGTAGATCGCCGTCCGGATCATCCGCAGTACAGAAGAAAAAGAAAAGTGCACACGGACGCTGCTGCTGGCAGAGCCAGATTCCGCTGCTGGATTCCGCATGCGGACTCCGGCTCTGCAGTGTGCAGGAGGCCTTAATCCGCTAGCTTATCAATAGCTTTTATTTTCAATATAAAAAACCCGATACATCCTCTTTAATGGCAGACTTAAGGCCCATTTACATGCAACGACTATTGCTCAAAATTCGTTCCAACGAATGAATTTGAGTGATAATTGGTACGTGTAAATGTGAAGCCATCATGCACTATTCATTCACTTGTCGTTTATCGCTGAGTTTCAGACGGCATATAAATAGTTGTTAGTTTGTTCGCTTGTTGTTAGGTTTAAATGGCAGTCAGTGACGTGAAGGGAGGGGTGATTGTTTGCCCACTAAACACAATGACTCATGTGGCAGAAGACAATGGCTTTTCTTCCAACTAATTAAAAACCTCCTGGCCAGAGATTCCTCGCATAAACACACGCCCATCTGAACAAACAACACATACAGTGTTTACATAGCTAATCAGGGAAATGGAGAGGATTTCAAATGATTATCTTTACGTGTAAACGCTCAGCATTTGAAAGCAAATAAGTTTTTCATTTGTTCAAATGACAACCGTTGCGTGTAAATGTCCCTTTCTGCAAGTGTAGGCGATCCTCTAGGATATACATTTGGTGGTACACTTAAGCTCATATTCAACGCAAGCGCTCTGCGTGCACATCTAAACAAACCAATTCATTTAATGTCAATCTCTAAATGATAGCAGTACTAGACCTTCACAGTCTGAACAATAGGAAAGGTCTTACTTGTTATGTGGTAGTGATTTCTGTAATGAAGCTGTGTTTAATGCCACACTCCTGGCTCCTTTTTACTAAGCCTTGTTTGCCTTAGTCTACTTGTAACGATTATCTCATATTCACTCATTTTTCTCACTGCTGTTTTAGTAGCTATATTTTAAAATCGTTCTACCCTTGCTGTAATAGAAGTCTGCTATCCCTGCACTGACCACTGGGTGAGCTTATGTTATACACAGCATCCTGAGGCAGAACTACAGGGGGAGGGAGCAGCAGCCTGAACCAATGATAAGACAAGAGGTGTGTCTCCCTGAACCTATGATGAGGTGAGGTGTGTCTTAGACTACTTAAGACTCACAATCAGTGCAAATGCTTGGCATGCACATTTGAATGAACCTGTCCATTTAATGTCTAAGCTATTATGGTATTGGATCTTCATAGTGTAAATAAACTTATGTGCTAGTGATTTATATAATAAAGCTGTATTTATCACCACCCTCCAGGCTCCTCTTTGCTAAGCCTCAGGCCTCTAATCCGCTATTGTCTGTCAAATGCCAAAAAACATCCGACACAAGGACAGCATACAGACCCATTTTATTTAGTCCGGAGGCACATACGCCTGAGTTTTTTCACGCAGATAAAACACATGGCATGTCCTATTCTCATCAATGATAGGACAGAAATGCATATCAATGTGTGGGTAGTCTGTGTATCGGACAGCACATGGGCAGGTATCCGTGTGGTGTCTGAGGCGAGTAAGTGTGCACCTCGTTTTATTTGTCTCAGCCTGTTTGTGACAATTATCTGATATTCATCCTTTACTTACTATAGTGGTTTAGTAATCTGTACTTTATAATTATTCTGCACTTGCTGTAATGGAAATTTGCTCTCCCTGCATATACAGCACCAATCTGAGATGTCAGAGCTGCAGGGTAAGGCGAGGGCAGCATTCTGAGCCAATGATGAGCAAGGGGTGTGTCTCACTGGACCAATAATGAGGCAGGGGTGTGCCTCAGGCTACCTCAGAAGCCTGTAGGCACTGTGCTAAACTGTAGACACAGATCACAGCTCTGTTCTAATGGAGATGAGAAAAAGCAGGTAATCATTCCCTGTAGGTAGTGACAAATGCCCCGTTTCGACGGAATTATTATCATTTAGAAATATTGTTCAAACTAACAAAACTGAATGATAATTATATTATTGTTCAGTTTAAATGCGGGAAAACGACTGACCGACAAGCGAGAGTTGTGAGGTTCTCGCTCGTTATTCAGTCGCAGCCGGCATAAAAACCAATTCTGGCTCGTTTATTATAGTGCTGTTTAAACAACATCATCTAGTGTTTCACATCTGAAAATCAACGAGAATCGTGCAGTCTAACCGGGCTGCTCAAACGCGTACGAACTGATGATGATGTCACCAGCTCGTTCAGTCGGGCCAATGAGAATCATGAGATTCTTGACCTGTGTGAAAGGGCCATAACATATCATTTTAAGCTCAAGACAGGACATTCTCTTCGATTACATTATTGCTTTTTAGGAGGTTTTTGACATAATTTTCATCAAATGTGACCACTTCTAATGCTTAGGATTTTTGGTTTACTTTTGAAGAACACGTCTTATTCCTGTAGTTTGTTTTTGTTTCCAGAACTAGATCATTTTGTAGACTATGAAAATGTATTAATTTGCCTACAATCATAAGTGCCTCATAGATGCAGCATCGGGTTTTGGTGCCAAGTCAATGCACTTGGGTATCCAATATTTCATCAGCACTCAGCTGTGTTTCTATGAGACAGAAACTCTTGAGGGTATGTCCCAGGAAGCAGTTACCATGGAAAGATCAGAGCAGCATGTGTGTCAAAGCGATAGTATGAACTTAGAAATAAGCAACATCCATATCTGCAGAGTCTAGCCATGCTACATCTCTCTATATCCAATATCTTGCCTCCATTCTCTGCTCTTTTGCGTGGTCTCCTTCCCCTTGTCTCTCCCTCCTTTTCTCCCTCTTCTCCCTCCCTACCTCTCTCTTGTTATCTGTCTCATTAGCAAGCATGCTGCAGATTCCTTGTTCCTAACACTCATTGGCAGCCGCAGAGAGCATAATATGGTTCATATAAAGCGTCAATGACACTATTCTGCAGAAGCAGCAGAGACACAGTGCCCGTCTTTTTTATACCTTGCTGGGGATCAGGGTACATGAAGGATTTTAGAGCTGCATACTCTTGTCATCAGCCCTTCCATTCCAATATCAGTATTAGCTCGGTGCACTTGCAGATTTCTTTGTCCTTCATAAAGAGGACCTTTAAAGGCAATAAGATATACCCCAATGCAATGCGAGTCCTCCGGGACATATCGGTCACACTGCATGTTGGGATCTCATGTATGTAGCACCCTGGTTGTCTCAGTGATCCACCAATAGTACTGTATTCACATAGGGGGGGCATTTAGTATAGAATAGCGCACAGATGGTCCCATATACTACAGCTGTGGCTTTAGATTCTATACTTGACAGTCAGGTTTTCCTCTAGTGTTCACATGTAGCAGATTTGTGGCAGAAATTTCTGCAACTGAAAAGCCATTCGAAACATGAATCAAAAATTGTTTCATTATTGCCTAATGGAGACAAATCTGCTACTTGGGAACTTATTCCACTTCTCATAACTGTTGTAGGTAAAAACATCCTCAAACCTGATGACTATAACTATATGCATTACATGCTTAAATAAATGTACCCACACCTCCTGTACTACCCCAACCCCGTTTGTGTCCCAAAAAACTGTATATCGCATGTTATCGTCATATTGCTGTGTTCCCCATTGCTCCACCTCCTGCCCCTGTACCTTCTGTATCACCCCCACATGTAACTTTTGTGATTTCTTTAATTTTCGTATTGTTTGTGTTCCCTCATGTACCTCGAAAGCGCTGCGGAATAGGTTGGCGCTATAGTATAACATAATAATATAACAAAGAAAGATGATTAGTATTATTGAATAAAGGTTTTAGTGCAGAATAGGCGCAAGAGAAAATCGCACCTATACTGCACTAAAAATTGTGTGAACGGGCAATTTTGTACGTGCAGAAGACCCGAGCAGCTGCTCCAGGAGGAGAGAGATGAAGCACCGCAGGGCTTCAGGATTTCTCCACAGCAGGGAGAGAGAGCGGAGCTATGGGGGGAATTAACCCATAGCCCCTGCACTCTCTCTCCCTGCTATGGGTTAATCTCCCATACCCCCACTCTCTCTCTCCATGCTCTGGGGATCCCTGAGGAATACCCCCATAGTGCAGAGAGAGAGGGGGCGGGGCTACAGGGGATCCTTGAGGAATATCCCGATAGCGCAGATGGATGGGCAGGGCTAGAAGTCTCTTCCATGGGATTTCCCAAACAGACTCCAATATAGTAAGTGGTGTCCATTCTGCACCGTTCGGGTCTGGCATGTACTGGATCCTGCAGTTTTAATATTTTTGCTGTTTGGCTCAGAGGATGTAGCTGGATAATACAACATGACTGGAAGTGCATGTGTACATGTGAATGGCGCCTTAGCGAAACACCACTTTTTATGCTGTCTTGGCTAATAAGAATGTGGACCTGCCCCCTTACTATGCTGCCTTAACATAGTACAGCATAGTTTGATGAGAGATTTGCTTTATTTAGATTTTTTACCAGCTTTCAACATAATATAAGGGGTTTTCCAGGATGTTAATATAGATAGCCTATCCTTAGAATATACCATAATATCAAATTGATGGGATTCCAAGTCCTGTCAACCTAGTCATTCAGCTGATTGTAGTGGCTGCAGCGCCCAGATGAGCACTGTATCATGTTCATTGTTTTCCAGGCAAGGCTCCGTACATTTAGTAGTGGCTGAGCCTGGTATTACACCTTGAATGGGACTGCACTGCAGCAAGCTGCAGTATCAAGCTTGGCTGCTACCATATATATATGGAGTTTTGCCTGGAAAACAATGAAGAGGACACAGTGCTTCCCACTCTCCTTTCAGTCAGCTTATCAGTAGGGGTGTTGGGATTTGGACCCCCATTGATCTAATATTGATATATTGTAGCCTATCTTAAGGATAGGCTATCAATATTTAAGTCCCCAAAACCATTTCATATGTTTAACTGAACACTGTAATTTATTATTAACTAGTAGATAGCATAAATCTGCTAAGGGATTGAAGAGGACTCTTGGCTCTCCTGACATGTATGTTTTAGTAAATACTTGTATTCTCTATGAAATAACAATTAGCACACATCTTCTCTTAGAACTATACATTATATGGTTCCTCCTTCTGGAAAGGAATGGTATTGTTTCTCCTAGGGAGAGCACCTACAAGCTGTGAGGATACTTATAAGGCCATCCATGCTCCTCTGGGAAATATTCAAATAGGTGCTCTCACTAAGGAGAAAAGATACCCTTCCTGACCCACTTCAATAGGCCTCTCATTAGCCAAGCCAGACACCTACTGCACACTGAGGAGCAATCACCCCGAAACAGCTGTCTGTGTATGGTTATTCTGGCTTTGGCTCACAATTCCCAGTCATTGTCACAAGGCATGCCTAAAAAGTCTAACATTGACGTGCAGGAAGGCTGCCTTCCAGTAGGTGGCGCTGAAGAAGTATTGTTCTATCTTCCCATTTGCATTCTTTCTGGAAATGTACGAATAAGCTGACATCTGGGTGTAACCATTCCTCTTTTCAATAGGAAGTATCCTTACACAGCCTGATACTGTAAGCAATGATTGCACAGCATAAGTGTATGTACAGATACACCGATTTGATGAAGAAAGGTAATTCCCAATTGTCATTGTATTTGTATATTTACAGAAAAAGAATGAATGAATGAATGAAGAGTTCTAAGAAAAGGGGCTTCAGAAATATATTTTTTACGGATTATGCCATTATTTAATAGTAATAATAATACAGAATTTAATATAAAAAGTATCTGATGCAGATGAGGTTATTTGTCTTTCTGTACATCCCCACCCACAAAGCATCACGTACTGTACGTCAAGATGATGACTTTAGGGTAAAGGTAGAGGGAAGACGGTGGCATTGTGAAGGAGCGTTGCTGATAAGCCAATCCATTACATGTTTCTCGTTTGTAAAATACTTTATTGAAGCAATAACAGCAGTGATTGCAGTGGTATATGTGGTTAATAAAATCCCAGCACATCTGTTAAATAAATGGCACATAAGTCTCTGTACAATTAATTACACATTCACTTGCATTAGACCTAGTGAAAAATATAAATATTTTATTTTTCTTCTTGATATAAATCACTACATAAATAGAGACGTTTTGTCTTCTGAACGCTACTGAAAACCGCAGGTAGCCGATTCCAAAGGACGTCTTTGCAAACCCCAGTTCGCACTCTGCATTTTGATGTACTGCAGTTTTTCTTGCAGTATTTTTTTTGGCCAAAAGCAGAAAATGAGAGGAAATGTCTAGTGGAATAGGAAACTTTATTCTTCTCTTCGTTTTGGCTGCATTTCCAATTGTAGCAAAAAAAAAACAAAAACATGTAAATGCGTCGACGTGTGACTTGGGCCTATCTTTTTACAGACCAGTATGTTACCACTAAATATATTTATCACCTATCTATATACCGCACTACCCCAAAGTGTTGTCAGCCATGTTTATGACTGGGTCATTACTACCCTCTCTCTCACTGAGTGGGTGATGCAACAAAAGATTTTAGTTTCCTTTTTTCATCACGCTGGAAAGCCAATTCATCACATGTAATACATACCATACTAATGTCACCACTGACAGTTTGTACACTCAGTTGGGCGTCACTGTCCAGTGAAGGAGCAACTCATGGCTGGTGTTAGATTTAGGAACAAGGATTACTGTTTGTGTATGCCCACATTATAATACCAGGGTATTAGTGTACCATGTCTCCACTGGAAGTATGGGTGGAGACATGGGTTGGCAGGGGTGAGGGGTACTCTTGTATCTTGTCTTAACCAGAATAATGGGTAGAGATATGCTTTGACAGTCCTGAGTGTAAGGACACGCCCCCAGCAGCTGATTGGCTGCCACAGATATGCCCTCCAGAGCTGGACCTCCTGTCTCAATCTCCCGGGCCCCACACACATATGGTACTGTCACCACCTCCCGTCACATTTGTGGTGGTCTCCCATGGCATCCTCCACCCACGCTGAAGGCCACTTGTGTGCCACTTTAATATAATCTATAATAATAATCTTTATTTGTATAGCGCCAACTTATTCTGCAGCGCTTTCAAGCATGGGAGAAATGCAAACAATACAACAATTACAATGTGAGGTACAATCAGTTTGAAACAAATGGGGTGGGGGTGGTAGAGGAGGTACAAGAGTGGGGAGCGAGGCATGGGGAACACAGGCAGTAGGGGATTTCATGTGAAAATCGGTTATTAGAAAGCAAACGGGGTAGGGTGGTAAGGAGGTGCAGGGCTAGAGGTTGTATGTGATAGGCAGGGTGGAAGGTATGGGAAGCCACAGGGAGGGGCGGGGACTAGGTCAGGGGATTTGGTATCCCTGAAGAGGTGCGTTTTTAAGGCACGTCTGAAGTTTGGTGCATCGGGAATTGTCCGAATGCTTTGGGGTAGAGTGTTCCAGAGGATTGGTTCTGCTCTGGTGAAGTCCTCTAGGCGAGCATGTGAGGTTCGTATTAGAGGGGTGTTTAGTCTGAGTCTGTTAGTGGATCGGAGTGAGCGGGCTGGGTGGTGTACGGACAGGAGGGAGGTGATGTATGGTGGCGCGGCGCCGTGCAGAGCTTTGTGGGTGTGGTTGAGGAGTTTGAATTTAGTTCTGCAGTGGACGGGCAGCCAATGCATTGACTGGCATAGTGCAGAGGCATCTGAGTAAGGGCTGGATAGAAAAATGAGCCTAGCTGCCGCATTTAGTATGGATTGGAGTGGAGCGAGTCTAGTGCGGGGGAGGCCGATGAGTAGCCAGTTGCAGTAGTCAAGTTGGGAGTGGATGAGGGCGACAAAGAGTGTCTTAAGTGTGTCCGTGGTGAGGAACGGACGTATTTTTAGTATATAAATACGCATTTTATGGTGCACTCCATATTTGCACTATAAATTGTGAATTTCTTTTCTCACCACTCTTGAACGGTGTGAAGAAAAGTGAGCCGGGTATAACAGGGGGTCGTGGGCAACAACCTTCGCACAAATTTATGATGTTTACAGCAATGAAATGCTGCAAAAAGTGTCACAAATATACGCGGCTCATGGCAGGCATAGATGTCATTTTCTGGCTGTAGGACAGCCCCGGATGCATCCACCTCCTAATACATTTGGCACATTTTACTTTAACGCATTTCAGATCAGGATTGGTTTATGAAACTCCAGCCTAAATAAATCTCCTCCAAAGAGACTGCAGACAGCGCTGCAGGTTTAGTTCTAAATGCACTTCATTTCTAGTTACTAAATCAATGAATGTCAGATCAGAACATGGAAAATTGATGCATTTTAACAGACCATTTACACAACAGCCCTCTCTGACCTTACATTTCATTTTCTCTTTCATCTGGCACAATCCAATTTTTTTGGTAATTCTCTTTCTTATTTCTTCTTCTTTATCTGACTATACTAAATATCCTTCTACGCTCCTCGTACCATAACTGCCCCACCCAGATGGATGTCTCGCTATCACAATCCACTTTCACTTGTCTGCGTTCAACCTCCCTGCGTCATCTCACTCATAAATCCTTGCTGTCTCTTTCTCATGCACTCTTTTTTCTGCACCTCTCAGCTTCCCATGGGGCCTCTAACAATCCAATTAAACTGCCAATAAAAATGTAATCAAGCAATAATGCACCTTCCTCTGTTTAATTAGCACTCTGTCATTGAAGTGTGTATTTAACAAGGGAAATGCAAAAATGGGATATGAGATGCGGATGAGACCAGGAGGTTCTGCCACTTGTCCCTCCCACTGCAGGGCGACAGGAACAAATCAAGGGGAACCGGTCAGGACCCTAAGCCGCCATGGCAGCGGGCAGCTGGCTATAGTGACAGGCACACTGATTTCAGCGGTCTGTCACTTTTACCGATCAGTTTAGTAGTTTTGCAAACTTTACTTTAAAAACTTTGCAGGGCTGGACTGGAGATGAGTCCAATGAAGCTCAAAATAGGACATGCTGCGTTTTTTCACACGTGTAATACATACATGAAAAAAATTTAGGTGTGAGTGGCCCAATAGAAATCCATGAGCTTTTAGGACCACGGAATATGCAGTGACAATACACCCAAGTGAGCCCTTATTGCGCATACAGAGAGGGTCCTGTCTGTAAGCATCTGGAGGGTGAAAGCGGCGGGAGAGGAGAGTGTGAATGTAAAGCTGCAATCAAAATTATTGAACCCCCTATTACAAATTAGGCTTATTTACCAAATCTATAAACGGTCAGCTGTTTGGATAAAAATCAACAACAATTTATATAGCTCAACACAACTAATAATACAGGTGGTGTCTCCAGATTCATTACAAAATGCCATGTTACATGAGGACTATAATCTCAGAATTATTCAACCCCTTCACATATAAGAGCGGTGAAAGGGAACATCCCTGCCTGGTCCCATTTACAATTCCTATCAGAGGGACATTAGGTCATTGGGCCATACCTTCACGGTTGGGTTGTTATAAAGCATCAATATTTTCCCCAGGATAAATGGGCCCATACCAATCTGACGTAAAGGCACTATGGAGAAACGCCCAATGCACCCTATCAAATGCTTTCTCGGCATCGATAGATAAAAGATATTGCGTTTTTTTACATGGGACATCAAGAGAAGTGTTTTATTGGTGTTCTTGCAAGCCTCATAGCTCTTGACAAAGCCAACTTGGTCGTCAGCAATGATTGAGGCCATTGGGGGAGACAGATGTGATGCTATTATTTTTGCAAAAATCTTTAGGTCTACATTTATAAGGGAGATTGGACGAAGGATAGAGTAGCTTGTGGTGTCCTCTCCTGGCATCGGGAGGAACATTATATGTGCTTCAAGGGACTGAGGAGCAAATGGGCATTTGGGAAATAGACACGGAATCATCAATAAGTTATAATTTATTTTCTATTGTTGAAAACTTTTCACTGACTCGGGGAAAGTCAATAATACATATACCAGTGCATGGTCTGACCACAGAATGGCCTCGATTGCAGAAGATGGACGCAAAGTGAGAAGGTGATGACTAAGGTGATAATAAGTCCAGTCTACTGTACATGTTATGGAGGGGAGAATAATAAGTCTAATCTTTATCATTGGGGTGTAAGATTCTCCACACATCCATTAGTTACATAGCATGCATGGTAATGGTAACTGACGCCAACTATGGTTCAGGTATGGAGCTTCTGCCTGAGGAGGTGTCCAAGGCCCAGTCAAAAACAAAGATGTTACCTCCAACAATAAGGAAGCCTTCAGCAAACTCCTCCAAAATCCTTAAAAATAATCTACGGACCCAAGCTTGTTCCTGGTTAGGGAGAGATAGATTGGCAAGGGTAAATATTTCATCTCTAATAAGGACCGTAAGACACCAGTGTCATCCATCCATGTCAGACTGCGTTGTGAGCACAGCATGCTGTAGAGATTTGTGGAAGCAAATACTAGCCACTTTTGATTTACTATGGGGATTCGTGCTATGATGCCAGGATGTGGAATAGCAATCAGTAAGAGCGGGTACGTGATCTGTCTTGAAATGTGTCTCCTGTACGAATAGAAGTTGCACCCTTTCCTTGAGCATATGATAAAGAACCTGTGAGAGTTTCTCTGGGACATTCGGTCCACGAGCATTCAGGGAACAGATCTTCAGCTGAGCCATCACAGGAAAGAGGAGGCAAGAAAGAAATGTGAAGTGTAAGAAAAGCGAAATACCATATTAAAAATAAAGAGTCTGTATAAGGAACACTACTGGATGGCGCACTAGGCCCTAAACTGCGATAGTGGAAATCCACAGCATGACTACCTCCCGATCTTAGTGAATGGCGTTTGTTAAAACCCCATTCACTTACATTGTTGCGGAATGTCAGTTCACATTCTGCAGTCCAAATTCCGCAGCAGTTTCTCTATGTGTGAACTTGTCCTTCTACATTAACAGCTAAACAGGTTGTCTGCTTTGTATATTCCATGCATAGTGGCTGCTGCTTCTGATAATGGGCTAAGGCCAGTGTCACATGGGCGTAAACGCATTGACACGCGCATTTGTGCCGTGTATTTGCACAATGGGCGTTGCATATTTGTGTGCGCCTGTGCATGTTTTACTGTACTTTTTGCGCACATCAAAAACCATACAGCCATGCCCCCATTCACTAGATAGAAGACAATTTTGCTAATTTAAAGAGATAAAATCCATCCTAACTCCAATCTAGCAATTGGAATAATCTCCGGATCAACGACCCCTCAGAAGTAATCAATGGCTATAACGTATATTATTGTATCGCTCAAGAAAGCCATCCAGGCCCCTCTTGAACTCTTTTATCGAGTTCCCCATCACCACATCCTCAGGCAAAGAGTTCCATAGTTTCACAGCTCTTACAGTAAAGAACCCCCTTCTATGTCGGTGCAGAAACCTTCTTTCCTCTAGATCAGGGGTGTCAAACTCATTTTCACCGAGGGCCACATCAGGCTTATGGGGACCTTCAAAGGGCCGCTTGTAAGACAGTATAATAAGGGCCCGTTCACACAAGCGTATTTGCGTACATAATATGCAGTGAATAGAAGCCATTGATTCCAATGAGTTCATTCACATGACATATATTTTCACACAGCATGACCTATTATGTTACATACTACGCACCCCAATAGGCCATTGAAGTGAATGGGCCGCGCAAATACGTGGTGAATGCGCAGGAAACCTATGTATTCACTGCATATTTGCGCACCATCTCAGTGGGCCCATCTGCGTTCTTTTCTGCATGCCCAAATATGCAGGCATAAGCGATTTTCGATTGCGCAAATACATAGCGTATTTGTACGACTGAAATGCAATTACGCCCGTGTGAGTGAACCCTAATAGTGACCCCTATACTGGTCGCAGTAGTAATAGTGACTCCTATAGTGGTCGCAGTGATAAGTGACCCCTATAGTGGTCGCAGTAGTAATAGTGACCACTATAGTGGTCGCAGTGGTAATAGTGACCTCTATAGTGGTCGCAGGGATAATAGCGACCCCTATAGTGGTCGCAGGGATAATAGTGACCCCTATAGTGGTCACAGGGATAATAGTGACCCCTATAGTGGTCACAGGGATAATAGTGACCCCTATAGTAGTCACAGTGACAATAGTGACCCCTATAGTGGTCACAGGGATAATAGTGACCCCTATAGTGGTCACAGGGATAATAGTGACCCCTATAGTGGTCACAGGGATGATAGTGACCCCTATAGTGGTCACTGTGATAATAGTGACCCCTATAGTGGTCACAGGGATAATAGTGACCCCTATAGTGGTCGCAGTGATAATAGTGACCCCTATAGTGGTCGCAGTAGTTATAGTGACCCCTATAGTGGTCGCAGTAGTAATAGTGACTCTCATAATGGCCCCAGTAAAAGTATTGACCCCCACAGTGGTCCAATTAGTAATAGCGATCCCCACAGTGGCCCCAGTAGTAATAGCGACCCCCACAGTAATATTAACCTCCTCCCAGCAGCAATATTAACCCCTTCCCCCCGCACCAATATTAACCCCCTCCCAGCAACAGTATTAACACCCACCCAGCAGCAATATTAACCCCCCGTCCCCTTGCCAACCCAGCAGCAATATTAACCCCCTTCCAGCAGCAATATTAACCCCCCACCGAGCAACAATATTATTCCTCCACACCCAGCAACAATATTAACCCTCCCAGCAATATTAACCCTTCCCCCCCCCCCCGCAGAAATATTAACCCCCTCCCAGCAACAGTATTAACCCCCACCAGCAATATTACCACCCCACCCCCGCAGCAATATTAACCCCTCCCAGCAGCAATATTAACACCCCACCCCCACCCCAACACACCAGCAATATTAACCCCCCCCAAACACACCAGCAATATTAACCCCCTCACCCCCGGCAGCAATCAGCAATATTAACCTCCTCCCAGCAACAATATTAACCCCCCACCCCCCAGCAGCAATATTAACTTCCCCTTCCCCAGCCATATGCTTACCTCCTCCTTGCTGTCAGTGCCGCTCCTCCTCGGATCGTTCTGAGCCCGGGTGGCATATTATCTTTTTCCACAAGACTTCTGCAGTATTGAGCAATTCCAGCAACCTGATTTGGGTTCGCTGATTCACCAAACAACCAACAACCAATCACTGTGAATCAGCCAACCCAGACAACCAATCAGGTTACTGGATTTGCTCAATAGTGCAAAAGTCTTGTGGAAAAAGTTCCTATGCGCCCGGGTGCAGCACAGCACGCTTCCTCCCTGAGTCCTCTCCTGCGGAACTGAAGAGCAGGGGACTCAGGGGAGAAGGGATCAGCGCTGTCAGTGTGATTACAAGTGGGGAGCTGCGGCACCCCAGCTGGTAATCACTACAGTGGGGAGCGGCCGTCGGCATGCCGCGGGCCACATAACATGAGGCAGCGGGCCGGATTCGGCCCGCGGGCCTTGTGTTTGACACATGTGCTCTAGATGTAGAGGGCGCCCTCTTGTTACAGTCACAGTCCTGGGTATAAACAGGCCTTGAGATAGATCTCTGTATTGTCCCCTGATATATCTATACATAGCTATTAGGTCTCCCCTCAGCCGTCTTTTTTTCTAAACGAAATAACCCCAATTTTGATAGCCTCTCTGGGTATTGTAGTCCGCCCATTCCATTTATTTTTTAGTTGCCCGCCTTTCTACCCGCTCATGCTCTTATATGTCCTTCCTGAGTACCACTGTCAAAAACTGTCCACAATATGCCATGTGTGGTTGGACCAGTGACTTGTAAAGAGTAAAAACAATGTTCTCGTCATGCGCCCCTAGACCTCTTTTGATGCACCCCATGATTCTATTTGCCTTGGCAGCAGCTGCCTGACACTGGTGGGTTTAGCAAAATTGTCAAGCCCCTTTCCGTGTCAATGTTACCCAGTGATTTCCTGTTTAGTGTGTATTTCCTCTGCCCATATGCATAACCTTACATTCAGTAAGTCACTTTTCTGCCAAAGCCCCTAATTTATCCAGATCTATTTGCAATTGCATATGTTCTCTCTTGTGTTAATTTACATAGTTTTGTATCATCTGCAAATATTGCAATATTACTGTACAATCCCTCCACAACATTGTTAATATATTAAAATGAATAGGGCTCAAACTGCCCCCTGTGGTACTCTCACTAGTAATGGTGTCCCTACTAGCGTATGTACCATTAATAACCACCCTCCACTTTCTATTTATTACCTAGTTACTGACACACATTCTCACCCAGAACAAGCAATGAACATCATTGTCAGTCATGCAGCATATTCTAAATGGGGATAGTACAGATAAAAATCGAGTAATGTACTGTATACAAGTAAAAAACAGTAAATAGATATGTGACTCCCTCCTAAATCTCTTAGGGTGCATTTACACTACAAAGATGATGGCTATTGAGCGATCATTTTGCATAAACTACTACTTGGCACTAATGCCTATTAGTATCAATTAGTAGCATGTGAGCCACCAGGAGCTGTAATCAGGAAACAGACCTCCAGCTGTTTCCTGATTACTTTGATCTGCTAGTGACAGCTGAGAACAGCTGATACAATGCAATCAGCTGTAATCAGCTCTCCCAGAGCAGAGCACAGCCTGCGGTCCTGCTTATCAGCTGTTCTGCTGAATGATGGTTTTCAAGCAGAACTGAAAACCATCGTTCGGCAGAAAACTGATAGATGGGCACATTTAGACACAACAATTATTGCTGAAAAGACGGCTTCTGAGCGATAATCGTTGTGTCTAAACGGGCCTTTAGAAACTCTTCAAACATTTACCCACAATAGAACGTAAACTTACCAGCTTATAGTATTCCAGGTTCACTTTTTGACCCCTTTTTGAATATTTGCATAACATTTGTTATGCAAGAATTCAGTGGAATAGACCCTGTCTCTATAGAGTTCTTAAATATAGGAAACAATGGTCTGTCTTTCACAATACTTAATTCCCTTAGAACATAGAGGTGTATATCATTGGGACCCAGTGATTTGTCTAATTTAACCTTGTTAAGGCGGCTCTGCACTTCTTTCTGGGTTAGACTGGGAACATTTAATGGAGAGTTTACTTTGTCAGGTAGGCTGGGTTCACACAGGGCGGATTTGCCGCGGAAATTCCGCGTGGAATTTCGCCGCAGCAAATCCGTCTGCGGCCGCTAATCTCGGACTATGCCAGCCATGTGGACGAGATTTCTCAGAAATCTCGTCCACACGGGACGGTCAATCCGCTGCGGTAAGTCAGGCTGGTTTCAGAACATGCAGCATGTCTATTTATCTTTTCTCAATGGGAGCGCCGGCCGCAGTGGAAGAGCGAGCGGCCGGGCCGCTTCATAGCCGCCGCGGGTTTTTCCGCGGCGGTTCTCACGGCGGAAATCTCGTGGATTTTGCTGCAGCCAAACCGCGGGATTTCCGGCGGGAATACGCCCAGTGTGAACCCAGCCTTAGCATTTCATCTATTATTTCATTTTTCTGATGGAAAACACTGTAAAAAAAACTACCAGATTTGTTTTCTCCTCTTCACACTGTACTATTTTCCATCATTACTTTTTAAAAGTCCCACACTTTCCATTTTAATTCATTTTGTTGAAAAACAATTTGTGGTTAGTTTTATTATCTTTGGCAATGAGTTTTTCTGTCTCCACCTTTGCTGTTTTATTTGCTTTTTACATAATTTATCTTTTTTTTTATCTTAGCTTCTTCGCTACCTTCTTGTTTTAGTAGTTTAAATGCTTTCTTTTTGTTGTTTAATGCCCACATTTCATTCTTATCGAGTCATATTGGTTTTCTCCTATTCCTAACCCTTTTAAGGATTCTGGCTTGGTTTTCAAATCCCAATTATTGCTCTACAGACCTGTATAAAGGGTCAAGCATTGATTTGAAGGCATGCTGCCATCCCGTAGGTCGTGCTGCAAAGGTATTGTTCCATCTTCCTCATTTGCATTTTATCCAAAGGAGCATAGATGGCCTTAAAAGTCTCCTCACTCACCTTCTTGGTGCTCACCCTATGGAGTGATGATACAAAGCTAAGCCAGAATCCTACTGTATACTAATGAGGGGCAAAAACCTGAAACGACTCATCCCGCCATTCAGATTCTGCATGCTTTTACACAGGGGGATGATTGTTCAAAACCCCAGCGGGATCGCAGGGTTTTGAACGACTAGAACGATAATCGTCGTGTGTGAAAGGGTTTTTAGGTATTCATTGACCAAATTGTTATAGGCGTTATATTAGAACTAATGTTTTGGCATCCATGTACATCCATATCTAATAAAGATCTAATCTGACTCAGCATTGTAGAAGAAGTCTGTAGTGCGGTTTCTGCAATTCTTCAATTGTACTTTTGAATGAGACTCTGAAGTAGTAGGGGTCCGAACATGCATAAAGTCATAGACGAGTGCAACCAACTTGTTTGATTTTTCGGACAACTTGTGTTAATATGATAGCCAATGTAACAACTAGCATAAGTGCAAATTACTTTATTGACTAAAAATGACGATTTTGTGCTGAAAAAAAATGTTAAATATATTTAGTGCAAATTTTATAAGAATGATATTGGAAAGGGTTAACTTGACACATTGTTGATACCTATATTTACATTGATACACTAAGGAGATGGGTGGGTATATGTTTATGTCATGGCTATCTATATTTAAAGTTGTCTATATATGAAAAACTCATGTGAAGGACACACCTACTCCTTTGCTATATAACAAGCTTGAACCGGTGTTATGGGGTCCCTTGGTGGGAGTTGGGATCCCCATAACAGACATATAATGAAGGCATGGGCACACAACTGGAGAACAACTCAAGAGGCTTCACTTTACTCAACATATTCAGCTTACTCTCCTTAGATATGGACAATGACAGCTAAAACTATTATTTTGCATTAGTTTTGGGTAGTTTCATATCTGTGGCAGGGGAGCAGGAAAAGAGAATCGGCATGGACGGTACCAAACAGTGCCGGTCGGACCTCATTGACTATAATGGGGTTTCCCCAGCTGCCCGACTTTTGGTTGGAAGAAAAAGTGCTGCATGCAGCGCTTTTTCTACCTATATTTTCTGCCGGATCTGCAAGGGAAGATCTTCCGGCACAGACGTGAACCTGGCCTTTTTTGTAATTTCTAAAACCAATGAAGCAGCAACAAACCTCAAATTTTTTGTATAAGAAAGCAACACGAGTCCTACTAATATAAAAACCAAAATTATGATATGATAGAAACCATTATTTTTTTACAAAAATCACACTCTGCTGGCCACCATGGCTCTCCCTTTTTAAATTGCTGTCCACTATCTGTTGTGAACTGATGCTGTCTCTAGCAACAGAGATAATCAGACGGATAACAAGCAGTGAAGGTGGGTGATGATTGAGGCTATAGAGAGGAGGAGAGGAGAAAAAAGACAGAAGTGAAGACTCATACAGACGCTGCTCATAGTAAATAATTGTTTACTATGTTATAGCTATTGGAATCACAGCTACACTGCTAAGTACTTCTCTTCTGTCCTCCATAATGCTATTATGTCTCTGTATGAATGTTACGGTTAGGGAGCAGAATCTGCTGTTTTCTCTGTGCACAGTGTATAGAACAACATAACAGCTAAACCTCACCTACCAGTTCTGATAGGACTGAGAATTAGATATACAGCCTGCAGAGGTCAAAATGGTGCTAAATGATACAACTCATATGGTGGCTAGAAATAGTGTTATTGCTCATGTACACACATCTTTTCTTTAATGTTGAGGCGGGGAGGGGGAAGTGCGAGCGTCACCCGTAGAATAATGCAGAGAGAAGGAAAAGTTTGTCTCTTACATGTCACCCAATAAATCAAGCTATAATACCCTGCAACCAATTTTATAGGCGGTGGATGAAATCTACCCTATGTAATCCCTCTTTAATATTATAAGCGCTTTGTCCTCAAATCTGCTCTGCGGATATTAATAGGGGAGGATTTGTGTTTAAACAGGAGCAGAAGTTACATGTCATTGTGCTAAATGGTGGAGACAACTGAATGCACACATGGCATGAGGAAAGTCTGCGCAAAGCAGAGGTCTGCAACCTGTATCTCTGGCTGATGAGAAACTGTTGTTAAAGTCCCACCATGCCATGACAGTCTGCAGCTTGCATCCATTCATTGCATGCTGGGATTTGTATTATTACAACAGCTTGAGAGCTGCCATATGACTGATGCAAATGAACGGTGTTTATATAGTAGAAATACATCTTTTTACTAAAGAGTGCAGCGTCCCATAGGGTGACTCTGGACACAGGGCATATGTGGAGGAGCTGGGAGGGTAGAGCGGTCACTTGTCACGATGGAAGTTACCAGGCTCCCTCCCGGAGGGTTACATGTAGCCTCGGCCAGAGCAGCGCTGGGCCTCTTCCAGACACTCCTAGGAGAGGGATGGCCAATGAACATAAGAACAGGAGATAACATTGTCACGGGTGATGCCATTGTTCCATTACCCACTGGAATGACCCTCAGTGGTAAATGAAGAGGCTCCAGATTGAATTAATGTACCTCAGGGGGTACTCAAAAATAACAGGAATCTTCTTCTGGTGGGCGAGGCGTTCCTAGTACAGGCCTTTATTGCTTGGCGAGTCTCTGCAGAACCCTTCTGAGGTGGTACGCTAGCTGAAGTTGTCAAAGATAAAAACGATGTTCATTTGTTTCTTTGATAGTACCGTACACTCTGAATTTGTGACACAGGGTCAATCAGCCAACCAAAGGTTTTATTTGGAAGTTTTGAAAAGTTTGCGTCATGATGTATGAAGAAAATGTGGTTAACAGGTGACTGGTTCTTCCATCATGGCAACATGCCTGCCCACGTAGCACTGAGTGTTAAGCAAGCTTTGATTCAGAATGGCATGGCACCCTTGCCTCACCCTCCACACTCATCGATGTCACTCCGTGCAACGTTTTTTTTTATTTTCTAGAGTTAAAAGAGACCTCAAAAGGAAAATGTTTTTGAGCTAAAACAAAAAATGGCACAAGTACTAAAATACATCAATAACAACGATTTTTTTAAATGCTTAGAGAAGTGGGAAAAATGTTCGGACAAATGTATCGCTTCAAACGGAGAGGACTCTGTAGGAGACTGAAGGGTTAAACTGGACAAATAGATTATATTTGATAAATGAATTCCTGTTTCTTTTGGGTACCCCTCTTACGTCACTTGGAAAGCCTTAAGACAACCAATGTAGCTGCCATTACCGGTCTTTAGTCAATACATACCTTGCTACACGTAGAAATTGTAAAAGCGTATTGACCCTTCCTTTCCTAAAAACAGACACAATTAATGCTGCCCAATACACATTAGATAAAAGTCCACCAAAATAGCCAGTTTTGGCCATGTCAGTGAACCGTCATTTAAATATGTAATGCAAACAATAGCTTGCGGGCATCTGTTTGCCCATAATATGCTCTGCCCGGTTGGAAAATGTCAGCCGTGGTTGTGTGAAAATTCAAGTTCATGGCATGATTGGCCAAATCTGGCATGCCACTTGCCACTTTGCACATGCCTACTTTTGTTAACCCTTTTCTCTCACTGGGTAGTATAGGCAACTGATTGGCCGTATTCTGGGTGATCAAATCTTATGTGTATGAAAATAGTCGTGGTTTGGTTCAACATGGGACTTATCATGGAGATGTTCTGTCCTAGAAGCACTGAATTGAGAATATGTTGCCACATGGAAATGCCAGAAGAGGTGCCTACAGCTCAGTAATATGGCATTTTAGTGACCCCATTTGGCACATTTATGAAAGGTTTCATGCATGAAAAAAGTCACATATTTTTGTACAGCACGTGTATTTGCACAAAAACTTGTGACTTTTCTCCTTTCTGTGTCGGACCCACAACTATTTCAAAAGTGTGTAGGGCCTTTAGGATGGGGTGTGACCGCCCCGGGCCGACAGATTTATGTAAATTTATGCCCAAAACTGGTATACATTTCTACCTAGGCGCACAGAGCTGCTGGGATGTGCCGGATACATGTAGAGGCTAGTGCACAAGTAATAACTAGAATGTTACTACAGACAACAACTCTTAGAACACAATTTTTTATATGAAACAGATTGGTAAGGACAACATGTCCACCATCCTTTTGGTTGCTGTACTTAAAAAAATTGCAAAATAGGCAAGTATACAGTAAATTACGCTGTCTCCCAGGTATAAGTCATTAATTAGTCATCACTGTAAGAGCAATGAGACTATGGAACTCTCTGCCTGAGGATGTGGTGGTGGCGAAGTCACTTAGGGCGCATTCAAACATGGCATTTTGTTGTAGTTTTTAATTGCGGTTCTTTCACAATTAATAAAGCGCATGTGGTTTTTAACAATACATGCGTTTTTTAGAATAACGCATGTGGTTTTTAATAGAAAAAAAGAACTGCAATTAAAAGCTGCAACAAAAACACCATTTGTGACCGCAGCCTAAAAGAGTTCAAGAGGGGCATGTTCGCCTTTCGTGAGCGTTACAATATTGCTTGTTATAGTCACCAATTGCTTCAGAAAAGTCGGTGATCCAGGGATGACTCTGATTGCCAGATTGGAGTCGGGAAGGAATTTTTTTGCCTTAAATTGAGGAAAATTGGCTTCTACCTCATTGGGGTGTTTTGTCTTCTTCTGGATCAACATTGCAGGAAGATAGGCTGAACTGAATGAACACAAGTCTTTTTTTTCAACCCAACATACCATGTTACTAAACCCAACTATCACATAACAGTAATAAGGCCGCTCTCACCTGTGCGTTACCAAAAAGCTATGTTCAAAACCGCTGCGTTTTACCACAATTTTGCACAGCATTTTCAAACGCATTCTACTGCGTTGGGCAGCCTTTTTTTTAATGCCCCCCCCCTCCATCATTGTACTGGGTGATGAGGTGCCTTAAAAAAGGGGCTAAAATGCATTAAAATATAGCGGACAGCGCTAGCGAGTGAAGTCCCATTAAAATCAATGGAGGCGTTGTACCGTGTTTAGTGCGGCATTTGAAACGCCGCGATAAAAAGCGGGCTGTGTGAGAGCTGCCTAAGGCAGTCTCCACACACTACGGAAATGATGCAGGATCTGTTGCTGGGATCACATCTGCAGAATAAATCCACTCTGTCTATTCATGCTACAGATTTAGATTGTGGACTTTAGCCCTTTTAATACAAGGGTTAAATCCCGCAGCATTCCTGTAAAAGCGCAGCCAAATCCACATCATTTAGCTGCGTATTTGTCCACTGCGGATGTAAAGCGTATTTGCTGTGGGTTTTCTGCAGATACAAGTTGTGTAAAGATACCCTTTAATATTCACATTTCATTTATTCAGGACATACATATGATCTGTGGAACCTTTTGCATGGGTGGAATTTTCTGCATTCCGCACTGCAAATCACTGTAAATTCTGTACCAAAATCTACAAGGCTTTGTGTGGGTTTTCATGTGGAATAAAAATGGCTTCAATCAGCCTGCAATTTTGCACCAAAATCCGCAGTTAGCCCTGCGTATTTTGATGCTAAATTCCCCAGTGGCGGAAATATTTTGCCCATGCGAAAGGTCACTCGGCACTTTTATATCTTAAAAATGGACGTCCATACCCCCTGTTCTCTATGCTGGAGTACTCAAGCCTGGGCTTCTTTTCCTCTATTATGCAACTGGCTTGCTACCGTACTATTAGGGATTTTTCACACGTGCTGAATATTTCTGCAAAATGCTCTTAAGGGCTCAGTCAGAAGAGCCTTTTTTTTGTGTGTGCCTATGTGCGCAAAAAAATGCGCTCCACAGATGTGCAAAATGCGCGTGACCAAAGATCCATGCTTCTTTTTACATGTGCCACGAAGATCCCCTCATCACTAAACACTGTGACAGTGTTCAGTGGTGATAGGACTCCCCGTGGGCACAAAAGAATCCCCTGCCGAGGCTGTCACAGCTGTGGCAGAGGACCGCAATGCTATCCCATTGTTTTAAATGGGGCCAGCGCTGCTGCCGCCCCATTGCAAGCAAAGGGATGAAGGCAACCCCTGCAGCAATGATTTTCAGGGGGTTAGACTGAAATATAAGCCCTACCCCAAAAATCATCCCTAGCTGTTAAAAAAGAAAATTTTATAATTTAACTTGCCTAGACGTGCTGTCCAGCTGTTCTCTCCGTCCCCAGTAGTCTTTATCTGTATTCTGGTGGCCGCCTCTGATTGGCTGAGCGCTGTGACCAATCAGAGACAGCGCTTAGCCATTCATTGAATGATAGCTGAGCGCTGCCTCCAATAGGTCACAGCGCTCAGCCAATCAGAGGCAACGCTTTCTCGAGGCAGGGATTTTTCAATCTTTCGCAGCAGAATACAGATAAAGAATGACGGGGACAGGGAGAAGAGCCGAACAGGGCTTCTAGGTGAGTTATTTTTTTTAACAGCTAGTGATGATTTTCGGGGTAGGGTTTATATTTCGAGCCAACCATCGCTGCAGGGGTTGCCTTCATTCTATTGCTTCCAATGGGGCAATAGCAGCACAGGCCCCATTAAAAACAATGGGATAGCATCGCGGTCCTGTGCCATAGCTGTGGCAGGGTATTCTTTTGTGCCCACGGGGAGACCCATCATCACTGAACACTGTGACAGTGCTGTCACAGTGTTCAGTGATAAGGGGACTCCCCGTGGGGATTAATATACACCAGACGATGTCTTTACGCGCAGCACGGACCATACCGGTGCACATTATAGTCACGCATGTCCTATCTTTTGCAGGTGCAAGTATTTTGTGCCTCTAAAAGACGGACATGTGAACACTTCATAGGAAACCAATGGTTCTAATAGACACAATTTTTTTTGCGCATATGGGCGCACACAAAATTAAAAAAAATGCTCATTTAACTGCGGCCTAAAGACGCATGAAATTCTGCTACAAAATCCGCATGTATGTATGCAGGTAATGGAGTAGAAATCAGCGGCACGTCTTTAGCTGCATCTTGCTGAAATATTCTTCTCCTGTGAAAGGTGCCTAAGCCTCTCCCTCCTTGTTTGTATTTCCCCTCTCTGTACTCAGCTGGAGCACCTTTACCTGCGTCAAGTCATATAAAACATTTTGTATCACTGACCAGTGTTCTGCCCATTTTGCCTTCCTTTTTCTATTCTGATTTACATCTTGCGAGCTTTTGTTCAGTAGTAGCCCACATAATTTTCTATGTAAAGCTTAGTTGTAATGTTAAAACTGCTAAAGGACCCGTCAGACGGGGCGGGATATTCCCTGAAATCCCCACTGCTTACTGTGGATTTTGATGTGAAATTGCCAGCAGGATTCTGCTATTTTCAATTCCACATCAAAATCCACACATTAGCTGTGAATATTCCGCAGGCGGGTATATTCTGCCACGCTGCAGCAAGGCCCGCAGTGGCTCCACAGAGGAGAAGGAGACGTCCTTTTTATTTCCTATTGCTTTTGAATACACTCCTGGTTCTATCTCAAAAAATTGCATCAACTGCTCCCTCCCACTATGTACCACGGTGACATCTAATGTGGAGAGTAAGCAGTCTACAGACTGACCCGGCGTGCTGCATGGAGTCAATAAAAGGAAAGGCTATTGATTAGGCTCAATTAATTACAATTGCAAATAAAGAAAGAGGTGGATATATGGATGCAGTGAGCGCTAATGTACTTTCCCCAATCACACCGTAGGGGTGCGACATGTGCAGCGCAGTCACGGCTTATTTTGTTTATATTTGTTTACAGTTTACCCAGTTCTCTCTTCTAACATGAAAACACATTACATAACCGCTGAAGTAACAGATGTGGCATTTTGAGTTTTTCCCCATTGTCTGCCCTTTTTTGGACCCACTACAGAGTTTGTAGCAGTGGCATGGCTGAGATGGACAATGCCCTTGTTACCACTAATCTCCGAGGACTAATATAGGAATGTCAGGAAGCTCAGATTATGTGTAGTGCCAGTGTTAGAGGGCACAGCGGCTGAACAACTCAAGCAGAAAGAGCATTGCTGCCTGACTTGTCATTTTACTACACAGCGCCAGCTGTGCACACAATACTGAAGTAACCTTTCCCAGGCTAACCGCGGGAATACTGCATTTTATTTCCCTTTCTCGATCACCTTTTCTGGCCTTGGTATCAGGTTTGGTTTTTTTTACAGGTCTTATATTCATGGGTGTAAAAACCCTCTATTCACATTATGATTGCCCACTGACAGTTTTTTAAGGAAAAACAGTCTAATCTACTGTATCTTTTTTTTTTTTTGTAATATTGAATGACAGAAAATCTAGAATCTGAATGTTAAAGGGAACCTGTCACATTGAACATGGCGTCGGATCTGCAGGCAGAAGCTGAGGGAATTGAAACAGTCAAACAGATAGATATATAGTTTCATTTGAGACATACCTAATTTTTTGGATGGCATTTCAGAATAATCTGCTGTGTGTGCATGAAGCATATCACCATTTCTGGCGATTGTGTGACTAGTAGCTTGTATTTTCCCCATCTGTAGAGTGTAAATCAGATTTTCAATTCTTTCAGGACTGCTGTGCTGTGTTCTAAAGACTGTGCAGAGAAGTGTAAATTCTGCTCTCTGAAACACACATGGACGTCACTACAGCAGTACTGAGCAGTGGAGATGTGATTTTAGCAGCTCTTTGTCTGGAGACCTATGCGTGAGCGACTCAATTCTGTCTTTGCTGTGGAGCAGCACACTGCCCCCACTTCTGTTGTTATGGACTGGGATAGCCCATAGCATATGACAATTGGTTCTAGTGGTACGAGTGACAGCTCAGCGATATGTTCAGGACATCCTGCAGCCACATGTGTTCCTCTCATGGCGGCTTCCAAGAGGCATTCCCCAGCAGGATAATGCTCGGCCGCAAACAGCAAGTGTGTCACAGGAGCTCCCACAACATTGTAACACTTACGTGGCCTGCCTGGTCCTCAGATTTATCACCAATAGAACATGTATGGGACCATCTGGGACGCCAACTTCAACAGCTTACAAGTTTGCACGATCCAGAGGCTCAGTTACAGCAAATGTACAGTGAAAACTGTATGCCTCTATGCCCACTTGTCTCACATCTTGTATCCAAGCCAGTGGCGATACAACAGGGTACTAGAGCCTCCATGCCGTCCATATCACATATTGTATCCAATTTAGAGGGGGTACAACAGAGTACTAGAGCCTCCATGCCGTCCGTATCACATCTTGTATCCAATCTAGAGGGGGTACAACAGAGTACTAGAGCCTCCATGCCGTCCGTATCACATCTTGTATCCAATCTAGAGACAGTACAGCAGGGTACTAGAGCCTCCATGCCGTCCGTATCACATCTTGTATCCAAGCTAGAGGCGGTACAACAGGGTACTAGAGCCTCCATGCCGTCCGTATCACATCTTGTATCCAATCTAGAGACGGTACAACAGGGTACTAGAGCCTCCATGCCCGCCTGTATCACATCTTGTATCCAATCTAGAGGGGGTACAACAGGGTACTAGAGCCTTACTCAGAGAGTTCAGCTTTCCACAATTAATTCTCCTTTTGCTCTGATATTGTAATCACTTACTTACATCAATGTTCCTCCCCTGTCATTCTTCTTACAACATCTTCTCCTCCCCGATCTTCTCCTGGCTCACCTCACAGCAAACCAGACGGATCTTCTTCCTTCTGTTTTGGAGCGTCCATTCTCAGCAGCCTCCTTCCGGCAGGTCAGTGGATGTTATGTCACTAGTGACGTAGCGTTCAGTGCCTAGCATGGAATGCTGAGCTATCGCTGAGTCTGCGCATGTGCACTGTGTCACCGCGAGAGTTCATATACTATTGTTGTGAGACAATGCGCACCTTGCGCAGTTTCGGCAATAGCTTGGCAGTGAATGCTGCGTCACTAGTGATGTAACATACACTGACCTGCAGAAAGGAGAATGGACGCTTCGTTACCGGAAGAAGAAGAATTGGCTGGGTTGTGGTGAGCCAGGAGACTGCAGGAGAATTGGCCAAGGGAGTGCAGGAGCCAGGAGAAGATCGGAGGGGAGAAGTTGCAATAAGAAGACTGATGGGAAGGAATAGGTAAGTATGGATTTTTATTTTTTTTAAGTGCTTTTACAGCACAAAATGTTATTTTAGCTATATCAAGTAAATAGTAATTTTGCAGGTCATCCCACCGGCTATCATATAAGCAGTAGTTGTTTGAAAAGTTAGTGATCATTTAAAATTCCTTCACTTTCTTTGCTTAAGAGTCCAGTGGGCAGTCCTATTTAGTGGCCGACAGCCTTCGTTGTATGACTGCAACATAGCGCCAACATATTCCACAGCGTTTACAAAACAGGGGAGAATAGAAACAAAACCATGGTTACATAATCAATGGATGGAGACAATAGGGATGAGGGTCCTGCTCCAACGAGCCTACATACTACAGGCAATGGGGTGATACAGAAGGTAAAGGGCTGGAGAGGTGCAACACCTACCTTCTGTATCACCCCATTACTTGGAACAAAATCACACACCGGTCCTTTTTTACATTGTAGTCAATAGGAGGCTAAAAAAAAAACAGGAAGCAATCACCCTGAGTGTAAACCTTCATCTGACAAAGGTGTCAGTTCACCATCAAAATGCAAAGCCCAAAAGGGATCCTCTTCCCTGTACATAGTCTTACTAGGGTTAGTGGGCACAATAGACTTTTATGGGTAGCAGTATTCTTCAGGGATCAAAGATGATACTCGAGCTGTGTGTTTATTTGCAGGTAATTGGCATTTATACAGATTGACACCATTTTTTCTTACAATGGCATATGCATAGAGATGAGCGAGCATACTCGCTTAGGACAATTGCTTGATCGAGCATTGTCCTTAGCGAGTATCTCCCCGCTCAGGAGCAAAGGTTCGGGTGCCGGCGTGGGTGACAGGTGAGTTGCGGCAGTGAGCAGGGGGGAACGGGGGAAAGAGAGGGAGAGAGAGGTCTTCCCGCTCTCCCTGCCCCCGCCGGCAGCCGAATCTTTGCTCCCGAGCGGCCAGGTACTTGCTAAGGGCAATGCTCGATCGAGTAATTGCCCTTAGCGAGTATGCTCACTCATCTCTACATATGAACTGCACATAAAACACCTCTGTTCAAACGTACAGCATCACATGCATGAGGCAGAAGTCTTTCCCTTTATATTATTCCTTCATTAGAAATTCACTCCTGGTTTTGACTTAAAGGGAATATGTCATCAGAAAGTAACCTATTCTGTAAATCAGATTTTTATGTAAAACATATTTTTAAAGACTTTTTGGTGATTTTTTTTTTCAATTTTCATTCACTATTTCTATTATTAAAAAATCCAGCTTTTTTTAAATTTTTTTTAACAGTGAGCACAGAGCCCTACACAGGAGATCCGGATTACGCATGCGAGAGCCTGCAGTGGAATTCGGCTCTGACCCCAGCTGGCGACCCCGCGTACCTTTGCTTTCTGTATTGCGAATGACCGCGGACGCTTGACGTCGGTCATGGGCAATACAGATTTTTAAAAAATAAATCTGTTTATCCCATGCTGTCACTAGGTGATGACATGGGTACCTGCAATGTCAAATGCTGCGGGTGGGCTGTGGGTCGGACGGCTTCCATTGACTTCAGTGGAAGCTGTTAGTGCGGAGTCCGCACAAAAATAGAACATGCTGCTATTTTAAATCTGCTCACGGAAATTGCAATCGCTATCCGCTCATCTGATCGGATGTGCGAATGTTCTATTTTCTCAATGGGTGCAGAATACTGTAGATCGTCACCGCGGATTTCGCAATTGAAATTCGGTCATGTGCAGCCGGCCTTTTGCTTGTCTGTCACTTCCTGATCTGTAGGGAGAACTTTTCATCAGTCCCCTCACTAACATCACAGGCAGGATTACAATGAAAGCTAACACCTATATGTAGATAACTCAGGATCCACCATGCAAGACGTGTGAACTAGGGCTCTACTTGTCATCCTCTACATGCATGTGCGCTTCCCCATTTACTCCCCCCTTCCTCAGTGGGTTAAATGTGATTGTTCTCAGCAAGAGAAACCACGTAATCTTGTAGATATGATACCTTTTAATGGCTAACAAAAATACATGATGTAATAATAGCGAGCTTTCGTACCAACGCAGGGTACTTCTTCCGGCTTAAATGGATTGGATCTGAAGAGGCATGCATATTTATACACACTTATAACATACATACTTATGACAAGGCACAGATATGGATGTGATTGGTTCGCACTTAAAAGGAATTCTGCAAACCAGAAAACAAACTTTTTTTGTCTAGGCACTGATAGCGGAGTGAAAGTTTTATGGTCTCTAAATTACTGTTGGAGGGGGGGGGGGGGAAAGTCAACAGGCTCGAATTGTTATAAGAGATACACAAACATTTTTAGCTAAATACTGATAAGGGAGTGAAAGTTTATGGTCCCTGGATTACTGTTGATGGGGGTCTTATCTGTGCAATCAAGTCTCACACTTCCCATTCA
Source organism: Eleutherodactylus coqui (assembly GCF_035609145.1). Lineage (NCBI taxonomy): Eukaryota > Metazoa > Chordata > Amphibia > Anura > Eleutherodactylidae > Eleutherodactylus > Eleutherodactylus coqui. The sequence continues at coordinate 80,988,035 of NC_089847.1, forward strand.
CGCATAAATCCTGGGGAATAATTTAATAAATTATTCCCCAGGATTTATGCGTGAATGGGAAGTGTGAGACTTGATTGCACAGATAAGACCCCCATCAACAGTAATCCAGGGACCATAAACTTTCACTCCCTTATCAGTATTTAGCTAAAAATGTTTGTGTATCTCTTATAACAATTCGAGCCTGTTGACCTTTTCCCCCCCCTCCAACAGTAATTTAGAGACCATAAAACTTTCACTCCGCTATCAGTGCCTAGACAAAAAAAGTTTGTTTTCTGGTTTGCAGAATTCCTTTTAAGTGCGAACCAATCACATCCATATCTGTGCCTTGTCATAAGTATGTATGTTATAAGTGTGTATAAATATGCATGCCTCTTCAGATCCAATCCATTTAAGCCGGAAGAAGTACCCTGCGTTGGTACGAAAGCTCGCTATTATTACATCATGTATTTTTGTTAGCCATTAAAAGGTATCATATCTACAAGATTACGTGGTTTCTCTTGCTGAGAACAATCACATTTTGCTCTACTGGCTAACACGGTACCAGATCTTTGTTTTCAGTGGGTTAAGGCATGGATAATGCTTCCACTTCTCCCATCATCACTCCACCCCATATACCTCACTCTTTCATAGCTCCACAATGGGGTTAATGACTGTGGGCACAGCGCTTGCAATTATTCATAGCCGCACAAGGCTTTCATTCACAGTGATGGAGTGTGACAGTGTTTTCTTGTCAGTCCTGACCTTCCTGCCCACAAAGGAGAATTTTCTCCAGGATTTTTGCATAGCTAAATTAGCGTCACTTCTTACCGGTTTTTCCAGAATACATTTAAATACTTAAAGGTAAAGGTTTTCTAACATGGGGCATAATGGCATGCCGATAATAGAGCACCTGACAGACACTTATATGACATGATTATGTATTATTATGTAGGAGTGGAAACCACTAATGAGTATTGAAAGGGACAACTGTGCTACAATCTACATATATAATACTGGAGAATTCCAAAACATAGAATGTTAACCACTAACAGCATGAAATTAGGCAGTCCAAATCTTACAAAGCCAAGCTGAACCTGTTAATGAAAGCCACTGAATACTAAAAACAGCTTGATGACTTTATGTGTAATAATGAGAAATGGATTAATGCAATTCAGGAAGTACTAAAACATTTGGCTATACAATTCATTCTAGAAATTCCTATTCATACGGTTGTTTTATTGCTTCATGTAAATGGTGAATATTTGTTGCCTAAAACCAGATTAGACCCCATCATGGCAAAGCGGGTAGATCTTGCCCCTTTATGAAAAAGTTGTCCATGTTTTGGTGCCACACATACAGCATTTACATAATACGTGCATAATAGAGCAGTGTTAATGAGGGACCTCTCAGACGGGGCGGAGTTATTCGCAGGACGCAGCGTGGATGCGGATAATGGCAATTAGGCCGGATCCACATGAGAATATGCATATTTGCAGGACAAGCGTTGCACTACCGGTCCCAGAAAATCAAACTGATATCACGTTTGCAAGTATGCAATTTTCCCTGCATCCTACATCACAGCTCTGCACAAGCGATTTTCACACGAAACATGAAAGTCGCATGTTATTTCAATAGGAAAAATAAAAATCACATTGCACTCACATGAAAATTACATGCGGATGAGAAATAATGGACAATATTGCCCAAAAAGACAGGATATGCTGCAATCTTTGTATCTCGCAGCATCGTTGCGAGAGAGAAATCGCCCATGCAGATACACCCATGGGAAATAATGGGTTCTATTTTTATGTGTCTTAGTAAGCAGAAAACTTATGCGCTAAAATCGCCCTTGTAAATGCACCTTTAGGGCTCATATACATGGGCGTAATATGCAATGACTATAATCCATTGATTTTAATGGGTTCATTCACTTCCGTGTATTTTTCACGCAATGTTTGGGTGCATGAAAAGACACTCAGCATATCCTATTTTGGTGTGTATTACACAAACTGAAATAAGCTATAGAAGTGAATGGACCAGTGAAGATATGCACTGAATGCACAGGAAGCCTGCGTAGTGACTGCATATTTGTGTATCAAAATATTGGGCGCTTTTGCATATTTCTGTGTGTGTAAATACGCCATACATTTATACGTTCATAAAACCCGCCGGCCGGCTGAAATAGGCTAAAATACACTTACAGCGGTGGGAATGAGCCCTAACATAACCCTTAGGGCTCATTCACACGGGCGTATATGAGTAGATCGATGTGCATGACAGTATATCTCATGCACGCTGTCATGCGCAGTGTAACTTTTTTATTCCCTGCACTGTCTCATAGCGGCGATGCGTAATACAAGGTGAAATCACACTTGTGGGAAGGAGCCCCTCGACTGGCCTGCAATCACTGTCCAGAGCTGGATGGATTTTCCACTGCCCTTATATAACCTACATGATGAAATACAGACCTACTTGTGTAATAAACACCAGTCCTCTGGCTCTCGTCAGATGCTGAATATTACATTATAAAGATGAACACTATTGAACATGTATGTTGCAGTTTTACAACATATTGTGGCGTTGTGATGCTCACAAGAATTCCAACCTTGTTACTTGGCTCATAATGCACCTTAAGGGCTTACGTTTTTTAACACCGCGATATCGCTGCGTTTTTTAAACGCGATTGTTAGTGGGACTTTCTAATGTTAAAAACGCATTGCAAGTTTTTGCTTTGCGGGTTTTTTTTTTTTTACTGGTACTGTAGTTTTGTACTAGTTTTTATGGGCAGACGATATATGCTACCATGTGATGCATGGGCTCGGCGTATATGGCGTCGGGCTCCCCGCCTCTTGTCCGCCCCCAATCCACTGCAAAAAACCGGAGGGGAGGAGAGAAGGGGGAGGGAGTTTAGCAGTCACACTGCTAAACTCCCTCCCACCTCCCTTCTCCGGCCGCTGTCATTGGCTCCCATAGGAGTCTATGGCAGCGGCCGTAGTCCGGCCGTAGGAATACGCTTGTGTGATCTGATGCATTGGAATCCAGTGCATCAGATAGGAGCGTATATCGGCCGGCCGTGGAAACGCCGTCTGATATACGCTCGTGTGAATGAGCCCTAAGGGTGCCTTCACATGGGCGAGTTTCACGCATAAGTTCTGTCCGATAGTGATATGGTGGGAACTCGCACGTGTCAATAATACATTAATTTCAATGTATTTATTCACATGAGCGAGTTTTCGTTTGCAGTGATGCTGCGAGATTGAAAAATCTCTGCATGTCCTATTTTTAGACAATTTCTCGTAAGAAATCGCTCATTATTTCCTAGGCAATGTTTTAAAAAATAAAATAAATCGCACTCGCATGCCATGTGATTTACATGTGAGCGCAGTGTGATTTTCTTTTTCCATTGACATCTATTAGAAGCACTTGCGATCTTTTCACACTCTTGAAAATCGCAAGTCCACAGAGGTAGGGCTCTTTCACACGGCTGTAGGCATTTTTGCGTGCACACGCCGCCGCTGTAAAAACGCGTGAACAAATCTAACGTTTGTACGCCCTGGCCCTGTGGATATATGCCAACCCCGCAATGCCGTTGGGTGGGGGGAGACAGTTTAGCTCTGCTAAGCTGTCTCCGCCTATTCTTTCTCCCCTTCGGCAACTCTCTGCAAGGGGAGGAGGTGGGACGGGGTGGGAGATAGTGTGCTAAGCTTCCGCCCCTTCTCCGCCCCTTGTCGCAGCCAGCAATGGAAGGGGGCGGGACGCTAGGAGATGCGTGAAACACTGTAATTGTGCAGGAAAAATAACACTTCTGGAACTCCTAAGACTAATCAGCTATTTCAATTGGTGCGTCTTTGTTTGCCGTGCACAACGGGAGGAAGCAGGATGGGGCGCGAGCTAGTGTGCTAATCTCCCGCCCCCTTTCCGCCCCTTCTCGGCAGCCAGCAATGGGAGGGTGCAGGACGGGGCGGGAGCTTAGCAACTAGCTCTGCCCCTTTCCTGCTCCTCCCATTGCAAACAGCCGGCAAGGGGCAGAGAGGAGGAGAGAAAGGAGAGGGAGTTTAGCAATCACGCTGCTAAACTCCCTCCCACTTTCCTTCTCTGGCAGCTGTCATTGGCTCCCATAGGAGTCTATGGCAGCGGCTGTATTCTGTCCAGGAAAGATAGTTCCAGGACTATCTTTCCTGCCCGGCATTATATTTGCCAGCCAGGCGCTTTTACGCCGTGCGAATACGCCTGTATGATCTGATACATTGGAATCCAATGCATCAGATGGTAACTTATATCCGCCATCCGTGAAAACGGCGGCTGATATGCGCTCGTGTGAAAGAGCCCTTAAACACAAAAAATGACGCTTTCCTTCTCAGTCTATAAAATTGCAGAAATCTACTTAGAGAATACCTTGTTATTTTACTGCCAGCCTGTAATAACATCATTAAACGAAGGAACTCATTACAAATAAATAGTGTTTTTAACTACAGCTCTCCTAGACCTCAGTGGCTTTAGTAGCAGAAAGAACACACTTTTACTTCCACTGTTCCTTTTCCTGAGTAATGGTAAGTTCTAGACCTCGTACAAAGAGTTAAATCCCGGGTGGGTTGCGTTGTCCGTATAATATGTAAGATGCCTCTCGCTCTGAACTTTCAAAAATGGAATTCTGGCAAGGAGCGATTCTACGGGATTACTTACATACTGAAGGGGCTTGTGGGAAATGATTACATTACATGCATCAATCATACTCTGGTCAAATATTTATCGTGTAGCATGTAGTTGGTTTAGGAGATGGTCTCATGTGATAGCGATAAATGTTCATTCCGTGTGCCGACAAGTCAATAGACTTCACAGAAGCTGGTGCTGCAGGGCATATTACTGGCGCACGCCATCCGCTGAGAGCCTATGCAGAATGCAGGTGGAAAATGTGTATCCCGGCCGTCACGTATGACACTGGCGTGTCTCCCCAGGTGCCGGTGGCAGAGCCTAAATGATGCAAGAGTTACATAGAGGAGTGAGTCAGGCTGGTAATGGTCTCTTCTCCGCTATGTTTTATGTATGAAGGCTTGTGGGATGTCTGATAAAATGCTGGGAAATGTGCCTTTAACGCACTCCAAAGATGTGGGAGTACTGCAGAAGATAACTGGAAGAACATTTTTCTGGAGACTCTGGACAAAGTGATTGCTACAAGCGGCAGCATCTGCCAGACTGTTACAAAAGCTAATTGTCACTTTGTGATGAGAAAGAGTGTGTTACCGTGATAAACTGCACACGACGCGCTGACACTTAGGAATATGTTAACTTCTTTTTATTTGCACAGGATCCGGTGATTTTGGGGTTGTTTACAAATGTGCGGAGATGTATTACATTTTTAATGCCTCTCCTAGATGCCGGTGACAAGAGCGTGGGCTACGAGTCCCATCGTTTTACAGGATGTCGCCGGCAGACAGAAGGGTTGCACGTTCTTTGCTTTTGACTTAAAGCGAGACAAGCGTGTAATCGTGAGGTGCCGTAAACGACCGGTAACAAGAGGCGCCGCACGTTTATTGAAAACGTATGTTTTCTGCATTTCCAAAAATCTAACAATCTAAGTGGCTCTGAGCAATCTCTGAATGTGCCGGAATCTGAAGCGAATTAAGCTAACGTTTCTGTAGCTTTGGCCACGGTCACATCTCCTTTACTTCTCCGTTGTTCAGTCTTTCAAAGGAGTCGAACTACACAAAAATACAGGAACCATAGCATCCAGCAAATACCGGACTTCAGGGGCACCTGGCTTATCCCATTGGGGTCTGTCCAACTTCAGGCTTGCCAACCTGCATTTATTTTGTTAGGCATTTTGTATCCTCTGATTGGAACATTGCATTACAGCCATTTTCACATGTCAATATTTTGGTTATTAGCCATTAAAGGTATCATATCTACAAGATAAAGTGATTTCTCTTGCTGGGAACAATCACATTTTGTTCTACTAACTAACACAGGACCAAACGGTTTTGGCTATTATGCTGCAACAGCATTTGGGCTTATTCACACAGCTGTTGGTGTTATACATGCGCCCGCTGGTGCCAGAAAAACATGTGAACGGGCGCACATTTGTGCGTCCATTCAGATGGCCTGAGCCCGGCGCATGTACGCCAAGCCAGCAATGCCGATAAACGGTCGTCTGAAGGCGCCCTAAGGCCTATTCACACAGGTGTATTTCACGCACAGTCCCATTAGAGCCAATTAGGCTATTCAGACAGGCGTTTTCTTCACATGGACCGATAGCCTGTGTGAAGAAAATCACAGAATGTGCTATTCTGGTCCATTGTACAGACCAAAGTTGGACATGCAATGCCCTCTGCTTGTGGGTATCAAGCAGCAGATAGAAGTGTGTCTGTGTGCTGGCTGATACAAGTTGTGCTTGAGAGTCTCGTGCCCAACTCGCATACACCTGTGTGAATGGGCTCTTAGAGCAGCTTCACAAGCAGTGTAAATGCTGTGGAATTTCCACAGCCGGTTTTTCTGCAGAAATCCACAGCATTTCCAGTACAAGCCATGTGCAGGAGATATCTAAAATCTGTACTTAGAGAGGAACATTCTCCCAACTAATCTTATCTACAGCATGCCTATTTATGCTGCGAATTTGTACTGCAAATTGAAACCCTTCAAATACATGGGTTAAAATCTTTGGCAAACCCACCACAACTACAGCAAAATCTGCACCATTTAGGTGTGTATTTGACTACTGTGGATTCCCAGCGTCTTCGCTGCAGGTGTCCAGCTGCAGAAGGCCTGCAACAGATACATGTGTGAAGCCGTATGTGGATCCACTTAGTACTAAGATCCCTGGGCACCCCCACTTAGTAATAGGAGACCCTCTGTAGCCACAAATAGTAACAGTGTCCCCTTAGTGGTCTTACTTAGTAATAGGACCCCCTGTGAGCCCCAGATAGTAATAACTCCTTTCTCCTGTGATCCCACATAGTAGTAGGGGCTCATTGTGGGCCCAAGTTTAGGGTCTCTGGTTACAGAAATCGATGGGTGAAAGGGGTAACATTTAGCAACACACTCAAACACTGCTCTGAGTATATGATTTCCCGATTGTTAGTGTTATCTTGCATAGTTGAGCTTCTTCCCCCACCAATTCCCAGGATTCAGAATTCAAAGTACAGTGAATGATGGAGCCCATGAGGGGGAAGAGCAAGGAAGGTTAGCTATGTAAGCCTGTGTGAGTGTTACTGAATTTAACCCCTTCCACCCACCATTTTTTTTAAGTGAAGCTGGGTGGCGCCTGTTTCATTTTAGAGGAAGGGATGTGCCCTGTGCAGTTGCGCAGGTCGCACAAGCCAAAGACCATTCCTGGATGTGAGAACCTGGCTTACAAATGACTTGAGATTACAACCCTACCACTGTAGTAGGAATTAGGGTTTTCAGTTTTTTTTTCTTTTTTAATTCATGACCTATCATGAAGAGAAGCCATCAATATATGATCGGTGGGGATCAATCGCTTAGATCCCTGGTAATTCCCAGCACCATTATCACTACGGACAGGGCAGGAAGCAGAAAGCGCCGACCATTGCACAGCAGCCTGGATTGGAATTGAATTCAAATGGGAGCTGTGATTGCCCAGGCTGCTGTGATATGGTTAGCACATTCTGCTTCCTGCGCTGTCCGTAGTGGCAGCAGTGCCGGGAATCAATTGATTGTTGAGGATCCCAAGTGGTGGACTCCTGCCGATCATCTACTGATGACCAGCCCTAAGTGTTGTTCATCACTAGAAAAAAGTGCGAAAAACCCTTCAAACAGTAATCACAACTGTGTCCATTCCCCCTATAGTAATCACAACAGTGCCTACCCTATCCCTCTTTATCACAGCAGTGTCTCCCTTCCTCAAAGTTCCAGTTCCATGAATTTCATTCATTATGTAACATCCTCCAGGTCATATAAGTCAGCTAGTATACCCATGTTTAGTTATTCCTATCTGTCTGACTAGAGTCCTTCTCTTCAGTCGGGTCATGCAATCTAGTTGTGGCCGTTTGGGATTTCCTTGGCTTTGTGTTCTTTCAACAAGTCACCATTTCAGTCACCAGAACTTCCTGTATGATGAAACTGCATGGACTATACCACACAAGCCCTTCACAGAATATCCTATCACAGCTACCGGTACTAATGATGATTCTACAGCTCTTGTCACACAGTTGTAATGAGGAAGATGACAGTTCATCCTTTGTATACTTTTAGTCTAAGGCCCCCTGCACACGAGCGGAAATTCCGCGGCGGGATTTCCCGCAGAATTTCCGCCTGTGGCCGCTGCCATAGGATTGCATTAAAAAAATGCAGTCCTAGGCAGACGGCCGCGGAAAACAAATTGCGGCAAATGTCACTTCCCCGACGCCGTCTCCGCTCTGCGCATGCGCCAGCTGGCTGGCAGCCGACTCATCAAAGAGCCGAAGCCGTGGGAGAGATGAGTGCCGCGCTGCTCCCTGCATTGGATCTGGTCCCGCAGCGGGATCCGACCCGGCCATCTGCAGGCGGCCTTAAAGGAGATGTCTCGAGGAAGCAGTGAATTTTTTTTTTTGCCCAGTCCCCCTAATTAAACATACATTACTAATTACCCCTGTAAATTACTTTCCTAGCTGGTTTGTACTTACAGTTCCAGCGTTTCAGCAACTTATAAAACTTTTTCCCAAGATGGCCGCCAGCTCTTTTCGCATCGCTTGCTGTAGCCCGACGTGCGCGCTCCCGAGACGCTACCAGCTGTGTCTCCATGGCAACCAGACGCCCCGCAGCCGCCGACCGGACCCCTGGAGTGAACACGGCCGACCTGTCACCCACCGCCAGGCAGAAGGTAACCGGCGCAGCCCCCCCCCCATCACAGCGGCAGCCCCCCCGGCCCAGCGACAGCCCCCCCCGGCCCAGCGCTAGTTCCCCCGGCGCAGCGACAGCCCCCCCGGCCCAGCGCTAGTTCCCCCGGCGCAGCGACAGCCCCCCCCGGCCCAGCGCTAGTTCCTCCGGCGCAGCGACAGCCCCCCCCCCCCGCCCAGCGCTAGTTCCCCCGGCGCAGCGACAGCCCCCCCCGGCCCAGCGACAGCCCCCCCCCGGCCCAGCGCTAGTTCCCCCGGCGCAGCGACAGCCCCCCCATCGCAGCGGCAGCCCCCCCGGCCCATCACTTACCAGGACAGCTGGGCGACTTCTCCGGACAGCTCGGCAGCTCTGCACCTTCCTCTAACAGAGGAAGGTACAGAATGGCCGCTCCAGCGCGCTCCCGAGCAGTGACAGCTCGTCTGCGCATGCGCAGAAGAGCTGTAGCGGGGAGCACACTGAAGCGGCTCGTGCTGAATGGAGAAAACCGGACTGCGCAAGCGCGTCTAAAAAAGCAAGCTGCCGGCGAATTTAGACGGAACCATGGAGACGAGGACGCTAGCAACGGAGCAGGTAAGTGAATAACTTCTGTATGGCTCATATTTAATGCACGATGTATATTACAAAGTGCATTAATATGGCCATACGGAAGTGTATAACCCCACTTTGTTTCGCGAGACCACCCCTTTAAGCTTATTAAGATGAATGTAGAGGTTAATAACATTTAAACTGTCCTCTCAGCAGGCAGAGATGGTACTAGTTCTAGCTGGCCATGTGATGCTGTGCTAATGCATCATGGGATTGCTAAAACAGCACAGAGGAAGAGAAAGCAGGAAAAATGTAAAACTCTAGATAGTGTCTGATAAGTATCAGACAGGAGTCTGCACTGCATGGAGGTGACTGCAATATACATGGGAGATGCTCAGAGTGTTATAGGCAATTAGGTGTTTTCGCTGGAGTGGCCCTTTAAACTAGTAGTACACGTTGTGCACTCTTTTTTTAATCCATATACTCACCTCCAGAAACTTCTCTATGAGAATAGACTTTTATGGGCCGCCTAATGTGGCGTCCTGCACCCACATTGATTTTGAAGCAGGGTGAGCATACAATGGCATATATTATGTGACAACGGCGGTGTGACCTCTCTGCACTGCAGGTATGGTCCGTAATGGCCTCCGCAGAGAAGGTGTAACCAGATGCTCTCAGCAACCGCTCGACTACACGTTTTCAGTACTTAGTGGAAGCACCCACCCGGCAAATAGACTGCTTTATAATAATGATGTACGGTCATATATACAGCATATGGGATGCTTTGGGATAGCTAAATATCCACAATGCTAAACCAAAAAGATAGAACTGGGCAATTTTTGTTCAATCTGTTTTTATTGAAATTTTCAATAGGATAGGTTACAAAACATACAAACTGGGCAATTTTTATGCATTAATTTGGGAGGTAGCTAATTCCTTATATATGATTATCCTTTTCTATGCGGATCCCTCTGCACCATGGAGCACTGTTTCCAGTAAGTTCCCTAGAAGTATTTATCAAGCTGTATTAGTGTATTAGCGTATTCACACATGGCGTCATTTTACACCATTTACAGCTAAATCTGCCATGTTATACAAACAGATTTAGATACGGACTTGCCGTAGACTATCTACATGTCTGCTCCTATGTCTGCCAGTAAGACATGGACTTCTTGCAGCAGATTACGCCAGATGTGAGATAAATGACATCAAAAGGAGATAAAACGTGAAGCACATAAATATCCCTTGCGTTTGGCTAAAATGTTTGCTGTTCTCAGGCGAAACTTTTGTGATATAGCAGAAGTTCGTAATTTTTAATACAGAAGTCTGCTGTTCAGTTTTACAAGACTAATGTGGTGTCATCCTTGTAATAGAGATGAGCGGGCATACTCGCTAAGGGCAATTACTCGATCGAGCATTGCCCTTAGCGAGTACCTGCCCGCTCGGCAGAAAAGATTCGCGAGCGGGGAGCTGCGGGGGAGAGCGGGGAGGAACGGAGGCGAGATCTCTCTCTCTCCCCCCCCCCCCCCCCCGCTCCCCCCTGCTCACTGCCGCTATTCACCTGTCACCCACGCCGGCAGCCGAACCTTTTCTTCCGAGCAGGGAAATACTCGCTAAGGACAATGCTCGCTAGGGCAATTGTCCGTAGCGAGTATGCTCGCTCATCTCTGATCGCTAATCAAATCTAAATTCGCATGTATGACATGTGGACTTTGCTTTGAATTTCTGCTTGTCATAGGTATGTGAGAATCCACGTAACTAAATGGTCTGCATGTAGAGGTAGAATCTAAACTTAGAGTCCTCTCTAGATATAAGGCCGTTACGTGGCAGCATTCATCGACTCAAGGCTTCATCTGCTTAGAACAAAGGCTTTCCCAACATTGGGGCTGGTTACATAAAGGTGTATGAATGTAACACAAACGCATCGACTCTCAGTCAGTGAAGAAAGAAACGCGTCAGTCACTTCTAGTTTATCCATAAAGAAAGCTCATCAGTTATGCTCCAGAGAAGTCAAAGAAATAGAAAACACTTCCCAGTTTAGTGAAAGATAATCTTTCCGACAGATGAAACTGTCATTGTAAACATCTTCCAGGATTGTATTTGCTTGTCAAGAGGGATTTTCTTGTCTATCAATATTCGCTGAATAAAGCGGCACCTCCTCGTTCCTCTCGCTTTAAAATATCGCATTGTGTTTAACCAAACAAACAATTAAAATGGATCTTAAGAAGTGATAAGATGGAAAAACCACTGCTGCCACTGGGACAGACAATGTAACTAGATGTGGCCTCGTGACGCTTCATTCTGTGACAGACGCAGAGTTGGATCAGGGAGGAAGTAATCTTCAGGTAGCAGGCAAACTGACATTGTAAGACACCGACTAAGACACCTTCCATGGCTGACTACAAGTCTGTAAGCCAGAATAATCTCTAGCACTATAGCACCACGCGGTTCTGTGGCAGGTTTCAACTAGATATGATGAGCTTGTAAGCCTGTATTGTACTCTGATTCTATTGAAGACTGCCAGTCTACTTTACTTTGTGCCAGTGTTATGCCAACTCCTATACAGACAGTGAGCATGCCTCTTCTCATGGTCTTCTGGTTGCTGCCCCATAGTTCTACAATGGCAAATACAGAATCTACTTTTATATGTCCATATAAGCTAAACTAAGTCAAAAGTCGATGAAACATTCATTTTGGATTATGGTATTTCTTACACTTTATGCACGTCTGGACAGAAATGCTGTGTGTAACGTCATTCTTTCTGGCCTATGGGATCACTTCTGGCATCCATTTCTCTCAGGGTTTTACAATGTCAAAGGGCAAAAAATCAGTATGGGAACTCGGTGTCAGGTGAGGCAGGCAACAAAGTTGCAATATTAGAACATCCGATTGCGATATCTAGCTCATCATGGATTACCAACAGCAGGGAAATAACAGGCAGTCTAAGCAACAGATGCCAAACTAAGAAGAAATACAGGAAATAGAAAGTTGTGGGTTTATATAGTCCAGCATCCACCATGATTGGCCCCAGAGGAGGTAAGATCAATAACCAATCAGGGGCCGCAGGAAACATGCATAAAGCTAGAACAAATACAACCCCCAGTAGCATAGATGGCAATGCTGCAAAGGATCAAGTCCAAGTGAACACCGTTCATGATACCCGGACTAACATTGTTCCCATCCACTCAGGAGCACCTCGGCACACATCCTTCTTGGCATCAACTCCAAAGAACTTATCCAAACATTTAATTTTATAAATATTCCCCTATGGATTATTGAGTGCCTTTGGGTATATTTCCAGGCACATGTTGAGAAAACCAAGTACCGTCAAGTAGCAAACTACCTGGACACCTTTACATGCAAGTTGTGTTTGAAGCAGATAAACTCCATCATTAAATGTAATGTCACTTGGATTCAGCTGCCCCTCTTTCCTGGGGAAGTATATTAGTATAACTAGATCATAAAAAAATATGTGACCCTTTTTTTTATCAGTATTGGTATAAGGAGAGAGCAGGACTGACTAAACCCAAATCAAGCTCTCATTAATCTGCATTTGCTACATAATTGGACCAAGTAAGGCAATGTTCACAGCATTCTTTGTATGCTTTGGACATTGCACCAGGAATAGTCCCAGCGCATACATTGAACATGCCCATAGCCAGTTTTATGATATTATATGTTATCTGTATAGTGAAGCCCTTATATGAGCACTGGCTGGGTTCACACGGGACGTATTCCCGCCGGAAATCCAGCGGTTTGGCCGCAGCAAAAACTGCGAGATTTCTGCCAGGAGAACCGCCGCGGAAAAACCTGCGGCGGCTTTGAAGCGGCCCGGCCGCTCGCTTTTCCGTTGCGGCTGGCGCTCCCATAGAGGAGAGCGCGGCCGCGATGGAAAGAAAAAATAAATAGACATGCTGCATCCTCTGAAACCGCGGCTGCGGCCGCCGCGGGTGGATTCGCCGGTGGCGAAATTCCACGCGGCAAAACCGTGGCAAATCTGCCCTGTGTGAACCCAGGCTTATACATAGTGGCGCTTTGCAAGAAAATGTAAACCGCGCAGAGTGTACATATGTTTGTTTTTAACATTGGTAGCTGTAGCCATACAGTGGCATACGTCTGAACCCTCCAAAGGTCAAGGTACATGTCAGGGAAAGCTCCCAGACTGGTAGAAGACTTGATTGATGTGATCTGAATAGAGCCTAACATTTCGTTACTGGGAAAACAAAAACATTGTTTCATTTAGTGAAATGGAATCGTCTAAGAAGCAACATAGTATATTGGGCTGAAAAAAGACATGCCTCCAGTTCAGCCTATTACCACACCAATGCTGATCTAGAGGAAGGTGACAAAAAACCCCAATGAGGTAGAAGACCATTTTTCCCTTTAAGGGCGCCTACCCACTGGCGTTGCCAATTTTTGTGCGTGAAAAACGCAGCGTTTTTCACGCGTTTTCCACGCCTTTTTCGTGGCGTTTTTCGCGCCTTTTTCGTTAATTTCCATTGACAATCATGGGTGCATTAAGAGAAAAATAAGGAGACATATGCAACTGACAGTTGCTATGTGAAAAATTGCAACGAAACGAAATAAAAAACCCAAATGGACAAGAACACATTCTATGCTAATTGCTCTTCAGAAAAAACACAAAACGCAATTTAGCATCGCAGGAAAAAAAATCGCCAGTGTGTAGGCACCCTTAAAGGGAAAAAAAATTCTTCCTGACTCCAATCTGGCAATCGGAATAATCCCGGGATTTACTGACCCTTCAGGACTAATTAATGATTCTAACATATAATATCGTATTGCTCAAGATTGTTTATAGAAGAGAGCTGTCACCCTAGAAGATGTCGGTGGGGAAAGGCTGCAAATGTGTTTATGCTGAAATGCCACAGTGTTTCAGAATAGACCATACATGGGAATAATGAGCATACCTGTCCTGGGTTCCCCGGTCCCATGGTTGGTACCACCAGAGGTAAAATTAGGCATTATGCAATGGCTATTTACATCCCTGGGCTGGCTGTGTAATGGCGTTATTAGGTAGCATTGCTAAGGCTAGCAATTTAGAGCTAATTGCCAGGCTGCACCTGCACTTGGAAGTTCAACATGGCAATCATCTGTGACACGCCAGCGCTAGCGGTGGTTTAATAGTGCCCCATCACAGATATTTTGGGTCCTCCAGAGCGAGAGACTCTTTTAGTTACTGCTTTCCTTTCTTGCTAGTAGCTGAAGGGTATGATTAGGATTCCTTGACAAAGTGTTTAGAAATAATTTCTTCAGACCAGACAGCCCTTTTAACCATTTTATTGGTTATTCCACAACGTACATTCTTACCTTTCCTCAGAGTTTACAAGGGTTGGGCAGAGCTCTACCCGGGCCGGACATTAATTTTATCATTTACAAGATGTTTTTCTTTATAAGGAAATACATTTTCATTTTCACACAAACCTTAAAAAGATACATAAGGCTGGATTCACACGAACATATATCGGCTCAGTTTTCAAGCCGAGCCGATATGCGTTGTCCTCGTGTGCAGGGGGGGGGGGGATGGAAGAGCCAGGAGCTGAGCTCCCGCCCCCTCTCTGCCTCCTCTCCGCCCCTCTGCACTATTTGCAATGGGGAGAGGCGGGCCGGGGGTGGGTCTAAGTTCCGAGAATTAGCCCCGCCCCGTCCCACCTCTCCCCATTGCAAATAGTGCAAAGGGGCGGAGAGGAGGCAGAGAGGGGGCGGGAGCTCAGTTCCTGCACCTGGCTCTTCCATCCTCCCCCCCCCCCCCCTCCTGCACACGAGGACAACGTATATCGGCTCGGCATGAAAACCGAGCCGATATACGTTCGTGGGAATGCAGCCTAAGGGCGTGGTCACACGAGCGTAGGCGTATTTACGTTCGCACGTCCGCAGCGTATAATCGCCGGAAAGAACGTTTTTCGACGATCATGACCAGAGCTAGAAAGCGTATTATCGTTTGTTCCTACTTTTCAAATGATCTTGATCTTTTCAGCCATCGAATATACGTTGGCACGTATTTCGGTCGTGTATGTTCCGTTTTTTGCCTGTTGCCGTTTTTACGTGCCGTAAAATCACCCATGTGAACGAATACGCGTATATGCGCTCGTGTGACCACGCCCTAAGGGTGCATTCAGACGATTGTATATTGGCTGGGTTTTTACGCCCAGCCGATATACAGCGTCCCTCTCTGCAGGGGGAGGAAGCTGGAAGAGCCGGGAGCAGTGCACTGAGCTCCCGCCCCCTCTCCACCCCCTCTCCTCCCCTTGCCACTATTTGCAACGAGAGGGGGCGGAACAGAGGCAGGGCTACATCCGCGAACATAGCTCCCCCCTGTTCCGCCCCTCCCATTGCAAATAGTGGCCAGGGGCGAAACAGGGGGGGCAGGAGCTCAGTGCACTGCTCCCGGCTCTTCCAGCTTTCTCCCCCTGCAGAGAGGAACTCCGTCTATCAGCTGGGCGTAAAAACCCAGCTAATATACGTTTGTTTGAATGCACCCTCAAGATGTAAATGTATCTTATTATAATCAATGCTATAAGGCTCTAAGGGTGCTGTCACATCTGCGCTGGGATTCTGCTTTTGTGCTCCGTTCTGTCTCTGGATGGAAGCAAACAGAACTGGCCAAACCCCATTGACTATAATGGGGTCCGCCCAGCTGCCCGACTTTTGGACAGAAGAAAAAACGGTTCCGACGCAGATGTAAAACCACCCTAATATACAAAAAAAAAAAAAAAGTTTGAACTAGTTTCAAATATACAACCAGGAACTTGTAGACACAGATTATTGTGATGCCTGATACTCTGCCATAAAGTCATGTACAGTATACCTTGGAACTGTCTGTTCTCAGAACCTCTAGCGCCCTCTGCAGCCTTCCCCTTGTCCTCCTGTCACTGCCATAGCACTGTGTATGCACAATTTTTTAAGTACTCATATTAATTTTCCCTTCAGCAGATGCCCATCTCTCAGGACTACCTATAATAACTGGCAGAGTTTGCCTATTAGTAAATCCAATTCCAGTCAATTTACAGAGTAATGGCGGCCTGGAGCTATATTTTCCTAAATGTTTCACATACTTTAGTTCTGCAGAAGTTGTTTGCACAAAGTGTCATGGAGGGAAGCACTTATGAATTTACATTATAGACCAGATAAAAAAAATTAGCAATATGCACCCATATGTTTTACTTTTTTTCCCTTTTTAAAACTTCCAACGTTGGAATGCAAGAGATACACCATATTGAGTTATATCATAACAGAATGTAAATCTGCATCAGCCATCTGGAACCTAAGACTAGAAAGTCATGGTCTAATCAGTTGCTATGAGTTATGAAACTTGCAGTTTGCTATTAAATATCTACAAGTGTATTACTTTCAATGAGGCAATAAAGAAGCAAGTGCCAGCCAGAATCAGCTCCTCTTATGTGTCATCATAGGCTCAAAGTAGTTAGAAGATGGACATTGGAGAATACGGACCTGTGGGAATAGCGATCCATGGTCTAAAGTGAGTACTGGCATGTTAATTGTTAGACTTTAATCAATCTTCTAGTCCCACCAGTCATTTTACAGAGTGATGTCAACATTTCTAACATCTAATTTTTAAAACCCCTAATAAGGTCTCTAGATATATGACAGCAGCCTCTAAGGGAAGAAGTATTGTTTAATTACATCCTACCCATGGACTTACAGCTCTCTGTACTTGTCTGTTTTAGTACATAACTATATTCTCCATTATATACCAATTTTGGAGCACTTCTCAGACGTCTGGGGCCATGTATAAAGTCTCTTACATCAGTTATTTAAAAAAAGTCAAAAATTTTGTGCAAGTGAGAATTCGCAGAACACATTTGTGACTTCTAGACTTTTTGTGCCACCCTCTCCACTTAAAACAAAAAAAAGTGGGTGTGGCTTTTCAGGAGGCATACATTTCTCTGTAGGGGCGCAGAGATGCGCCTCTTCATGTATTAGGTGCATCATGCATTGATGGAAATTATACTAAGCCTGGCATTGGAAATACTGGATTTAGTGCATGTCCCCATTTGTGTTGTGCTGTTCCTCTGTTATTTCTCTTAAAAATGTCTGAAAAAATTGACATCTTGGGGGGCACAAGTGGGGTCCCTACACTCTGACACTGTCCAATCTCTGCTTACAGTAGTAGTAGAAACAGGGAGGAAAATAACACCCAACTGTCAATTCGGATAAACATTTTCAGGAGGAATAACAGAGGAATGGCGCAGTACAGAGTTATGAGAAAAGATGCTTCAGAGTTACTATTTCATAGGAAAAGCAAACATTTCCCAATACACATAAGTCAGCAGAGCTGACTGGTCCTGTTTAATTACACCTTCTGTCCATATGGATAAGACATAAATATTACACTGAGCCACTGAGAGCAGACCAGACTGGAATACACAGGGTTCTCTTATAGTATAGCCCTATCCATGAAGCAGAGCCATGTAGATGGAGTGTGCCTGTGTGTCGCAGTAGGATGGCTTTGTACAGCGCAGTAGTATTATTATTAGACATTATCAAAAACAGACCATTATGGAATATGTGTAACTCGAGGTGATAAAAGTCATTTCTGGCACAAACCCTTTAAGCCTGTTTTAACATTCAGGGTAATAACAAGCTGGTAATTTTTTTTTTTTTTTTTGGCTGCAATTTTCTACTGTGAGAAAATGCTAATTTTGACTGAGTTACCAAAACAGAACTTTTTATTGAAATGACTATAATAATATTTCATGCCTGTTCATAAGCGTGCGAGTAGACGCGTGACGCTAGCACTCTACGGTAGCAAATTGCTGCTGCACACTACTGTCAGCGATTCAGCCCAGCAGGTCAACGTATGATTTGAAAAGCTCAATAATAAAATTTAATTTTCTAGCAAAGAACCTAGACATAGAACATAACTAAGAGCAATGTCAGGTCAGCGATTTAATGGAAGCTCGAACAGATTCGGGACTTTGCTCATTGTAATGATTCAACAGAGTGACTTCCCTGTGTGCGGAGCCTGTAATAGTGTCCACGCCGGGTGACAGATAGGTGAATTCCAATTTTATGGAAAAAGCTCTTTAAAGGTAGTGGGAAGCATGCTAAAATGTGCCGTAGCAGTGTTTTCTGAAGATGAAGATCACTCTTAAATTGTCATCATAAAAATATGAGTGATTCTTCATTTGAGAGAATCATGCTGCTTTTTTCAGTAATGATTGTAATGTGCTTTTTATGAGGCACATCTGTTTTCAGTGCTAAAACTGCAAAAGAAATGGCTACATATCTGTTCAGAATCTGCCCCACGCGTGTCAATAGATCAGGTTGGCACGATGGCATTTCACCTAGTTAGCTACATTATAGCAACAGAGATTACATAGCTGGAGAAGATCATTAGTCTTATCAACTCCTGGATGTCCATGCAAACATATGTGGGTATTAGTGTATCTTGACGCCACCATGGAAGACTGAGTCAACCTTGAGCCGGCTACCTGAGTCATGTGGGGATTGATCTCTCAAACTTCAGGTCATGAGCGAGAGCTTAGGACTGCATTTCTGCTGCCTTAACACTCTGCGCCACACTAAGCGTGCATTCCATGGGCGTATGCGTATTCACGGACCGAAATACACATATGCCCCTGTGAATCCACCCTTAGTCTAGTGGATATTTGCACTTTAAAGCCTCATGCATATGCTGCCATATGGTGCCTCAGTATGGCAGCCTTTCATTAAGGCATTCTACCCTAGAATCAATACTTTTATTGAGTGCCACCTTTGTAATATGGCATCCGGTCTAGCATGGCACAACTTTGTTTTCTGTTGGATTCATACTGTATCCACCTAAAAATTGAAGCATACATGATGGATAGCAGGGCTTCATAGACTTATAAACGTGCCGTATTACGACTCTGGACAACTGGTAGGCTGTAATAAGTTGTAATACGGTCATGTTTTGTGTCACGGACCCTTACTTATATGGCTTTCATTTAACTAAAGCTTATTCATTCTATAAAGAAGCATTCTTTACATTTCTAACATACTTTGTGGATCAAATTCTCACAATCGTAGTATCATAGTATGTAAGGCCAAAAAAGACATATGTTCATCCAGTTCAACCTATTAACCCCCAATGTTGATCCAGAGGAAGGCAAAAGAAAAACCCCAATGAGGTAGAAGCTAATTCTCCCCATTTAAAGGGAAAAAATCCTTCCTGACTCCAATCTGGCAACTGGAATAATCCCGGGATCACCGACCCTTCTGAAACTATTAACCCCTTAATGACATGGCCTATTTTGGCGTTGAGGACCAAGCGATTTTTTGGTATTTTTCCATCTCCATTTTTCAAAAGCCATAACTTTTTTATTTTTCCGTGGACGCGGCCGTATAAGGGCTTGTTTTTTGCGTGGCGATCTGTAGTTTTTATCGGTGCCACTTTTGGGTACATAGACAATATCGTAAAATTTTTTTTTTTTTTTTAATGATAACAGGGAGAGAAAACGCATCAATTCTGCCATAGATTTTTTTTTTTACAGCGTTAATCATGCAGCATAAATGACACACTAAATTTTTTCTGCGGGTCGGTACGGTAACAACGATACCAAAATTGTTATATTTTTTTTTAGGTTTTTACACTTTTTTGCAATAAAACCCCCTTTTTTTGGAAATCTTTTTTTTTTCTCTATAGCTGCATTCAAAGTCATGCAACTTTTTTATTTTTCTATGTACGGAGCTCTTTAAGGGCTTATTTTTTGCGAGACGAGCTGTAGTTTTTATTGGTACCATTTTGGGAAATGTACGGCTTTTTTGATCACTTTTATTGCATTTTTTATGAGGCAAAATGCTAAAAATTAGCATTTTGCCTCTGTTTTTTAGCGGGTTTTTTTACGCTTTTTGTCGTACAAAATAAAAAGCGTGTTCAACTTTTTGTACACGTCGTTACGGACGCGTCAATACCCAATATGTGGGGTTTTAGTTTTTTTTCCCTTTTTTTATGCTAATATTAGAAAAAGCATAAAAAAGGGGTTTTTTACATTTTTTTTTTTTACATTTTTCTTTTTTTTACACTTTTCTTTTCTTTTTTTTATACTATTTGAGTCCCTCTGAGGGACTTACATCACTGTGCCTATGATCGCTGTCATAAGGCATGGCAAAGCTACTGCTCTGCCATGCCTTATCGCTTGTACAGCGATTATAGGCACAGGCAATACAGGACGCCAGTGTCTGGCGTCCTGTTGCCATGGTGACAGGCCGGGCTCTCGCGATAACATCGCGAGTTCCGGCCGGAGACACACAGGGATCGCAATTCCTCTGTGAACTCTTTCCCTGCCGCGATCTACTTAGATCGCGGCAGGGAAGGGGTTAACAGCGGCGGGCGCATCTCCGATGTCCCCCCGCTGTTGGAGCGGGACGCCGGCTGTGACTGACAGCCGGCTCCCGCTGCGGGATAGCGCGGGATCTTATGTGATCCCGTGCTATCTCCAGGACGTACCAGGTACGTCATGTTGCGGGAAGTACCAGGCTGCCATGACGTACCAGGTACGTCCAGGAGCGGGAAGGGGTTAATGATTCTAACATAATATTGTATCACTCAAGAAAGACATCCAGGCCCCTCTTGTACTCTTGTATCAAATTCGCCCTCACCACGTCCTCAGGCAGAGAGTTCCACAGTCTCACTGCTCTTACAGTAAAGAACCCCCTTCTACGTCAGTGTAGAAACCTTCTTTCCTCTGGATGTAGAGGATGTCCCCTTGTTACAGTCACATATATAAACAGATCATGGGAGAGATCTCCTTACTGACCCCTGATATAGTTATACATAGTTATTAGGTCGCCCCTCATCCGTCTTTTTTGTTAACGAAATAATTACAATTTCAATGCTTTCCTAGACCTCTGCTTTATGTCAGTGAATGAAAACCCAGAGCTAAAAACCTGTCTTGATCATGTCCACTGTGAAACAATTGGACCATCATCAGTTTACAGTGATTCCTTAAACATGCATTGATATTACAGCAAAGAAAAAGGAAATACAGATCATGAAGGTAACATAAAGGCTGACATCAAAGTTAATGGGAATGCAGACCATAAAAAGATAAAAGGAAATTACTGAAAAGTGCAGCTTCTTCAGGAATAAAAGACTGTGGGGCGTGTAGTTGGTGGATAATTACACCCTAAAATGTAAACTTATTCTGAATAGCCGACATTAGTCATATAGAAAATGAAAAGTATAAGCCGCACAATGAAAAGGCAATGGAGAATAAAGGTTATTGTGAATTAATCCATAGACAAGAAGATCAGATCAATATGCCTTTTAACACGCCATATATTATGTATGGAGGACTATATACCGTTATATTGAACAGTCAGCTTCATGTTCAGTATAGTTTGAATTAAAGAGAAATGGAATAAAACGATGTGAGTATATAAAATAGTGTAAGAGAATAAAATGGAGTAAAGCAATCAGTACACATAAAAGAATCTGCTTCAATACAGACCGATTAAGGCCTCCTTCACACGGGCATCTCCGTGTGAAAATCGCAGCGCTATCACATCGCTGGTCCTTGCGATATCGCTGCGTCTTCTTGCTGCAATATCGCGATTTTGTAGCGCTACAAAGTCACGCGACTTTGTAGCATCATATGTGAGGATCTTTTGTGGGGAGGGGCTTGAAATATTAGCTCTAGCCTGAAAATAAGCTGTACCTCCCTTTAAAAAAAAAAAAAAAAAAAATAGTATACATCACCTCTCCGCGCTGTCCGGGGTGCTGCAACAGCTTCTCCCCAGGTCCCAGCACTGCTTGTCTTCTTCATCTTCTGGCCAGGGATTAAAAAATCCCCGGCTGCTGGAAGCACTGGCTATAATTGGCTGGCTGACTCTTAGCCAATCACATCCAGTGCTCGATGAATTGCCGTGATTGGTTCAATGACAGCCATTCATCAAGCACTGGCTGTGATTGGCTAAGCGTCAGCCAATCACAGCCAGCACCTCCAGGAGGCGGGGATTTTTCAATCCCCGGCCAGAGGATGAAGAAAAACAGTTCCGGTACCCGGGGAGAAGTTGCGGCGGCACCCCGGACAGTGCAGGAGAGGTGATGTATGTGGGTTTTTTTGCAGATAGGGCTTAAATTTGGCTTTGACAGTAGGATTTCCTACTGTAAAAGTCGCATTGCACAGCATGAAAACCACATTTTCCTGCGATGCGATGCAACAGAGAGCGAAGCTTCATAGAGAAACATGCGCTACAAAACCTCGCGAGTTGCGGGCAGATTGCATGCTACAAAACAGCGCATGTGTGAAGGAACCCATAGGAAAGCATTGACTTCTCTTCCATGCGATTTGTAGCATTGTAGCAACGTGACAAAATCATGCGTCTTTGTTGCCCGTGTGAAGGGGGCCTAAACGTTGGGTGTGACCTTATAACAATTGAAATGAAGGCCTAATTTAAACTTTCAAAAAGCTAAACTTTCAAAGAACTTTTCGCGTGTGATAGTGAGATATCAGAAGTTCTTAGACAAAAATATTGGTGACAGCATATCAGAGGCAATAAAAAAATAAAGATTTCTTTATTCCTTCTCTCATTAGCAACATTTTGACCACACTGATCTTTATGCTTGCTACACCTAATACTGCTGTCACAAATGTTTTTCTCTATGGATGGTGGCTCTGCGGATTCCAGAACCTGGTGACTCTGCATTTAAGGCCCAGCTGCTGAGTGCGGAAAGTTGTGCTGTTGGCATAAACGTATTCCTGTCATGCCATGTTTCCTCCCTCTCCTTTTTACCGTCAGCCATCCCTCCGTCACACCAGCGACCCCTCACAATGCGCAGGAGCAGGATTTGCAGCAATAAAAAAAACACAATGTGACTTTTTCTTGAACAGAGAAAACAGAGTTCTAGCCTCCTAGCGGTCACATGTGCCAATACAGGGTGACACCGCGCCGGATGATGTGGTCAGGCATCCGCTCGCCACCGCGAGGAGAAGGACTGCAGCACTCTGTAGTGCATTGCAGAATGATAAGCTGGACCCATGATGATAGAACAATTGCATTAGTGGCCATCCCTAACAGGTACTTCATTTGACTAACTTCATTTTACCCCGGATAACGCTTTAATTGATAAAGCCAAATGTAAAGGCCCATTTAGACACAACGATTATCGCTCAAAATTAACTCAAAAACCATCTTTTGAGCGATAATCGTTGCATGTAAATGCGCCCATCTTTCACTTTTCTGCTGAACGATGATTTTCCGTTCGGCATGAAATCCGTCGTTCGGCAGAACAGCTGATAAGAAGGACCGCAGGCTTTGTTCTGCCGGGGACTGCTGCTAACAGCTGATTGCATTGTTTCAGCTGTTCTCAGCTGTCAGCCCAGCTGGTAGAACAAAGAGGATTTATTCAGGGAACAGCGGGTGGTCTGTTCTCTGAATACAGCTCCCGGCAGCTCACATGCTACTAATTGGTACTAATAGGCATTAGTACCAAGTAGTAGTTTATGCAAAATGATTGCTCAAAAGCCATCCTTAGAGCGATCATCTTTGTGTGTAACTACACCTTAACGTTTCCAATATCTATCCAATATGAGTGATCTTTTCCTAGATCAACCTATAGTAAATTCCTGGTTCATGACCCATTATTGCTGATTAATGTGTGATTACAATTAACACATACGAAATCATTTTTAAGCAAATCCAATAAATTCCTGTACACGGACCGACAGATGTCCTCGAACAATCATATCTGCACTGTAGACACAAATGTTCTAGCTCCAGCTACTCTCTCCCATGTTTCTGGCGCATGCACAAGGTGTAGTGGGTCTTCCCAGGTCAGCAGTGTTGTAGGCTTCCCGGGTGTTTGGCACCTTTACACCTACACGGATTACCTGCTGCCTGTCAGGTGGAGACTATAACACGAGCGCTAGGGAATGAGCAGTCGCTCTCAGCTGCAGAATCTGCTTTTGTAGAACTCTTTTATTTCTACATTCATTTCTAACAGCCAATCAGAGCTCACTGCAGGAGAGGAAGGCTTTATAGAACAGACTAATAATTATTGCTCCAGGCCTGTTTTAATACCGCTGGCTTCCTCTTTTACCAGCATTACTGTATGTCTGTCATTTTCTCTAACCGGAGGGTTTTTCAGGGACACTAGCTTTAAATGGGTTGTCCACCTCCTATTAACCTACTGTTTACCATTAACCGTGGTTTAGGTAGCCGACTCCTAGCCAACCTTTCGGTAAAATGAGAACCCAGCTTGCTGGGGGGTAAAAGATGACTGGGGAAGGCAATGGCAAACCACCCTGCAAGAACAGTCTGCCAAGAAAACATCACAATGTGACGTCACCCGAGGAGTCAGTCATGACTCGGTGCTTGCATCAGGGGACTTCACCTTTACATTAACCCACTAACACATTAAAATTGGAAAAACCCTCCCAAAAATGTCACCTTTGTAATTGTAGATTTGAATTCATGTCTCACGTAAGTATATTTTGCGCAGAACTCAGTGGCGCAGGCACTTTAGGTTCATTTTAACCCCTTAGTGACATAACACATTTTATGAAGAATCAGTAAACCATTTCCCCTTTTGTGTTTCAGCAGTTATAACTTTTTTTTATACTTTTGTCAATGTAGCTGTATGACACCTGTCGGATGAGTTCTAGTTCTTATGGGAACCAAATTAGGGTACTTATGGTGTACAGTTGGGGCAATAGAAAAAAAATGCAATCTCAACGTTATTCTATCGGTCATTATGATTATGACACACCAAATTTATAGAGGTTTTATTATGTTTTAGCAATTTTGCACAATATAAACACTTTTTTTTAAAGACTTTTTGTGTTACCACATTCCTAGACCAGAGCATTTCTACTTTATCCACCAACAGAGCTGTATGAGGGCTTGTTTTTTGTAAGATAACTTGTAGTTTTTATTGGTACCATTTTGTGGTATATATAGCTTTTTGATTACTTTTTATTTCTGTTTTAGGAAAGCGAGAGATGAACAAAAAATGCCTATTTTGGCATTCTCTTTCTTTTTTCTTAATAGAATTTATTGTGCTGGATAAATGATGTCATATTTTATAGTATGGGTTGTTATGAATATGGCGATACTAATCGTGGGTTTTTTTCAATACTTTTTATTTTTTCAATAGTTAAAGCATTATTTTAGAAGGAAAATAGCTCTTTTTTAAAAAATGTTTTCGGTAAAATGTTTTAGATGGTCAGAAATTACTACAGCATGTGCAGGGTTAAATAGTGCAGAGGAGTGGCTAGATGAGTAAGTGGTCATCTGACTTTTTTCTGGGGGAAAATAAAACCCCCAAATATGCCCTAATTACTAAGGGGTCGGGGACTGATAATGCTAAGGGGCCGGGGGCTGATAATGCTAAGGGGTCGGGGACTGATAATGCTAAGAGGCTGGGGACTGATCACATCGAGGGGCCGGGGACTGATAACATCGAGGGGCTGGGGACTGATAACATCGAGGGGCCGGGGACTGATAACATCGAGGGGCCGGGGACTGATAACATCGAGGGGCCGGGGACTGATAACATCGAGGGGCCGGGGACTGATAACATCGAGGGGCCGGGGACTGATAACATCGAGGGGCCGGGGACTGATAACATCGAGGGGCCGGGGACTGATAACATCGAGGGGCTGGGGACTGATAACATCGAGGGGCTGGGGACTGATAACATCGAGGGGCTGGGGACTGATAACATCGAGGGGCTGGGGACTGATAACATGAACAAAGGTCCATGTCATCCCTCCTCTGGGACAGGAGGACAGACAGGAGAATCACAGATCTGTGCTCTGCTGCATGCTCACCCCCTGCTGCATCTCCTCCGCTGTGCAGGCAGACGGAAGTGACAGCTTTCCCATCCCCAGTTCAAACACCCGTCGCTCCGGCTCTATTGGCGCTACAAGCTTTTGGTGTCAATTTAAAGCCAAGAATCATGGCTCCAAAAATGACACGAAAAGCACATCAGTAGCCCTGATAGAACCGGAGCTACAGCGGTTTAATGTAGAAGGAGCTCTGTTCATGGAAAACTGTAATGTCTTTTCTTGTACAAGGAACAGAGCCCCTTGTATAATGTGGGGGCTCAAATTAAATTAGGTGGGCATCAATTAGGCTGGGCTCATGCGGGAGTATGATTACCGCGTATTATGCGGGCACTGTACGCCTGTGTGACACGTGGTAACTTGCAGGCAATCACATTGCCTTACACAGTTCTGATCACATTAGTGTGTCGCAATTGCATAATACAAGAGTGCAAAAAAGAACGCAGCATATTCTATTTTGCCGCATATATATGCAAGATAGAGCCCATTGTTCTCTATGGGCGAGTATATAGGGCACAGGAAGTATAAACAAAATTTTAAAAAACAGGTGTACTGTGCATGACAGGGCATGCGAGGTACTCTATAATGTGCAGTTGTGCTGCCACACGTGGCAGTACGATCAGTCTGCCAGGTCTAGAGCTGTAAAACGCTGTGTGACCACCGCTGCGGTTTATACCTACAACCGTGTGAGTCCGGCCTTATACAGATAATAAAATTTGCACCTGTCTTTTGCTTTGTGGCTGCTTCATGAGAGGCAAACGTATCTATTGTTGTCTCGTATCTAAGGGTTTATTTACACGGACGAGTTTCCCATGCGAAACACGCAAAACTCAGATGAAAAAAATAACCCATTATTTTAAGGCTGGGCTCACACAGGGCGGAAATCCCGCGGAATGTCCGTAGCGGGACTGCATGGAAATTCCGTG